>NW_020952757.1:0-45749 GCF_900497805.2 Vombatus ursinus
ATGAATGAATGAATGAATGAATGAATGAATGAATGAATGAATGAATGAAAAGGCATGGAATAAGCACCTATCATGTACCAAGCACTGTACCAGGTGCTGGGGACACAAATACAAGACAGTCCCTGACCTCAGGAACCATACATTGCATTCTAATAGGGAGAGATGACACACAGAGTTGTTTTTTTATTTTGACTCATGAATAAATTGGATTTAAATGAGTCAGAGTTATGAGAAGTTATCAGCCTCACTCTCTCTTCCAGAGTCATGGAAGTCCAGTGGCAAGACAAAAGTCAGGATGACTGGCAATGTCTTGGGATGTAGTGATTGACCTTGACATCCCTGATGTTGAACCAAGCTCTAAGTGCTCCCCAGCACCAGCTTCCACTGTCATGGCCCATTGGAACAAATTGTTCACATCCTCCCAGGGAAGTCTTCACAAGTCTTCATTTCATTGAATTTGAGTATGGTTAGTTGCCCTCGACCTGGTTTAGCCATCTGCTGTGATGGTTTATTGGGGTGTGGCTGCTGTGCATGCTACAGCTTCTTGGAGCCACAGGTGAGAGTTGGGTGGCAGGTGGAGATCAAAGGCAGAAAGCAGCCCTGAAAAGGGCTAGGCAGCTCTCAAACCAGATGTACTAGTCTTCCCTGAATCCCCATACACATAGACAGTAACCAGGAAAGGGAGTTTTGGACTGGAGAATTATAGGGTTTTTGACTTATGACCTTTGGCTTATGACAAGGCAGGACTTAGTCACTTCCTTTCCAGTAGTGAAGGTAGTATTTATTTGATTACTGTTCCTAGAGCAAGAAGCAGAAAGGCAGTGGAGGGGAGGTGGAACCCATGTGAAGGCAGGACAAATATCAAAATAATGGTATAGATCCACCCAAGTTTCCTGATGGAAAGCTAGATAGGATATCAGGAAAATGAGATAGATGAATGACAATATGGACCATAACAGGTTCCAGGCACTCACTCTCTTAAGTTTTAGGTCTTAAACCTTCATTCATAGTTATTATTACAATTAGTAGGATGTGTGAACTTGTAGTGAGTGCTTCACTGCTTAAATTTTGGTGGAAAAGGAGTATTGGGGGCAGCTAGGTGGTACAGTAGATAGAGCATGGACTCTGGACTCAGGAGGACCTGAGTTCAAATCCAGCCTCAGACTCAAACACTCACTAGCTGTGTGACCCTGGGCAAGTCACTTAACCCCATTGCCTAGCCAAAAAAAAGAGTACTGAAGATATTAATGGTAGGGCCTTCAATCTGGGGTTCTGTGGCATACTTGACTTCATCCCATTTTGACAAACATTTACTAAGTGCCTACTATAAGCAAAGCACTGTTTCAACTTACAGTGCCTCTGAGTGAGAATTAGATGATTATTTGACAGTAAAGGCCCAGAAGGTATATGTTTTATTGTTCATTACTCAACAGTGATTAAAACAGTAAGGAACAAAACTCACATGCATTTCTATTTACATCTCTACTGTGAATATTAGTTTGTATTTATTTACTTGACAAATATCTTATATCTTGATGACAGGTAATAAATAGTACATGAAAAAGTGATGAGTCTGAGTCCCTGAATGGAGGAAGTGTAAAAATTCGAAGATTCCTTTATAAACTGAAACCTTTATTTTAAACCTTTATTCAGTCATTAATAGTTTTTAAACAAGAATATGATATCCGACTCTAAAACAACCTATAATACTTGACAATATAAGGATAAACTGGACCTTTGTCTGTTAAATTTGCCAATAATTATTACCTGCCATAGACATTATCCTTTCAGTCTTCAGCCATAATCTCTGTCCAAAATAATTTTTTAGAGATGAGGTGATAAGTTAAGTCACAACATCTATATAGGTCAATGATGTAAGGGAAAATGTCATTAATTTTAGTCTTGCCAGACCACATTTCAAGAGAATTTGATGCTTATTTCCAAGAAGTACTATATAGTCAAAATTAATTTACATTTCTGAAGGACCCACTTATTCTTGGTACACTCCAATTGCAGGGTTAGGCACAGCTTTTATAAAATGTCAGAGGACTTTAATAGCACTCTGAGTCCCTTTAATCAATTTCATTCTCTGAATGTGAACTTGTCAATATCATTTCCTTTCACATTAAAAATTTTCATTTAGATTTCCATACTATCATCCTAATAACTGAGCCAGTTGCCACCAAATGTGTGCCTACCAAAAATACTATCAAAATGTTATTGAATGAAGATGACACTAGGCCAGGTAATGTGAGCTATTATTCCTTCACCCAGGCTCAAAACCTCAGAGCAAGCTTGAAATCAAGCCTCTCCTTCACCTTTATGTTCAATGACTCAAAAAGTTTTGTCATTTTTTCCCCTCTGGCATGTCTTATCTATCTTTTCATTTTCATTTCAATCATCATAATCCTGTCCCAGGACCCTTTTCTCCTCAAATGTGGATTATTTTAATAGCCACTAACAGCCTCTAGTTTTCCTCAATTCATTCTATTCACCACTATTAGATTAATCTTCCTAGAGCATAATTTTCATCATGATGTTTCCATGAACTTTATTCACCAGTCTAAACTTATTAGTCTGACATTCTTCTAGTTTCACAAAAATAGAAAGTTGAAGGGAAGTCAAAGATAAATGTTTAATGTACTTCACAAGTCTGCCTAAGACCCTCCTTGATAATGACTGTGGGGGGAAAAAAGTAGAACTAATGGAGATTGATGAGTCATCTTTTAACTCATAACCTTGGAGGAAGAGTAATCAAAAAATTAGAAACAAAATGGGTGTCAACTGATGAAAGAATGGCTGAATGAGTTTGTGGCCTATGAATGTGACGTGTTATCATCATACTGTAAGAAATATAGAAGGTGAGGAATTCAGAGAACTATGGGAAGACATATGAAATGATACAGAATAAAAGGAAATAATATATATAGTGACTTCACTAATATAAATGACAACAACACTAAAAGGGCAGCTATATCCACATTCAAGTTCATGATGAAACATTTTTTTGCATCATGGGATCATAAATTTAGAGCTGAAAGAAAACTTCATAGATTGAAGCTTAGAGAGGTTGTGATTTACCTAATGTCCCATTGGTAGCAAATGGCATAAGTTGGGCTTCAAACCAAGTTGGGATTTGAACCATGGTGAGACTGATTCAAAACCCAGTCATTTTCACTGTACCATGACAGGTGGGAGACTATGGAAATGGAATATAGCATACACTGTGGCCACTGTGTCAATTGATCTTACTACACTATTTTTAATTGTTACAAAGAACAACCTTATTGGGGGGGTGGGAACAATATTTTGTGGAGTCAGTATAGTATCAATTATTGATTTAAGAACAAAATGTATTTGTATAAGCCAAATGTTTATTCTAATCCAAACTCCAGAGGTTCCCTGCCTGAATTAAAATATTGCAGTTTCCAGGAATCTGAAATAAAAGGTAAATACTCCTGAGAAAGACAACACAAAATTGCCAGTTTTTACATCTTATTGTTAATTAACACCTAATGAATCAGTTTTAAAGCTTTCCTTCAGGTAATGGGACACTGGACAGATAAATGCCGATGAGAAGACAGAGGAGAAATATTCTCAGAGTATGGGATTTTAGAAAAACATTTTTTGAAAACACTAGAAAAGCCTAGATATACAGAAAATAGCATGCTGGCATTGGGTGTTTGTGAGAGAAGAGATAAAAAGAAGTAAAAATAAGGTGTAGGAAAAAAAGTTGAAAAGGCACCAAAATAAAGGCTTGTTTAGTAGTATGTAATAGTATAGGAAAAACAATGAATTAGCATTTAGAAAACCTGTGTCCTAGACCTAAGTCCTAGACCTGTTGCTATCTCACTATGTAACTTTAGGCAAGTTAATCTGTCTGGTCCTCAGTGACATTCTCCGTAAAATTGGAAGGAAGGAGGATAGAACAGAAGCTTTCTAAATTCTTTTTCAACTCTTTCTATGACTTCTCCTTCACAAATATAGTTAATTTCAACACTCATGGGAACCATAAAATTCTACTAAGCAGCAGCTGGCTTCCTTGAGCTTTTGATGTAATTTTGCTTTGTGGGACATGTCAACATTCTTGTCCATCTAGATCGTGGTGGTAGATGAAACCATCTAGATGGTTTCACCAATTAGATCCTGGCATGATACTGTTCATAATCCTGTTTGCCCTCCTCTAGACACTCTCCAACTGATTTATAACCCCCTTAAAAATACTGAATGCAATACTTTAGATGTAGTTAGATCCAGGCAGAGTACAATGGGAGAGACTGCCATCTCTGTGCCTCTCATGACATAATCTTAAATGACATCAGGTTTTTTGGCTGCCATATTGTACTATGGATTCCTATTGAACTTTCAGCCCTTCAACTCCATTCTCCAATCTTTACAAACTGTTTTATTGCACTTTAAAGTGAATACTTTGAACTCCACCTATGAGGTTTTACATCTATCTAATTAAAATTAATTTATTTTATTTGGCATCTTCTTACCCTTTGGATCCCAACTCTCTCATCCAATGAGTTGACTAGCACTTTCAGCTTAACATAATTCACAAATTTGATAAGGATACCATCTCTGGCTTTATCTAAGTCTTTGATGGGTGGTTATAACTGAAGAATCTGTTACCTGGTGGACAACCTGCTTGCAATAAGCCTCCCTATACTTAGCTAGGCTGCTCTTCACCAGTAGATATAGTCTGTTACTAGGAGAGTATCTGAAGCCTTTTCAGTTTGGTGGAACCTGTCAGAACTTCCCTTTCTTTTTGTAGCCTTACAAAAATCCAAGGTTACTTCCATTTAGTGATGTGGCATTAGAAAATGACTTTTGTAAGAGAAGCCATTGGTAAAAATGTTAAATAAAATACGACCAACCATAGATACTAGAGCACACCACAATAATCAAACATCACTGACTGTGACTCAGTAATCACATCTCTCCAGTATTCTGAGAGATAATTCCTCTAGGTCTAATGGCTTAAATTTATCAAACACAAATAGGTATGTTTTTTAATAAATTAATTTATTTTTAGTTTTCAACATTCACTTCCATGAGATTCCCCCTCCCCAAGATGGCATGAATCAGATATATACATTCGTATTAAACGTATTTTCACATTACATATATTGTAAATGGGAGAAACCATGAGAAAGAAGAAACTAAACAAAACACCAAAAAAAGAGAGCAAATGGTATGCTTCCATCTGCATTTAGACTCCATAATTCTTTCTTTGAATATGGATAGCGTTTTCCATCATGAGTCTTTTGGAGTTGTCTTAGATCCTTGCATTGCTGAGAAAAGCTAAGTCTTTCAAAGTCAGTCATTGCACAAGTGGCTGTTACTGTGTACAGTCTTCTCCTGGTTCTGCTCACTTCACTCAGCATCAGCTCATGTAAGTCTTTCCAGGTTTTTCTGAAATCAGTCTGCTCTTATAGCACAGTAGTATTCCATTACATTCATATACCACAAGTTGTTCAGCCATTCCCCAAATGATGAGCATCTTCTCAAATTCCAATTCTTTGCCACCACAAAAAGAGCTGCTATAAATATTTTTGTATATGTGGGTCCTTTTCCCATTTTTATGTTCTCTCTGGGACACAGACCTAGTAGTGATATTGCTGGATCAAAGGGCATGAACAGTTTGATTGCCCTTTGAGCATAGTTCCAAATTATTCTCCAAAATGGTTGGATCATTTCACAACTCCACCAACAATGCATTTGTGTTCCAATTTTCCCACATCTTCTCCAACATTTATCATTTTCCTGTTTTGTCATGTTAGCCAATCTGACAGGTGTGATGTGATACCTCAGAGTCATTTTGATTTGCATTTCTCTAATCAATAGTGATTTAGAGCATTTTTATATGGCTATAAATAGCTTTAATTTCTTCCTCTGAAAAACTGCCTGTTCATATCCTTGTACCATTTCTCAATTGGGGAATGACTTGTATTCTTACCAATTTTTCTCAGTTCTCTATATATTTTAAAAATGAGGCCTTTATCATAGATACTGGCTGTAAAAATTGTTTCCAGCTTTGTGCTTTCCTTCTAATCTTGGTTGCATTGCTTTGTTTGTGTAAAAACTTTTCAATTTAATGTAATCAAAATCATCCATTTTGCATTTCACAAAGTTCTCTATCTTTTGTTTGGTCATAAATTCTTCCCTTCTCCATAAATCTGACAGATAAACTATTCCTTGCTTTCCCAGTTTGTGCATAGTATCAGCCCTTATATCTAAATCAACAACACTGAAGCTCTCAGGGTGGAGGTGGGGTCTGGCCCTTGGAGGATAGCTGCTCTGAAGCACCAGAAGGTTTGGCTGCTGGAGGATGCCTGCCAGCCTGGAGTTGTGCTTTCTAGAGTTGTGCTGAAGCATGGGGAGGTTTGGCTGCTGGAGTCTATCAGTTCCCCTGCCTGTGCTAAGGCACTCAGGGGTCCTGGTGTTGGTGCTTGCCTGCTCCACCACCTTGGTGCTCGGGATCTCCTGCTGGTTTGCTGAGGTGGGGCTTGCTGGGATGCTTCCCCTCCTCTATTGCTCTCCTTCCACCAGAGGGAGAGGGACATTTCCCATTAATCCCCCAAGCTTCCTAGGTTAAAACACTGCTGCACCATGTCTTTCTGCTGGATCAGCTGTTCCAGGGCTTTTTCTGGGGCAATATTTTCTGTGTTTTTAGGTTAATAAGGGAGAATGAGAGTGACTTCTTACTCCACCATCTTGGCTCTTAGAAGTCCCCAGATAGGTATTCTTATACTCCCTTTTCTAAACTTGGGTTTCAACTTGGCATTAGTCATTTTTGTTCTGTCCTTTCCAGTCATTCTTCTTGGCAGAGAAAGCAAGCCAAACGAAGAGTTGAGAAGTGAAGTTCTACCTTTTCTCTATTTCCATAACATTCCATCCACCCAAGTTCCTTTCCCCATCTGCCTCTTTTCCCCATTATTGCAAATAAAATCTTTTGTTGTTGTTGTTGTTGTCCTTTGTGTTCTTTGCCAAGCTCAGCTCATTTAGTGGTCTGGTTACAATTTTTAAAGGACCATGCCATTATATATGTCTTTTAAAAAATCTGATATAATTTATTGAATTCCCTGTCCATTTGCAATGGTCTTTTTAGACAACTCCCCATTTTCCTCATAAAATTGTTTCTATTTTTATCTTCTGAATTTGCATATGAACATACAATTAAGTTTATGTGTATCTGCCTATTAATCTCATTCTGTTGTAGTTGTGATTTAAAAACCGATGTTTTCATTGGGAACAATCCAAATTGACAATAATTGAAAAGATCGCTATGTTTATGGAACTATAATTCATTAACATACTTTTATGCTTGCCATTTGCAGCCTTACTTATCTTCCATTGAGATCTTCTTGTTATTTAAAATAAAGTCCTTACTAGACTACTGAATAAAAGTGATTGGTATTACAGTCATTCTGAGGATCTATGTACAATCCTGAAGGCAAATTTTTAATATCTGTCAATTCCCTGCCTTTGCCTTTGCAGAACTCATGCTAGAATTTAAAATGAGGATGTTTATAAGTCACTGAGAAATGACACATTTTCATATAACATGCTATCATATTTAGAGAAAATTTTCAAACTGTTCCACACATTAAACATTATCCTTGTCAAATGAAATTCACCTAGGTGCATGATCATTTCCATACTTCAATGGATATGTCAATGAATTTGTGACCTTGTTAATATGAGTACTCCCTTCATTAATGTAGATCATGATCAATCTCCCTTTTCTCCTCTGCAACTCTTGTCCATCTTTTTCCATTGGGGGGGGTGGCAGTGAGGGGAGCAGATTTTTGCCTAACATGTAGAAGTCATCTTCTAGATCTTTTGACATCATATAATATGTGCTTGAAGCTGCTTATTAATTGATTGATTGATTGATGCAAGAGGACCAAAGGAGCATTTATACCATCCCTTGCTTGCTTTATGTAACCAGTTTATCCTCTTTTCACATTTTATATTTTATTCTATTATTAGTGCTCAAGTTTTTATTTTCAATGTCAAACACTATTCAAACTCATTTAGGAAACATCATAGTATTTTGGGACTTGCTTGTTAGAACCTATATGTTCTCTCCACACATTTTCATAGGATCACATTTGAGAGTTAGAAAGAACTTCATTAGCCATCTAGCCTAACCTGTGCACAAAGGAAATTTAATATATACTATATACATACGAGGAAGCAGTCATACAACCTTCTTTTTCAGATCTCTAAGATCTTGAAGCAACCAGTTCCACTTTTTGACAACTTTAATTATCATGACTTTTTTTTCCTGACATTAAATCTTCCTTAAGGTGCTCTTTTTTTTAGGTTATCATTTTTAATTAAATTTATTTTTTTCATTAATAAACATTAATTTTCTCTCCTCATTTTCCTTTCCCCGCTGGGGGAAAAAAGGAAAAGAATAACCTTGAATGGATAGTCGAGCAAAACAAATTTCCAAACAAATTTGGACATTGGCTATGTCCAAAAATGTCTCATTCCGCATTTCAATAAGCTTTATAAAAAATTTGTGTGGGTAGTAAAGTAGGCATATGGACCAGTAGTTATCGGTATTCTTTCAGTCACCCTTTTGGGCAATATGTTCTGAGTTTTTCCCTACAACTTTTTGATCCCCTTTATCAGATACTTCAAGAATTGATCACTCAATATCAGTGTCAATATCTTGTGTGTAAAAGTCAGTTTGGAGTTGTTTAATTACAGGTCATGTTTTCTCATTTTTATTCTTTCTTCTAATTGAGTGCTCTTTTTGATCTTTTTCTAATAAATTGATTCTCTGACTATACACAAACAACTGATTTTCCACATTGGTAACCAGTTGTTTCTTGCCTATCAATTTGATTTAATTTAGTTATCATCATACGGATTGTCTCTCATCTCTTTTTGAAGAAATGTTACTAAGTTTATAGCAAAATAAAGAAAACTTAATTTTAAAAGGATTTGTGGCATATATAGGAATAGTGCCAACTTCCTCCAACAATGAGGCTTCTTTGTAAACTATGAGCCTTGGTCTTTTTTATTTCATAATCCTGAGTCAACTGTGTGACATTAACAGTAGAAATAACTGCTGGTCAAATTTTGTCTTGTAATTGTAAATTTATAAGATGTACCGAAAGTATCACTTAATTGAAAATTAAATGATATCTTCTGAAGCATAAGATGCTTCTTTCTCAGTCCCCATAATACAAAAGTTAGTCCTATATAATTTTGATGCCATTATCTGTTGGCAGGTGAAGAAAAGGAGAACATAGCATGTGGCACAGAATGATTAAGTATGAAGCTTAAGTTGGAGAACAACTGACCTAGCAAAGAGAGTTAGAGAAGATATGGAGATGAAAACGGGTGAGGAAGAATGACCCTGGGTGCCCCCTGCTGCATGTTATATAAGGCAATGCTATCAGTGACTGAGACTATTCTAACTTCTGAAGAGGATTGTTTTTGGAGGGTATCACTACTTTTTTTTTTTTTAACATGTTCATTCTTTGAGCCATGTGAGCCACAAATTGGCAAGAGGAATAGAAAGTCCTAAAGTTATCTCAGGGGTGTAGAGGAGGAGAGGAGATTCAGAGAAATTAAGACCACCCTTATAGTGAGAGCAGATCCTTGGCCAAGTTAAGTCAACATGCATTTATTAAATATTTACCACGTGCTAGAAGCTATGCTAAACTCTGAGGAGACAATACAAGCAGAAAGTCTCTACCCTTAAGGAGATTATATTCTAATGGAGGAAGACCCCACAGAAAAGTGAGCTGGAATAGGAGTGAGGTGAAGGTATAAGGCAGGGGGACATGGTAGAGAAAGTCCTGTGGAGGTGCATTAGCAGTGCAGCCTGGATAGGAATGAAGACATGGTGAGCCTAGACCTTAAAATGGAAGCTCTGGGAGAAACTAGACCATCAGAAGGAGAGACCAGAAGGGGAGAAGGTACTACCACATGAGAAGCAGTCTAGGGGTGGAGTGAGCTTCCAGGGAGAAGAGGTTTTTTATGGCATGGTAAAGAAATTGTGTCTCATGTTAGCCACTAACATAGGGTCATGACATTTAAAAAATAAATAATAGGTTTTAGGTCATAATCCATGATGAGATGATATGTAACCTGGTGACATGGGTGTTATAAGTTCAAAAGACTGGGGCATGGGCAAGGGTGGGAAAGAAGAGAACTTTGACTTTGCTTCATCTCCTAAGAAATTTCAGCAAAAGTCTGGCAGGCAGTTTGAGAGCAACTGTGCAGATTCTTAAAGATCTCCTGAAGAGGAATAGAGGCCCTAGTCTAACCCAGAGAAATATTGAAAATATAATTTCAGGGATGACTTGGCCAGTTTTTCTTTCTTATCTCTCCATTTTTCTGGGATATCTCTTGGGTGAATATAAAGATTTAGATCCCCAAATGGACCTTTGTTTCCCCAAAAAACAGTCTAGTCTTAAAACTCAAATATTCTTAAACTGCATATGAAGATGAAGTTTAAAAACAAAACAAAAAAAACTGGGAAAAAATTAGTCATGCAATGAAAATCACCCAATTTCAATTTTTGTTTAACTACTTTGTTATTCAATTATTTTCCTTGGTTTTCTAATAAAGGAAGGAGGAGTGCACACTTTTTGATGATCTTGAATATAGAAAAGGATATTAAAAATATATGGAAAATTAGGAAGTCAGAAGAATAGTACAAGGGAAACCAAAACACATAGACAAAGGTGCTGTACCATGTTGATTTTAGTAATAATGAGAAAAATAAATGCATCCCTATCTCTTCCTTATTCCTTTTCTGTGGTTTAAGAGTTGCAGATAGTATTGTAAAGTAAAATCTCAGTTCCCCATAACCCTCACTAATGAGTTATTCTAGATAGGTCAGGTTATGTAGGCAGTTAGGCAGCTCAGTGGATAGAGCACTGGCTCTGGAATTAGGAATATTTGAGTTCAAATCTGGCCTCAGACAGTTACTAACTGTGTGACCCTGAGCAAATCTCTTAATCTCTGTTTGCCTTAATCCAATCCAATAAACCCCATACAGAGTCAGGAAGAGTCAGACATGACTGAACAATAACAAGGATTTGTAGTTTTAAGCATTAGTTTTTTTAAATTTATTTTAATCATTTGGTTGGGAGTCTTTTCAAACTATGCTATCCTACATGCTTCCCTTTCTCCTAAAACTGAACATATTAAATACAATTTAGCCTTTTCTGCTTGTACCATTGTTTGGAATATCAAAGATTTTACTGTGCTGGAATATGGGAGTATCCTCTGCAGCTACTAAGATGTTAAGAAAGTTTACCTTTACTCCAAATGATCCCAGACTATATTTTATTCAGTTCTTTCATCCACTTTTTATAGGTTTCCTATGTCTCTGTTGGTGCCTGGCACATAGTAGATGTTTAATAAATGTTAATTGATTTCTCACTATTCTTATTGTGTCTGTTGTAGCAGTCTCTCTTACTAATTTGTTGCTTTTAATTGATTTGAGTTTGAAAACCAGATAACCAAAATCTTAACATTTTGAAGTTGAAAGGTACCCATATAAACTGTATCCAAAATTTATGTAAAGTAAAAATAAATAAGCTATAAGTTAGGGCTTGAGGGACTGTTGTATATGTAAACTACATGAATTTGATGGCTTCTTTTTTTTTAATGTTCAGAGACTTTTTTTTTAAACTTGTGTCCTTGTTCTTGGGTAGGGTCCACACATGTGAAGCTGCCAGAAAGTTGAGTTCTCTATTGGTGAAGTCTAAATACTAATTGTAGATAACTCCTACGAGAAGTAAAAATCAGACATTTCTGAAGGCTCCATCAGGACATAGTTAATGAGTTCACTAATTAATGTAAAGAAATTGAATCCTAATGGTTTTTAAAAGTTATTGTACCTTTGACATTGCCCAATTTATAACCAGTGAGTAATTTCCTTGCCAAACAGATCAAATGGTACATATGATAATAAGATCATTGATTTAGAATCTATAGCATGACATACTTTGGACATACTGATCCTATAAATTTTCAAGGAGCCAGCTACTAAAAAATGTATTTATGAGGGAAATTTTTATGAAGGAAATGGACAATTTCAGTCCCATAGATGAACATTTGCTGGTGATTTATAAGCAAGGACTCCTAAAAAGTGGCTTACTTGAATAAAACAGTATCTATTTTATTAGTGTTGAAAGTGGATGAAAATATCTTACTTTCTGAAAATCAGAGGAAAAAGAGTTTGATTCTCTCTAAATGGAAGATGAATATAATCTGATCTCAAGCGTTCAGAAATGGAGAGAAATTCCAGACTTTCCTCAAGATTCTTTTTCTTTAGAAAAAGTATAAAAATCACTAAATTTATCCAATAGTGTTCAATTCACTATTTCTGAAGGAGCATATGTCTTCTAAAAATTTCCTTTACATGAATGTCAAATGTGCTGGGACAAATTTATCTCCAACTTCAAAATATTAGTTTAGTCACAGTCCAATATATATATATCACAATAAACAAAAAATCCAAAATCAACAAATATTTTATAAGCACTTAACTTTTGCAGTATACTGCTGTTTGCCCTCTGAAAATAGAATTCCACAAATGGATCATTTTTGCTTCATTTGCATCTCCAAGCAAGGTGGAAAAGGGATTTAGTGGCCAGACTTCAAGCACAGAGTTTCATTGTTTTAAAAACTTAGTACTTAGTAGAATAGCTAAGCAGTCCTTAACTCCAACATTTCATTTGTAAGGCCTCTCTCAAGAGCAAATAAATGTGTGTGATAACATTAGCAAGTTTGCAATAGCTCCTCCAGGGACTTTGCCTAGCACAAAAATAAGTTATCTCCTGAGACAGACCCCCTTCCAACCAGGCAAATAAACATAGTACTATCTCCTATTTATTTCCCTGTATATTCTCAATATTAATTGATTGACTGATTGATTCCCAATATTGTGGGTCTAAAAATTCAATAAAAAATGGATTGTTTTTTATGTGGTGTGACATATACCTGACATGGTGTGATATGTGTGTAAAATACCATGACGTGTTATGACTGTCATGCCATGGCATGTCATGGTGTGATGTGGTACAACATATGCATGATGGGGCATGATGTGGCATGACCTGCCATGACACATGCATGGTATGGTATGACATGTGTGGTGGTGTGACTAAAATGTGCAACACGCATGACACAAGTGTGACATGGAGTGATGTGATGTGACATGTGATGTGGTTTGATAAATGTAGGATGTAATGTGACATGGTGTGATATGGTAACATATGGATGATGTTATGGGGCATATTGTGAGATGCCATAATGTGGGGTGAAACATGTGTGTTGTGGCATGACATATGCATGAGATGGCTTGATGTGGCATGACATGATGTGACATATTAACAATATGGTATGATATATTTTTGATGTGCCTTCATTCGGCTTGGAATGTGTGATGTGGAATAACATAAGTGTAACATGGCAGCATGTGAATTGGCATATATGTGATATGCATGACATGATATGGTATGGCATTGTGATGTGGTGTGCCATGGCATACGCCATGTCGCATTGTATGACTGATGTGACATGCATGATATGCTGCAACACACATGTGAGTAATGTGGCGGTACATGTACATGACAAGGAGTGACATATATGTGATGTCAGAGATAAGGCAGATTCCATTCCAGACCACGGCAATAAAATGACTATCCCAATAAAGAGAATCAAACAAAATTTTTGGTTTCCTAGTGCGTGTAAAAGTTATGTTTACACTATACTACATTCTATTAAGTGTACAATAAAAAAATCCATATACCTTAATTAAAAATATATTATTGCTAAAAAATGCTAGCCATCATCTGAGCCTTCAGCCAGTGATGATCTTTTTGCTGGTCAAGGGTCTTGTCTCAATGTTGAGGGCTGCTGACTGAGCAGGGTGGTGGTTGCTGAAGATTAGGATGGCTGTGGCTATTTCTTAAAATAAGACAACAATGAAGTTTGCTTCACCAATTGACTCTTAACTTGAACACTAAGAGACAATTGTAGGGTTTTATTAATTGGCCTAATTTCAATCTTCTTGTGTCTTGGGAATTGGGAGGCTTGAAAAGAGGAAGGGAATGGCTTGTCAGGAGAACAGTCAGAACACACATAGCATTTATCGATTGAGTTTTCTGTCTTTTGGGGCGCAGTTTGTGGTGGCCCAGACCAATTACAATAGCAAAATCAAAGATCACTGATTACAGATTACTATAACAGATAATAATAATGAAAAAGTCTGAAATATTGCAAGAATTACCAGACTGTGGCCCAGGAACAGTACGTGAGCGCATGCCGTTGGGGAAAAAAAAAAGGCACTGGTTGGCTTGCTTCACACAGGGTTGCCACAGTCCTTTGATTTGTAAAAAAAATGCAATATCTGAAAAGAACAATAAAGCAAAGTGCAATAAAACAAGGTGTGCCTGCGTATATCTGAATGAGCGGTGGAGTTGGTGGGAGAGCATGGGAGGAAAGACCTATTTCTTCCTTCCTGCATTAAGGAAGATGTATGAAGTTCTACGCCCTCTTCAGGGAGAAATTCAGAGAGAAAAATAATAGATTTTGGAAAGCAGACATGTAGGGAACAGCCAACCCCCAAGCTTGGCTTCCTAGAAACTTTAGAGAATTTCCCTTTGGGTGATATTGAGATCTCTCTCTTTCTTCTCCTGCTCCCCTTTCTCCTCACTCTATGTCTCGCTCTTGCTCTCTCTCCCCTTCTCTTCCCCTCACTCTTGGTTAAGCTAAACTAACTTGGTTCCTAGTGGGACAGCTCATTCACTTTGTGCATTGTCTGATGTATTCGCCACATGCTTGATTAACTGAGTTTATTCACCATTCATTATTTGTGATGGTCTTTTGTGTAACTAGCATTTTGAGGGGGAAAAAAAGCTTTCAAATAAGTTGTACCCTTTCCTCTTGAAGAGATAGAGATACAGGAAAGCAGTTTGAACCTAAAAATCATTTCCCCTATTCTAACAATATTTAGGAGGATAGATAGAAATGATTCTAGTTCAATTTTTTCCTCTGAGGAAAGCAGAGTTGTCCAGTCTAATAGCCTCAATCTCCTAATCCCCCACCCTAGCACAATCAAAGACTACCTTGGGGAGGGATCAGTGAGATTCCTGAGATATCTATTCATTTTAGCCACATTTAGACAATTCATACAGACATATACCACCTACATAATAGACAAGACACTCACATTCTACCTAATTCTACCTGAGTAAATATGTAATTGGAAGATAAAGAAAATATTGACAGCTAGGGGATCAGCATAAACTTCTTTTCAGAAGTTGTGCCTGAGGTGAGCCTTATAGGAATAAAAAGATTCTAAGTAACAGGGGGGGAAGAAGAAGTCTATTCTTGGCATGGGAGATAGCCTAAGTAAATGCCCAGAGGTAGGAATGAAATACCCAGTTTGAGAATTAGCAAATAGGCCAATTTGGTGAGAATGGTTATTCTCACCTAGTCTGTAGTGCCCCCAATTTCCACCACCTATTAAGCCTGCTGCACTCCCCAACCTATTGGGTTGCCAGGATTGTTGTATGTTTTGGCCATGGTTTTAATGTTTCTAAAAAGAAGAAGCCCACAGAATATCAATTTTGCCTGAAAAAGAGAAATATTTTTAAAAAGAAGAGGTTATGACTCAAAATCCAGGTCTCTACTTTTGATTTGCTTCCAGATCAGAGCAGATCCCAAACAGTAAGTAAATCTCTAGTAGCCATCATGGTTGGCTAGTAGCATAGGAACTCATCCAAGGGTCTATCACTCTCCTGGGCCAAAAGAGAAAAGAGAAAGAGAAGAAAAGAGCCTCTGAGTGGTCCAGAGAGACAGGAAGCAAAAACTCCAAAGGAAGCCTGTAACTTCTAGTCAAACAAAGTCTCCTATAACCTATCATACTAGATCCTTCATTCTACCTCCTGGGAAGAGGCAATGTCAATTTATATTGAAACCTCTGCCAGTGGAGAAATGGGCCTACATCAAGTGAACAGAGTTTCATCCCTCAGTTCAGTTGACAGAGAATCAAGAAAGTTCTATTATTTTTGACAATGGAAAGTCTCCTCTACAGTCCTGTGACACATGGACAAATATTCCTGTATTAGCAAGCTGGGCAGAGACAATATGGGTTTTTCCACATTTTATCTTCATCCCCATAGTTAGAAAAATCAACTTTTATCTGTAACATTGTGAACGATAATAGAGCTAAGGACAAGACTAAAAAAAATAATTACCAATTATTAACTATGAAATTACAAAAAGAAATGAGAGCTAGTAATACCTCATTAGCACGAAAAGGGAGAGGGAGCACTTTACTGAAAGAGAGCAACATGAAATGATTTGTTAAGTTTACCTTTGTGCATTGTCTGGTATATTCTATTCTGTGTGCTACATGCTTAAGTAATTGAGTTTATTCACCATTCATTATTTGTGATAGTCTTTTGTATAACTAGCATTTTGGGAGAAAGAACCAAGTTGTATTAGAGGGGAGCCAGAGAAAATTCTTGAGCAGGAGAGTGACAGATTAAGATGTGCTATAAGAAAATTAATTCTGCTGCTTCATAGAACATTGGTTAGCTCTGGGTGGGATTTGATAAGGGACTGAACTAGGGTGCTGGCCTTATGGATGAAGAGAAAGTAATAAATGTGGTAGATAAAACAGACAAGGTTTGGCAATAGATTAGGTATGGAAGGGGAAATAAGGAGAGAGGCAAGAATCAAGGTTGACCATGTGTGAAGCTGGAATGATAGTAATACTTTCAGTAGAACTAGGGAAGATCTAAGGAGAGGTTGGGGTGGGGGTGGGGGTGGAATAATTGTTTTAGGCATACTGAGTTCTAGATGTCTACTGGACATAAGAGAGGAAATATGGTATGCTAGACAGAGCACTGAGCTGGGTTAGAATCAGGAAGACATGAATTTGAGTCCTGCCTCAGACACTTACTAGCCGTGTGACCCATAAAATTAACCTCTCTGGGTTGCACTCTTGACTTCCTAAGTTTTCATTACCATGACACAGAATCCTCCTCTCCCTGGAAGTTCACTCTGCTCCCTGCAGCCCCTTCCTCTAATTGGCTAGTTCATCCCATACCTCCATTTTAAGGAAAGTGCCCAGGCTACCCTTTCACTCCTCTCTGGGGTCCCCTCCTGACTCTCTAGTGTTCCTTTACCATCTCCCCAAATGAGTATACCTTCACCCCTATCCCTCCCTCCCACCTTTTGTTGTCTTCTCCCACTAGAATGTAAACTCCTTGGAGGTAGATGACTGTCTTTCTTTCCACTTGTATTTGTATCCAGAGCACTTAGAGTGTCTAATACATAGTAAGTACTTAATAGATGCTTGTTGACTTGCTTTGCCTTGCCTAGAAAGGGGATGTTCTGTTATGGAGGATGAGGATAATGAGTTCTGTTTTAGATATATTGATTTTGGGTTACCTACAGGACATGACAGGCAGCATGATATATTATATAGAGCACTAAACTTGAAATAAGGAGCATTTGGATTTGAAGTCCACCTCAGTTATTTCCTAGCTATGCGACCCTGAGCAAGCCATTTAAACTTTCTAGTAAAAAGATTAAACCTTTCTGGCCACAGTTTCTGCATCAGTAAAATGAGGGGCCTGGACTACATAACCTCTAAGAGTTCTTTCTACTGCTAAATCTGTGATTCTATATTCCAGTGGGAAATGTTCATCAGGCAGCTGGTGATATAAGAAATAAGAGCAGGATTTTTAATTCATTTGCATAAAGGTGGTAATTAAATCTATGGAATCTAATGTGATGGAGAATGGAGGAAGGCTCAGAAAAATCTTGGATAAGTGGCAGCTAGAATTACTGCAATCTTTGCTATCAATCAGTCTAATTTTGACAAAAGCAATTTCAAGTTGGGGGAAAAATCAGTAAGATTACTTTGGAATAGCATAAATAGGCACAAATATCACAGTATAGGGACATCAGAAATATAACTTCAAAAATTAGAATTAGTATTTGAAGAAAGTGCCTACTGCATTAAGGGTTAGTGGGAGGGCACACTGAGGGAGGAGGGGAACGTTCCTCCCAAAAGAAAAAAAAATGTGTAAAAAGTTAATCTTAAGGGAGCTAAGTCAGGGCCAGAAGTTTCCAGAAACTGGGGTTAGTGATCAGGTGGTCTAGATGGACCTGAGAAAGAAACTTCATTCCAGGAAAAAGCCCTTCAGGCTAGAGACATGCTGTGATGACAGGAGGTCAAGCTAACCCCAACTGCAGCCAAGAGATGAGCTACAGGCAGGTCTCTGCTAGCCTGAGGGACTAAAGCATCAAATCTCTGGGCACCAAAGGAATTCTAGGATTTCCACATTTCCTGCCTGTAGTAGGTTACTGACTTCTCTCCCATGGGGAAGATCTGGGAGGCTGATGTGAAAGCAAGGATGGTAATTCTCAGAGAAAGGGAATAACAGTTTATCTGTCTAGAATGAAAGACTCCATAAAGAATTTTACATCAGCATCCCTGTTTTAGAAAGACATTTTTCATCTTAGGGTATATTTCCTCAAGAAAATAATGTGGACTCCCAAGTGTCTGAGGCAGTCTAGACCAAAGTTGTTCATTACTGTAGCCTTATGTGCAGTATTTATCTTTTTAGTGTTATTTCAATACCGAGAGACAGCATGGTATAAATAGAGAAGGGCGACCTTGAAATCATGAAGAAGATCTTGGTTCAAGTTCTGTGGCTGCACATGCTAGCTGGAGTAACGTGGGTGAGTTTGAAGTCACAGAGGAGAGGGTGATCTACATTGATGAAGGATGTTTGCACTCTGGATATTCCTTACACTTGTGAAATCACGGATTCAGATTCCCACACTATGTGTATATTCATGCGTGTTTGTATGTTCATATGTTTAAGTATACATATATGTATGTACATAGATATAGCTATTATGCCCATGCATTTGCATGTATACATGTCTGCACATGCACATGCATGTGTATATGTGTGAGTATATTTATTGTACATTCCAAGTACATATGTATATTTGTGTAATATATTGTGTATATATACATATGCCTAGAAAGTATATAATGTACATATATTTATATATGTGGATATGGATATGATTGTATATATAAAAGTATATAAAATGCGACCTTCTAATCACTAGTCTAGTATTGAGGGTCACTTATTGAACTCTGTTAAATGTTACCAAAGTCTTTTATTTTATTCTCATTAGAGCAAGTATAAATGTTGTTTTATGGGACTGACCCATTCATCCTCTATCTACGACCTATTCTGATGCCTCATCTTAGCCTGGAGATTGCCCTGGGTTCCTGAAGGACATGCCAACAAAACATAAATTCTGGCAGGTACATCACACCAAGCTGGAAGAGCTTCAAACATGGTTCTATTGACAAACTGTATTTCTGTCATCTGAAGCCCAGCCAAGTTATATTCAGAGAGACACCACCAGACCGGCCTTTGGATGATGAATTTTTCATCCACACCAATTCCTGAAGTACTTTCAGTAAGTTTGGATCTGCCTGGAGTGAGGGAGTGCCTATACTAAAGAAAGCATAAGTTAATGAATTACAGAGGAGAAAACCTAACATGGAAATGTTATTTCCTAGTGTACTCATAGGATCTCATCATTTGAAGTTAGAAGACGAGTTTGAATCCAGGCTTTGCTACTTGGCCAAATTGCCTAACATAATGTTTGCATGAGTGCTGGACTTGGGGTCAGGAAAACCAGAGTCTGAATCCTTCCTCATATACTATATGTGTGGCCCGGGTTTCTCTCAGCCTTATTTTCATTAGCTGTAAAATGGGAGTGATAATTGTACCTATTTCACAAGGTTGTTGTAAGGATCAAATGGGACAATATTTATAAAATGCCTTGCAAATCCTAGAACACTATATGAGTGCTAGAGTTGTTATTACTGTTACTACTACTACTTCTCCTACTACTACTACTACTACTACTAATCATTATTATTATTATTATCATTAACCTCTTAAGTCCTCTATTTCCTCATCAGTAAAAAGAAAGGAATGGCTGAACAAATTATGCCATATGAATATGTGGAACATTATCACTCCATAATAACTGATGAAAATAATAGGTTTAGAGAAACCTGAGAAGACTCAGGTAAATTGATACTAGAGTGAAGTGGGCAGAACTCAGAACAATTTGTACAATGACTACAACTGTACATATAAAAAAAAAAAAACTTTGAAAATTTTAAGTTCCATCATTAATACATTGACTAGCCATGATTCCAGAGGATCTCTGAGGAGGCATGAAGAATGGGACCTATATGATCAATGTGGGAATTTGCTAGACTGTATATATTTGTTACAAGGTATCCTTTTTTTTTTCTTCTATTCTAGTTGGATGCATGAGAGGAGGTGAAATTTTAAAAAAAATGTTTATTACTTGAAAAAAAAATAAAGTCTTTTGTTTTGTTTAAGAGAAAAGTTATGTGATTTACCTAAAGGCATACAACTAATAAGTGAGAAAAAAGGGATCCAACCTAGGTCTTATAAGTCCAAAACAGGTCAATCCTCTTTGCATAGTAACATGTTGCCAACATATTCTTTGGGTCCCCACAGAATTGATAATTCTGAACTATGGCATAATGGTAATTATTTAAGAATAGTAGACAACACTAACAAATAGATTCAACAGGTGTCATACCTCAAAAAGCTACACATTCTGGATGTATCCATTGAATGTTTTATTCACAAGGCAGAATTAATCAATGAGCAATTGCTCATCAGCCCAGCAGAACTCTGAGGTCTGTAGGAACTAACATACCATTCAAGGGAAGGACTTGTGATTTCAGTGGTATAGGAACTGCTTGATAAAGGAACTACCTACATGTTGAGGACTCTGAGGAGTTGTGTAACTTGCCCAAGATCACACAGACATTTGGATGTCAGAAACAAGACTTGAATCCAAGTCTTCTTCTGACTGGCTTCTATATCCACTATATTTACTATACTTTGATGCCTTTCTGGAGTGAATTCAAATCAGCTCAAATGGGATAACATATGTAAAGTGCTTAGCAAATCCTAAAGAACTACGTAACGATTAGCTATAAATAATACTTATTATTATTTTGAGAGTTCAATTGACCCAAGACTATTTTGTCTGCCAGTTCCACAAAAGACAAAATAGATTTCTTCCTTTTGTTTTCTCCTGTTTCCTAAGGGCTGGGAGAGATATTGACCTCCACTCCTGGTCATAGAAAGGAAGGAGTTTTGAGCCCTGTAGAAAAGGATGCTAAGCTCCTGTAGCTTTAAAACTTAAGCTTCTTTTCTTCTGGAAACCTAGTCATTTACAAATTTTTCCTTTTATCCTCCTTCAAATTTAATGTGGTTAAAGTGAAAATCACCAGACAGAGCCATATCCCCCCTCTTGGCATTTCTGCTATTACCTTTGTCTCCACTACGTGCTTTTTGAGAGCTCATTTTGCTTACTTGACCAAAGATCACAGGCCTATGTTTGGCCACTTACAGGTCTCTCATCATTTCCACCACGAAAGCAGAAAGAAGAAGCCTTTTCCTTCTGGATTCCTGGTGACAAAGGCCTCTCCAGTATCAACCCATGGCACAGGGCCTTGCTTGAGCAACTTTTCCAGCCCTGATTGGTCCTGGATATGGCACTGAAAAGACATTTCCTGTGTTGTATGGTGTAATAAGAGCTACAGGTTTTACCCTGAGCTGTGAGCTGCAAGAGAGGAAATTGGAATGCCCAGAGAAGTCTTGCTGTAATTAATCATTGTACGATGAGGCCTGTCAAAACACTTTCTGAAGCTGATACCATTGTCAATTACATCCAGCCCTCCACCATCTGTAATTGTTTAAAATATCATCCAGTACCAGGACCAACATATTTAACACTTATGCTTCATTTACACTTCCCAAATAACATTCTGTAAAGTACTGCTGCTCTGCCAGGAGGCTCTGCCGCTTGTGACAACATCTAAACAAAATGTTATTGGCCATCGTGTGCATTCAGCAAAACCCATGAGCTGTGAAATAAAATCCTAATAAAATTACATTTGGATCCAGCTGGAATTCCAGCAGCAGGGGAAAAAGTCACACTGAGTGTTTGTAGTCTCAGTGGTGGTCATCAGTTCACTGAAAGCAAAGGGTAAGTTGCTGGTTTTTTAGAATAGGGATGGAAAATTAAAACAGAAACTATTGGGCCCAAAGGGCTCCCTTTGCTCAAATAATTCTCTTCTGTATGCTTCTTTAAAAAAAAAAAAGTTCCTAACAGAAAATTATTCAGTTACTAGAGTTTGTTTCAAGAACTAAAACTTGTCATTTTTCAGAAACATTTGCTGCTTAAAAAAAAAAAGAATACTATCACCTGGGTATATAAACACACACACACACACACACACACACACACACACACACACACACACCAAATATATCCTATGGACAAGCACATAGACATTTAAGCACTGCTTTTTTTTTTTTTAAGAAAAAGATATATTTAACTTTCCCCAATAGAAGGCAATAAATAATATTCTACTTATTTTTTTTTTCATTAAAACAATTGAGTATTTTTCTCTGGTGATTTAAAAGTTGTACATGTGAAATGTTTGTTTTTTATTTAATTATTATCTGATTACTTAGTAATCCTTTGTTAAAATAAAACTCTAACTCAAATAGATTGAGGAAAATCTTAACTTCTACATGGAATGATGAAAACTTCAGTTAGCTTTATCTTTTTGTAAGTAATACCTGTTAATATGTATGAACTTTTAAAGTACTTGATTGTAACTTCTTTATGTTACTGATATTAGGGTTAAATTTTCTATCATTTTTGCACATTTTGGACGATTAAAAGCTTAAATGCCATTGTGATTGCATTTTTCATTCCGAATAATATTTTTCTTTATAAAACAATTGACTCTAAAAACTCAGGAAGCCATGTGTTGAATTGTTTTACTTGACTATACTTAATAATAGGAAGGGCTTCTATTAGGGGTAAGGGGGAAGTTAATGCAAAATTATAGAGGGGAGAGAGAGAGAGAGAGAGAGAGAGAGAGAGAAAGAGAAACATCAATAAAAAAATTTAAATATACAGAAGAAAATCCAATGAGGTTCAGATCTGGACACAAACAGTAATTTTGTTATTGTTTTGTTAAATTCAACATATACTTTAATTAAAATTCATGGCGTCACATAGAATCCTCTTTTGTTGTTGTTGTTGTAGATTGGAATGCTTGTGTTTGATGATTGTTAGGTTCATTAAAAAATGGAAAGAAAAAAGAAACCTCAGAGCCCTCTCTACATTCAGTTCAATTCTGGGAGCATATATTAAGTACCCACTGGGTTCTAATCCCCACATCAGACACTGAGGAGACAAGAACAAAACTAAAAACAACCCCCAATCCTCAAGGAACCTATATTCTAGTGGAATCCACTCCATTTACCCTATCTAAAAAAATGAGAAAGGTAATATTTGATTGGCAATTAATAGTGGTAAAGAGAGCCATTTCACTACTCATTGGAAGGCTCCAAATGAACATAAAATGTTTTCATTTAAATTTTCTGGGACAATTACAAGGTACTAGAAGACAAGAAACCATGGTACCCCTAGTTCATCCTCTTGTTATCACATATGTAACTCTAGCCAGACCTGCCACACAGAGCTTTTGGGAGAAATAACTTCATTATATTAGCTGGTAAAAAGAAAAAAAAAAGTTTTGTCTTCCATTTTATTTTTCACTGTGTTACACAGCGTAACATAAAGCTTAGGTTTCAAATAAAGCAGCACAATTGTGCTCCTCATCACCTGACCATAGAGCTTTCCCTGTAAACATCACCACAGTAGTATAATAATAATTGATAAATAAGTCATCCTGTTTAAACACTGTTTTGTAAACCCATCCCTGGCTGACTAATGGTGGAAGGAGACTGAGATTTGCAGTACTGGGCTTTAAGTCCTTGTCCCCAAGATGTCCTGTATATCTCATTTCAAGGTGACTCTAGAAGCAATCTAAAACTTAAAGAGAAAAAGCGAAACTTAAAAAGTCAGTCCAGGTACTCCAGGCACCTCAGAATCATTGCAGAATTGCCATGTTTGTATGTATATATATATATATGTGTGTGTATATGTATAAGTATGTGTAAGTCTCTCTCTCTATATATATATATGTAAACATGTACATACAGCATATCAAATATGCTATACACATATGCTGATTGGCCACATCTAAATTTATACATATATAAACATATATGACATTTTTGTCCCCTTGTACCCCTGCATTAGCTGATGGAGGATGAGCTTTACATACTCCTTCTAATAGCCTGCAAATCACTTTAACCCTCCACTTGATAGCTTTACAAATAAGGCCAAAGTCATATGGCCCTCAACAGTTCAAATTATTTTGTGGAAACATTCCCTTGTGCTAATACAGATCCACTATTATGGTGCTAACATCTACTCCAGATAATTTCCTCCCCTAAAAACCCTTCCCCCTCTCATAATATAAAGACTATCTAGGCAAGAGCGAAAATTTGGGAGATTTGGATGATAGGATCACAGACCTAGAACTGGAGGGGGCCTTAGAGGCTGGATCTAGTCCAATGCCCCCATTTTGCTGCTAGGTAACTGAGATCTAGAGAAGTTAAGTGATTTGTAAAAGATCATAAAGGTAGTAAGCGGCCAGTGGCCAAGTTGGGATTTGGATTTGTGTCCAGGGACAAGTTCAGGACTTTTCCATTGTACCGTATTTAAGGAGTTAATAATTGCTTTGCTACTGAGAGCAGCCAGTGTTTGACAAAAGCATCCCAGCCCTTCTTAAGATACCTGAAATGAAGGCTTAACAAAATTCTAAATGAGGCAATACTCAATCTCTTTGTCTCTGTCTTTCTGTCTCTCTGTTCCTTTCTGTCTCTGTTTCTGTCTTTGGCTCTCTCTGTTTCTGTTATCAGTTTCTAATTTGTTTCTAAAGCATATCAGAAAAATCAAGATGCCCTTGAAAACTTGCTTTATTTTCACTCGTATACATTTGGATGGTTGGGTAACATTTGATAAATTTTAGTTTCACTAGACTTTAAAACAAAATATATGAAAAAATGACTTTTTTCCTCCACTTTCACTGCAGAGCAGATTCTTCAATGCCCTCTCTCCTTCAAAAGTGTTGCTTGTTTGACATGGTACTTCTTTTGTGGGTTTTTTTGGAGGGAGGGTTAAGTGACTTACCCAGGTTCACACTAAATAAGTATCTGAGGCTGAATTTTGATTCAGGTCCTCTTGATTCTAGGGCTAGTGCTCTACGTACTGACTGACTATCTGCCCGTTGGCATGGTTTTTAAAAAGAATCTGTATGTTCCAGTGGAGAGAGGTCAAGATTTAGAGTTAAGAAAACATGGATTCCCATTTCTGACTCATTGTATTGTTCTTCTCCCTTCTCTCCTCTTCCTTCCAGAAAATGTGGGACAGGGAACATCCCTACACAAAATAGAAATGCTAAACACATAAGACTCACGCTAACAGAACAACTTAAACCAGGATTTATTAACCTAATTTACAATCTTCTGAGAGGCTAATCCTTAAACCTCATCAGAACATAAAACAATATAGGAATACTTATTAGTCAATTTACATTTCACCTCAACTCTATACTATACAAAAGAAAACTCCTGGTACTTATCTACTGTGAAATGTCCTGCTTTGAACCAATTCTCTTGTCAGTGGCTATCCTCTCCAAGTAGATTTTGGGAACTCTTCCCAACCACCATTTCTTATCAAATGGGACTCAGGACCTCCAGACCTCTCAAATTAATTAGGTCATCTCCAAGATGGACACATCCCTCTCATGATAGATGCTCATTTGGACAATATCAAGAAAAGGGAGTCAAAAACTCAGGCACCATGGAGAACAGGGATTATCTTTTGCCTTCCTTTGTATCCTCAGTGCTTAACACTATGCCTGGTACAAACATAGGAACTTCACAGATGCTTAATGACTGACTGATCTTCAGTATTTTCATTTCTGTAAAATATGATGAGTAGAATATAGCTCCTACTTGTCTCTTGGTACTGTGGTAGGAATAATGTGTCTTCAAAGTGTAACTATTCCTTGAACCCCTTGTGAAAAAGATGGAGGCAAATCTCCAGGAACCTAGATTGTCCTGAGGAAACTGAATGAGATGAGAGTAAGCCTAAAGACACTTTATAGCTTGTAAGCTGGTCCATTATAGTTCCAAGGAAGTCCTAATGTCCAATGATGTGTATAAAGAAGTATCTAGAAGAGTATTGAGGCATAAGACCAGATCTGAGAACACACAAAATGCTCCTGCCAGAAATGTTAATAATCCTGGGGCTTACTGACATGATCAGTGAGGAAACACATTTATACAGTGCTTCGAAGGGTCACAAAATACATTCCTCCCAGCAACACTTTGAACTGTAGTGAAAGGATTACTACCCCTATTTTATAAAGAAGGCAAATGGGACTCAGTGAGTGCAAGGGACTTAGCATCCCACAACTACTGCTTCAAAACCAGAACTTGTACCAATATTTTCTGACCCTAATACTTACACTCTTGGCATATCAAAGGGAACAGTACTGACTAAAAGAAACCCTTCTGCTGAAAAAAAAACAGAACCTCAAACTAAGGACAGATATTAATAAAGTTTGTACAAATCAGGAAGCATATGGCAAGGACAGGATTGTTCGCCGAATTCTAGAATATTAAAACCAAAGCATCTGAAGCTTTAAAGACGTAGTTTAGGACAAATAAAAGGAAGTACTACTTTACACGGCTGTCAGTAAACATATGGAGTCTATTATCCCAAGTGCTGGTATAAGCTAAAAATATAAATTGGTTTAAGAAGGGTTTAGCTAGATTCATGAATGAGAAAGGGAGGAAGACCCAGGAGTAGCTCAGGTATTTGGAGATACATGTTGAACTTTCTGAGACCTATAGCATCCTGAGAATCCATGCTTCCTCACAAAACATACTTCAAGACCACGGTCAAAGGCAAAATTCTCGGTTGGGTGAGCCATTAGCCTTTTCCAGGGTGACAATACTTATGTTCCTAGGGGTTAGCAACAGACTTCTTCAGAGTTATCTTTCTTTCCCTGGGGGTTGAATGTGAAAGTTTTTGTAATTCAGTTTAATTTTTCCAGAGTTTCTAGAATGCTTAATTCACCCACATCTTAAAACTCAAGATGTATTTCCGTGTGGTTCATCATACATAGAGCTTAACCTACTAAGCAGGTAAGTTATTACAGGCAACTTCATTCAGAATACAGTTGACTGTAACCCAGGCCATTATGACCTTTTTATCTATCCTTGCCTGGCCTTCCCTTCATGCTCACACATCCCATGTCTTGAGTGGCCTGTAGCCACCCTGTGCCAGAACCTTCATCTCATCACTATTAGCCCAAATGACTTTGCTCCATCTCCCACCAACCCTTAATCAAACTGCACAGCCAGAACAAAGCGAGTTTTCTGTGTCTGACACATGAACACCATCTGGTGAGAAAAGGGCTAGAATAATTGAATGTGATATTGTAATTTTTGTGCTTTTATCCTGGCATCAAGGACTTCCAAACTTCCCAGCTGCACTTCACAAAGCTGTTCCATGGTTGTAGTCCATTGGACAGGTATCTTAAATGCAATAATGGACAAATCATAGTAATTCACAAGAACACATGCCTGATGGGCCCTGCTTATAATTGATAATTAAGATCAATTGTTTTCTCCAGACATTCCAAGTATTTCCTATCATAAATGAAAAGCAGTTGCTCCCAACTTTGGCCAGACATGCCATCTATCTTTTAAGTGTGATCTTCACTGATACTCTCTATAGCCTGCACATCAAATTCAAAGAAAACAATGAAGGATCATCAATAGGTAGGCATAGGTCCCCATTACATGCAAATGAATTAGTCCTGGGTGAAAAGGATGCAACAAAGTCTTTATAAAGGAAAGAAGAGTCAAAGGGAATTTGTATTCTATATGCCTTCCAACTCTAAAATCATATGAAGCTTACTTCTCAATAGCTCCATTACCCAGATATTAAACTGCAATAATCCCACAGTATGGAAACCTTAATCCTCATCTTCTCATTTGCATTAACCCATTGAACATGCACTTGTTATTTTAACTGCAGCCACTGTGGCACCTGCCTGAAATAAATAATAAGTTGATAATGTTTTTTGAATTGTTGGGGGTGGGGGTGAGATACACAAATTTGAATAACTGGTGCATTTGAGATGCAGAAGCAGCTTAAGAGACAAGAAGAGGCATCCATCCATCAAGGGAGAATCCACTTCCGTAGTGCATATTGTCTTACGTTCCTAAATCCTAGGAAGACTTCAAATGGGGAATGTGCCTGTGTGAGAATTACATCATTTGATCTTATGCCAACCATTCAAATAATAGAATACGCATTTTTCATTTTCATTAGTCATTGTTCAGAAAAAGCACCACAGATAACATGAGAAAATATACATGAAGACACTTCAAGCACAGCCAGAAATGCTACCCAAATGGAACTTATTTACGTCCTTATTTTTGAGCATAGCTATTTCAAAATCCTTCTGCTGGTTATCACCTGACTGGTTGGTCAGCACAATCCTTTAAATGTCTATTGTTCTTCATTTCAACTGATATTATGGAGAGTCTCAAGAAGAAAACTCAAAGACTCTGACCTCAAGGACTTGATCAGTACAAAAAAGGTATACTAGTCTGAAATGGGGCCCTTAAGGAATGACCAGCTGAGATAAAAAGACTGGTACCTATGTAAAACGGTGCATCTCTGCTGTCTGTGCTGCTTCTTCCCTAGTAATAAACCTAGCAGAGTCAATCTTCTTAATTTAAGATATGCGAATACATTTAGAGTTGATTATGTACTATATTGGCACAGCAGGAATACATTTCTTGAGATAAAATAAGATGGAGTTTGTGAAAGATCTTGAAAAAGTTAAAAGTGTTTTGTCGTTATCAGTTAATATCACATAGTATTACTAGTAATACTAATAACAATAATATGTTTTAAAAGGAGAGGAATTTTTTGTAATATTGAGTTTACACAATTCAGAAAAGGCAATCAAAGATACTGGTGTAATAGGTTGTAAATTAGACTGCAATGAGGAGAGAGACCTGTATTTTATTTTAAGTTTTACCACAGACTAGTTTTATGGTTCTCCAGTAATTTCTTTAACTTTGTCTGGACTGTGGTATTCCTGTTAATTGAGGAACCCAGCTTTCCACCAACCCATCTCACAGGAATGAACCATGAGGATGAATGAGCTAATGTTTGAAAAGTCTTTTGATCTCCTTAAAGATGGTTGCCAGATGGTGAAGCAGACTACCATACAAATATTACTAATATACTTAAAAATATTCTTCATCTTGTTCAACTTTTCCCTGCAACTAGATATTAGAATAGAAATTTATCATACACTAAGGGGGTTTAGTAGAAAGATTTTAAAGGGGGGAGGAGTATCACTCCCTTCATGATGTCCAGGACAGACAGAAATCTAACTTAAGAGTCTTATCACTCAAGTCAAAGGATTGCTTTATTCCATGAAGTGATATCACACATAAGGAACAAATTTATAGCAAATATTTACTGATTGATTGGTTTGTTATTTAGAGAGGGAAAAAGACAGGTAAAAAGCATCAAAGACCTGCTGCCTATAGCTCTCCCCCCTTCTCCTGCTCTTCTCCTGAACAACCTGTGGGTTGGGTATAAATGGAACTTGCAGTATGTATAAAATGCATCCAAAAGGTACATGAAAAAAAATGTAGTTTAAGTTCACTCAGGCTTTTTTTTAGTCCCACTGTGAAGTTTGTAAAAGGCCTAAAGAATTATTCCTGAGGGTGAAAAAAGAAAATATAGATGCAAAATAGATGATATAGTCCATATTTATCTTTCAGCAAAATGGTAAAAGGCAAACTGGCATACCATATAGACTTCATTCTTTTCTTTTTTCTTGCCTATTTTTTTTTCAAGCTTCACAATTTTCCCTGTTATTTTCTGATAAAAATTAAAACAGCTTTTGAAGAGAACACTAGAATTTTTTTTTCTTACATGAGGATTTTAGAATAACAAATGCCAATTGTATATTTTGCATTCATTTTCCTGGCAAACCAAGGAGTATTAAGTCAAAAACAACCGAATCTGATGAGGCTGCTATTACGACAAATTCATGTTCATATTGCCCCTTTGCACTGGAGAAACTTTCTGCGATTTGCCAACTGTATGCGTTTTTTCTGACACCATACACATTGCTGATGTGTACAATTCTGAATCATGCACATTTTTCCTGTTAGGATCAATGCACATAATTTAGACACATTCAAAATGCTACACTTTAGAATGGGCTAAATATAGATCCAAAGCACATCACGCAGAAGCACACACGCTGTACATACATACAAGATGGCGATTTATGGAGAGTTGCATAAATAATCTATGTTTGGTCACATATTACTACTTAACCTTCTACCTATTAAAAATTGAATTGAAATAATTAAGGCAGTGATCACTATTTTCTCTAGAATTTGGTAGCTGAAAGATAAATAACAGAAAGATTCCCCTCATTTAGAATGCTAAATTGGAATGTTTAAATAAAAAAATTAGGCAAGAATTTAATTAATTTTTTTCCATTGCAGTATCTTTATGACTGATAACAAAGAAACAGCAGAATTATGAATGTGGAACAAATTACCTTTGTAAGAAAGCAGCTGGGATCCAGCATTCCCGTTTAAAATATTTGCAATAATGATATCTAATGGCTTACCTAAATAGATTTACATGAGTTAATGATCAAGGTAGCAAGTTATAGATGAAAATATTTTATTAAAAATTGAGAAACAGGAAGGCTCCTCTGGCAGCATTGCCATCCCATCGAGCTCTGGGGTCCACGCTGAGAACTGATTTGCACAGCCGGGAGAAAGAGGGCTTGAAAAGGTACCAGCACACAGTTTCAAATCATGTTCTCTAGAGAACATTAAAAAGGTTTTCCAAGGAGACAAAAAAAAATATATTTATGTGCATGTTTCTCGGTAATTTTATCTAGAATTCATTGGTCATTTTCAAGTTTCTGGATTCTGAGCAGCTACTTTGGTTGTTAACAGCAACTACATAGATAACCTATGCAAAAAAAAAAAAAAAAAAAGGAAAATCAGTCACAAATAGAGCTTGACTCTCCTTCATCAGAAATGATTAAGCACACCTTGATGGTAATGATCTCCAAGTTGATTATACCCAGATGCCTTGACACTGTGTCCATTAAACACTGGCACAAAAGACGTAGCCTGCCATGTTCAGAGGACATCCAGACTGTGCACAATTGTGCAGCCTTATGGTTTGGCCCGACTAGCAGCCAAGCTTTTGCAATCCACCACAGGTTGTGTTCCAGACACTCTTTTCATTGTCTCATTAGTGGGGTCATTCCAACCTGCTGGTGGCATATGGATTCTCCCTCCCTCTGAGTGGAGCCTTTAAAGGGCACTGCACCTGCCTCAGTCTTGACTTGGTACCAGTAACATTCTGACAGCAGTTCCGGGTGGACGGTTTGCCCTTGAGGTTGACCTCTATCGTTCTGGATGCTTTTTTAAAAAGGGTTAAAACTGGGAGTGAGCCATGCCTGATGAAATTTGGAGGGTTTCTTTCTTGTAGAAATCTAAAACCTAAGAATTCCAAAGCTCTTTGGTTTTTGTCTTGGTGTCCCCCCTCCTCTGTACCCTGCCTTTATCAACTGACCACATTCTATCCTCTGCCTTTAATATGATGTTGCCCTCACCCACTAAAAAGACTAAGGTTGTACCCAGTGGCAGGATAAGTAAGGGTTTTTGTTTGTTTGGCTTTTTTGTTTGTTTTTTTAAATAGGCTGGACTTAGCATGAAGCTCCTTCAGGTGGGTTCTGACTTCCCACTTGTGTGATGTAACTTTCGGGGTACCACTAGCTCCTTATGGCGAAGGTGGGGAAAGAGGGCAGGGTAGGTATTTTTTCTTTAATGGCTATGCTCTAGAATCCATTGTTCTGTCATCATTCTCTGCAGAGGGTTTTTCCTCACCCTGACTCAAGTGCATCAGGCATGTCCACAACTACTGAAGTGTTCAAATGTTTTATTGTTGTGTGAGTTGAAATAGAAAATATACAAAATTGAATGACCATTTACGCTATTTCATATGACCTTTGGACAAGTCTAAAGTACTTACCAATCTTTAATAGGCTCTCTTCGTTGTCCCATTTTTCCCAATCCTCCTCTCCTTTGGGATATTTGCCTTTTCTTGCCCTGTTTTCATCTGCAGACTCAGGTTAACCTCAGATGTCTTTCTCATGTCCCTTTGACCCTGAAGAAAGCAGCATTCTTTTCTAGCTAGGTATCAAGCTCTACCTTTTAGTCTCAGAACTTTAGCACCTGAACCACTAAAACAGCTGATACCCCTTGAGCCCTCCCCACAGGAATTCTTTGATTGGCGTTTCTGTGGCTGCAGGGTGATTCACCATCCCAATCTGTCTATCTTATGTTCTCACTTTCCCTTCCACCTTCCCCAAGCAGACCTGCTTGCTCTCTTACTTTCTAACCACCCAGACTTCTAAAAGCCTCCTATTTCTTCAAAACTCATATCTCAGACTGGCATTATCCTCCTAATCGTCCATCAGGACTCACTGAATGGGGTGCCCTATCAGACTCAACAGTATTTTGAGAAATCCTCATTCCACCCTAGTCTAGAATATCCTAGTATGACTCTTTCCTTTGAAACATTTTCAGATGAAAAACATCCATTAATATTTTATCACAGCTACTCCACCCTATCAGTGTACAGTGAATGGAAGATGAATGAAGGCTTTCTCTTCTGTAAGATAGACTGAGAAAAGTGTACTAAATTGCGTGTGTGTGTGTACGTATTTGTGTTTATGGGGGGGAGCACTTAAGAATTCTACAAAAATTCAATGAAATTCAACAAACATTTGTTAAGTGTCTGCTGTGTGCGAGGCATGGGGAATGCAATGAAAAAAAAAATTAAACCATTCTTGCCCTCAAGGAGCTTAATCTATTAGGCAAAAACCATTATGCAAGAAAGATGATTTATGTATTATGACTATAATGCCTATGAGGGCTTTGCTATCTTAAGTGGTAGAGTCTGCACAGTGAGTCCAAGGCTCATTGGGAACAGAGTTCCTACAGATCACTGCACTTGGAAAAGGCCCTTTTTCTAATTTCTGAATGATTAAAGGCACATGGGTTTTATGGAGGCAGTAAGGCAAATTTACTTTGGGCAACTACTGTAGAATCAATTAATTTTGCTTTCTTAAATGACTTCTGTGAAAGAGGGCATTCAAAATAGATAGGTTATATAGATTGAGAGGTAGATAAGTGATAATGATAGACAGATAATAGACAGACATACAGATAGTTAAACAAAGAGAGAAATAGGGAGAGACAGAGAGCCAAATTTTCATTTTTGGTAGAAATATTTAAACCTCAGAACCCATTAAATGCTACAAATGATGGGTTGGTTTATTCTTTGGTTGTCTACACTTTAAAAATGATGTAGAAGATGTTAGTAATGCATATAAAACTTAAAAGCATGTCCCCTTCACGTTTTTTCCCCAGATAGCTAGTTCAATATTTACTAGCACATTGCTGGATAGGCAAAGCAACATGAAGGGCTTACTATGTTCCAAGGACTATTGTAAGCAGTGGGGCTAGAAATACGAGTAAATGAAATACTCACTACCCTTAGGGAGCTTACATTCTAATGGGGAAAGACACTCAAAAGGACAAGGGGATTGAGGAGGAGGAGAAATTCAGAGAGCTAGTCCAGGCATAAGTAAGGGCCCTTCCTGAAAAGTGGTTCTGGCAGCAAAGTATTGGGAATAAGTCAAGAATGCTTGAGATGACAAATTTTTCTGAGTGTGTTGAGTAGAAAATGACAGGGAAGATAGAAAATAAAAAGAGCAATGGCCAGGGGTATTCTGGAGCCAGCTTGAGTCAGCTTGTGAGAGCCCATTTTTTGTCTTTTTAGGATTAGCGTTTATACTTTTAGATTTAAAAAACGATAAAAAAGTTAATAATGCAGATTAAACTTTAAAATGCACTTTGTGCATGTATTTTTCTTCTGCAGAGGGAATACATATTGATATTCCCTCAGACACACGAACCTCACAGATCCTCAACCTACTCACTTGACATGATTTACTCATCCACTGCAACTCAACCATATCATATTCAGGATCTTGCCATCACCCACAAATGCTCCACTTCCATGTTCATGCACTCTAAAATCCCCTCATCTAATCAGGCCCTATTGTCATTCTTCCTCTCCCTCTGCCTTGCAACCCCAAACCCTGTTGTTGGTCCAAACCAAGACCTGACCCCTCGGTTCTCTTTCAGGCCATCACTCCTGTAGTAGCTACACTCTCCTTCTTTTCCTGTTTTGACCCCTTGGTGAACCAGTTCAACTCTGCATTGGTCTCTTTTCTTGAGTCCCTTGTTCCCCTTACTTTATCACTGATCTTGTCCTGCCATGACTCAGCCTGGGATCATTTCCACCATCTGCTGACTTTCCTCCTACATGCATGCTGCTGAACAAAGCTGGAGAAAATCCTGAAACCCTGCTTACTAGGCAAACTACAAAGATATGTTATATAACTTCAACAGGGCCCTTATTCCTGCAAGGGAATCTTTTTACACCTCCTTAATTAACTCACTATCTCGCTCAACACAGTGGCTCCTCCTACCCCTAATCTCTCAGCTGCCAACCTTGCCTCATATTCTACTGAAAATACTGAGATTATTCACCAAGAGCCAACCCTCTTCTCTGCTCCTACTTATCTCACATCACCTAGATGCCACTGTTACTTCCTTCCCTACTGTTTCATATGAAGATGTGGCCCAGGTCTGAGCAAGTCACCCTTCTGTTCAATAAACTCCAATGGCTCCCTACTGCCTCCAGGATCAAATATAAAACTGTCTGTTTGTTATTGCAAACCCTTCCTTATCTGACCTTTCTCTACCTTTTCAATCTTTTTATACCTTATATTCCCCTAATTACCTATTTGATCCAGTGACACTGGCTTTGTTGCTGTTTTGCAAACAAGACATTCCATCTTTCAGCTCTGGGCATTTTCTCTGGCTGTCCCCTAGGCCTGGAATGTTCTAATCTCTTCCCTCAGGCTTCCCTTCCTTCCCTCCTTCAGCTAAAATCTTACCTTCTACAGGAAGTCTTTCCTGATTCCTTTTAATTCTAGTGCTTTCTCGCTATTGATTATTTCCAATTTATCCTGTATAGAGCTTGTTTGTTCACTTCTGTTTATATAATGTCTCCCTCATCAGGAGCTCTCTCCAAGCTCCTTAAGTGCAGAGAATGTCTTTTACTTTTCATTTTATTCCTAGGGCCTGGCACACAGTAGGTACTTAATAAATGTTTACTGATACTTTGACATTTTTCAGCACATTGCTGACTCTAAATGAAGAGGTTAAGGAAGGAGCAAAGGAGAGTCCCTAATAGTCTAGCTCTCCTAATCTCTTCTTCTATACTTCTCTACCTTTCCAAAGGAATGAAATAATGGCAATTGAGGGTTGGCAAAGGACCTTGGTTAAAATGAGACCTTCATCTAATTCTAAACTATTGATCAGGGTGATTACCCTGACATATTGTCCCACTGCAGCCTGTGGACTTTGGTCTAAGTATACCCATATGCATATGGCAGCCAGGCCCTGAGATCTCTTTCCTAAGAACACAATTCTGAGTCACTGGTGTTCCCAAGATGTCTAGCACAGATTTGCCAAAGAATTTAGTGTTTAAAAATATGCTGTAGGGGCTCACAAATCAGTGGAGCTTCTCCTCCCATTTCAGTGAAAAATAATTCTTTCACAAGCTCAAAGCTGAAATTTTGCCATTGAGGAAAAGATTTCTAGGTTCATGAATAAGGAGGATTTCTGCCAATTTTTTTTTTTAAAATGCCATTTCAAAATTTCTCTTCCTATGTTCTGTAGTTCAATACCAACAAAAATATAAGAGAGAAAGTATTTCAGGGAACTTGCCACTCTTATTTTTTTTTTTTTTTTTTTTTTTTTGCTTTTTGGTGAGGCAATTGGAGGTTAAGTGACTTGCCCAGGGTCAAACAGCTAGTAAGTGTCAAGTGTCTGAGGCCATATTTGAACTCAGGTCCTCCTGATTCCAAGGCAGGAGCTCTATCTACTGTGCCACCTAGCTGCACCTATTATTTATTTATTTATTTATCTATTTATTTTAGGCAATTGGGGTTAAGTGATTTGCCCAGGGTAACACAGCTAGTAAGTGTCAAATGTTTGGTCTGAGATCAGATTTGAGCTCAGGTCCTCCTGACTTCAGGGACAGTGCTCTATCCATTGCGCCACCTAGCTGCCCCTACTCTTATTTCTTAAATGTTAATGAGTTTATATTAAAAGCAAAAACCTGATTTGTAATGTAACATTTTTTACAGTGATGTTATGGCTCAACTTTGGTGCAATGAGGGGACAAAGACCATTGTCCTAATATGCCACATATATATGATCTTTGTGGTCACAGAGTGATTTAGGATGGCACCTTATCATAAGGGAAAAAGCACTAAACCTGAAGATAGAAGGCCTGAGTGTGTGTCCTGGCTCTGACGTTTATAATACAACATAATATAATACATTAAAACATAATACAGCACAGCACAGAACAATACAGTACAATATAATATACAATAATACCATATAATATAACATAACATCATATCATATATCATATCATATCATATCGCAGAATGTTACTTCACTTCACAAATCCCTGGTTTCCTCATCTTTAAAGCAGGCCTTTCATGGAATTATTGGGGGGGGGGGAAGAAGAGAAGCACTTTGTAAACCTTAAAGTACTATATGAATCTAGTAGTATAATTTCATTTGACCCCTTTAAAATGAGTACTGAATCATTATGCTCATTTCACAGATGTAAAAAGTGAGGATCAGTGAAATTAAATGACTTGTGCAAGACCAGGTAAATAAGTTTTAATATTCAAGTGCCTAGTATAGTGTTTCTTCCACTACACTACCCTGTTTCAGAGCATTAGATTCAGAATCCAAAGACCTAAGTCCAAGTATCAATTCTATTGTTGACCTTGAGCAGAACCACTTAGATATTTGTAGACCTACACTTTCCTATCTGTAAAAATAGACTCTGGAAGTCAAGACAAATAAGCTATCAGAGTACCTGAACTCATGTCACCTGTTTCTAATTCCAGTAGTTGGCTCCCTCTGAGAAGCTATCTTTCCACACTATGTAAGAATAAAGGATATTACAAATAGGAGGGCAATCCAGGCAGCCCAGTGATATAGTGTATTTAGAGGCCAGAATACTGGGTGGAGGCAATGAGATCTACTGACACTTGAGAGATGACTAAATAGAAGAAATATATATAAACACACACACATATATATGTAAGCATGCATGTATGTATGCATGTATGTACGAATTTGGAATTTATGAGTACCTGGAAGAAACAGATACAAAATGTAATATAAAACAAAATGAGAACTAAAAAGAAATCATGGGAGGGAATTAATACCTTAAACCAGAAGATAGTAAACCTTGTCCAAGAATTGGAATTTTTGGAAAGTTAGAATAATCAAAACAGAAAGCAAAGACTCTAAGACAATGAGTAATACTAAAACAAAATGAAAAGACTGAAAAAAGAAAGAAACAGAAGAAAAAATATGATACATAACAAAATCCTGGAAAAAATAGGTCAAGGAGAGAGAATCTTCAGACTATCTGAAAATCATGTTCAAACCCAAGACCTTGAATTCCATATTTCAAAAAATTAAAACCAAAAACTGTCTAGATCTATAAAAACCAGAAGGCACAGTGAAAACACAAATCATCCATCAGTCACTTCCTGAAACTCCCAAATGAAAACTTACAGGAATGCCATAGGTAAAATCCCAGAGCTTGCAGTTCAAAGAATAGATATTTCAAGAAACCAGAAAGAAAGTATTCAAGTAATAAGGAACCACAGCTGGGCTCACACAACACTTGGCAGCTACTGAACAGCAGATCTTGGAATATGATATACTAAAGACAAAAGAAAAGGCTTATAAATATGAATATCTTGCCTTACAAAATGGTATCCTATAGGGTAAAAATAAAACTTTAGTAGAGAACTTCTAAGTATACCTGATGAATATACCAGTGCTTATTAGAAACTTCGAAATGTAAACATAGGATAAAGAGGAAGCTAGAACAGAAAATATATTGGGACATTTAGAAGAAACTATACAATGCTGAAATACTCGTAGTCTAATGGAGGGTGAAGAAACAATTTTCCCTTCAGAACACTACTGTTTTCAAGGCTCATAGAAGGAATTAAATGAAACAAAGGACCTTTGTAGGAGCTTTTTTTTGGGGGGGGGGATTATGTTCTGATTTCATTGTCTTAAGAAAAGAAAGAATGAGAGGGAAAGGGGACTATACTACAGAATAAAGAAAGAGGAATGGGAAGAGAACCTATGATCTCAAATGGACATATACAAGGTGATCTACACATATATTTAGAAAGGAGTATGGAATGGATATTTCATGAACCTTACTTCAATCTCAATCAAAATAGGATTGAACACAATCTCTCTCTCTCTCTCTCTCTCTCTCTCTCTCTCTCTCTCACACACACACACACACACACACACACATACACACACATATACATATACACACAAAGAGTTTGGTGGGGAAATACATTCAACTTAATAAAGAAATAGATAAAGACAGAAGAGAGAAGAGTTTTAACAGGGAGGGCAGGACCAATGAGGAGTAAGTCATAAACAAAAAAAATTTCAATGTCAGGGCATTAAAATGGGCAAAAAGAAAGAGTAAAACTATATTATCAGGAATAGAGCAAAGAGAAGAGTAGTAGCAGAATGGTTGCCTATTGCTTCAGTCATAAATCAATAATTTTAAGCTCACTGCTTTTTCACCACCTACATCTTCTCTGTAAAGAAGATGGGAATGGGTGACAAAAGAAGGAAACAAAAAGTAAAAAAGAATAGATTGGAGAGAAATATAAAATTAATCATAATAACTTTGAATGTGAATGGGATAAACTCACCCATAAAATGGAAAACAGTAGTATTATAAGATGGAATACAACATGTTATTTATAACAGTAATAAACACAGTTAACATAAGGGGTTGGAGAGAATCTATCATGCTTTAGGTAAACTAAAAAAAAAAGCAAGAGTAACAATCAGGATGAAAAATATGGAATATTAAAAACAGACATTATTAAAAGAGATAAACAGGGAAACTACATTCTTCTTGAAGGGATCATAGATAAAATCAATCAATATTAATATTTAATATATATGCCCTGGATGGCATAGCATCTAAACACATAAAGGAAAAGTTGATTGAATCGCAAGGAGACATAGGCAATAAAATTATAACCTTATTGGATATAGACAAATTTATAAAAAAAAATTTTTAAAAGTTAGGACTTGAACAGAATTTCTAGAAAGGTTGGTATGTGAAATGTTTGGAGATTATTGAATAGCAATAGAAAACAGTATCCAGCTCTCCACCATGGTACAAGATCAGGGCGAAAAGGAAAATCCAATGTAAGAACTGTGCATCTCAAATTTCTGCCTCCATACTTGCGTTAGGGAGAGTGGGATAGGCTGAGCTGGGCAGCCAAAAGTTGGGGCAGCTTACAGGCCAAACACTAATTTTCTGCAAAGCTTGCTACATTGTCTGGTCTTTTGGATCTGGAGAAATGAGAAGATCACAGTTCAATGTACAGTCCACAGAGCCAAATCCGAAGAGATTCTGCAGAAGATACTAAAGGGGTTACTTAAGAAAAGATAACTTTTCAGGGAAACTTTGTCTTGTTTCACCTATCTGCCTTAGAATAGTAGTAATAGCATGTACTTAACAGAGTAGATAGTCTAACTATCATAAAAGTAAAGCGACAGACAGAGTTGCATGGGATAACAGGAAATGGATGAAGTATGATTTCTACCGAAGGTTCAGAATGTTCTCAATGATAAGTTCATAACTCCATCAAAATTTATAGTAGTATAAACTTTAATGAAAATATTAATAACAATAGCTACTCCATGTTCCATCTCATAGGATTCTTTGTTTCATAAAGAAAAAATTCTATCAGATGCTCTCATAGCAGAACTGGGAAATATTAGATTTTGTAGCTTTTTTTTTTAACAAGAATGTGATTAAGGGGATGGGAAGAAAAGGGAAAGGATAAGGAGACAGAGGGGAATATTAAGTCAGATATGCCCAAAGTTTTATAAGCATCTGAGAGACAGTTTGGGGTGAAAATGTCAGGCCTTTGTATTCACTTGATAAAAATCATAATTTTCAAATTTAATGAATTTCACAGAAGTGTGAGGTGTAGAAGAGACTTTATGGATGAACTAATCCAACTACTTCATTTAGCTGATGAGGTAATTATGACCAAAAATATGAAGTGGCTTGCCTAAGGTGACCACAATTCAGTGACAGTTTTCTGATTCCAAGTCTATTATTCTTTTACTTGCACCAGACTGACTACTGGCTTCAGTCAATATTTTTCACTGACAAAAGGGGCCTCTTTTTTCTTTCTCCTCCTGTACTTGTCTTTCACTGATTAGATTGGGGGGAGGGAGAGTAGAAAGAGAAGGAAGAGAAGAACAGATATAAAAAACTTTCCCTACAGAATAAATTTCCTACAGAAGTGACCAGCTTGATTTTGGCATGAAGAAAAAGAGGTTGTTTCCTCTCCAAGGAAAATAAGCTTGTTGAGGGCAGAGACTTTTTTTTCTTTGCTTTTATATCCCCATCTCGAAGAACAGTATGTGGCATGTGAAAGGTGCTTAATAATCCCTTTTCAATTGATTGATGAACTTTAAAATCCTTTATAAATGTGAGTTATAAGCCCACATGGATGCTTGATGCTTTATGGATAGAATATGAAATACAACTATACTTCTTCCCATATCATTCACCTAAACTTGAAATGTGCAACTCAGTGTTCTAGCATTTCTTAAAAATAAATGCTCTGTGTTTATCACCTTCTGTCTAACCTCAGTGCCTAACCCTTGCACCAACTATTAATCAATATTTTTTAAAAAAAGGAAAAAAAATTGAAAATGTACCTAACTCTAGCAGACATACCTAGAGGACAAAGATGCATCCTATTTCTGAGGTTCTACCAATTCAGCTTTAAAGAGATACTTTTCTGAAGCAAGCAACCTGAATAAACATGCTACATCTGAGGAAAATATTACAGAAGCAGTATTTTAAGGAAATGTTAATTTAAGAATATTAAAATCTGTCATGGATTCAGGAAAACATAAATGTTATCCCTTCACATCTACTTTTTTATGTTATAATAAGTTCACTTAAGTATAAAAGCCAAACAAATGTGTATGCATATAAAGTATATGTATTTATATATGTATGTATGTATTTATGCAGGCATATATGCATGCACTGTATATGAAGCTGGTGAAAGATTTACTGACCTGGTGACCTACTCCAGTCCCAAGGATGCATATGGAAACTGTGTGACTGGTAATTATTATGCCAACCTTATTAGCATAATGATTTCCCACCTTCCATGGTACTGCATTTTCCCTCCATAATCTCCCAAAGGTCCTTAAGCTTGTTAATAACCATTATAGACAGCCAATGAAGTGAATCAAGACTGAAATGAACTCACCTGAGTCTAAGTAGATTAACCCTACTCAAGCCCAAAGATGTCTGTAAAGATTCATCACAAGCCTATTCGTTCAATGAATCAGAGCAGAATGTGCTAATAGAATGTAGGATCCATCGGTAAGGAAACACATTTTGGGGCCCAGAGTGTGAACCTTCTAAATTGTTATACTAATGATGTCTTATGGGCAGGAATATTTTATGTATTCCCAGCATTTAGAATTTCCAAAGACATCTGACTTTGTGCATTTTATCTTATGTTTAGATATTTTACTCAGTCCTTTGTGTGTTTAAGGGAGTGTTCCAGCAGGTGGAGGTCAGGAGTAAATGCTTATTTTCCCATGAGGGAATTTGGGATCTCTCTCTCTATCTCTATCTCTGTTTCTCTCTTTTTCTCTTTGTATCTCTGTGTCTCTGTGTCTCTCTTCTTCCTTCCTTCCCTTCCTCCCCCCCTTCTTCTCTCTGTCTTTCAGCTTCCCTAGACTTCCTATTACGTAAGAATTGCTAGGAGTCTTGAATATCATTGTTATCAATTTAGTAGAGAATCTGCTGGAGTAAGATCTTGGGCCAAAGAACTTGAGTATCCCATAATTTCAATTGATCTCATCTCATTGTAAAAGAACTGAGCTCATCAAAACAAGTCCCTTTTAACATTAATTATTACTTCCATGTCCTCATTATTTCATTGTTTATTTTTCCCTTTTGAGCCATATCCAAATAATAATAATAATAATAATAACAATAACTAACATTTATTTATTTATTTATTTTTGGCAATTGGGGCTAAGTGACTTGCCTAGGGTCACACAGCTAGCAAGTGTCAAGTGTAATAACTAACATTTATGTAGCTATTTAAGATGTGCAAAACACATACACAAAAATTCTCACAAAAACCCTTTGAGGAAGGTGCTTTTATCATCCCCATTTTACAATTAAGGAAACTGAGGCAGTCAGAGGTTAAGTGAATTACCCATGGTCGTACAGTTAGCAAGTGTCTGAGGTCAGATTTGAACTCAGGGGTTCTTGACTCCAGATCCATCACTCTACCCAATACACCAGAGCTGTCAAACCACAGATATGACCTGCAAAACTCTGAAGTGCTGCCTGAATCATATTAAAATATAATTGGGAAATGTTTGATAATATAAATAAAAATATAATATGACATAGATAACATTGATTTGTGGTTTTCTAAGGCCACAACTGCACTATACCACTTAGCTCTGAATCATTCTTTAATCATGGAGCCCAGAATTAAGCATAGTACTTAAGTAAACTATTGAGATTTAATTGATGGCACTAATAGATTAAATGGCTTGCCAGGGTCACCACAATGTCTTTTTTTAAAAACAAAACAAAACAAAACAAATTTTATAGCTATTTTTTTACATCATCAGGATTTCTTCTCGTATTCTTCCCCTTCTCTCTTCTTCTTTTTTTTTTCTCCATTTTTAGGCAATTGGGGTTAAGTGACTTGCCCAGGGTCACACAGCTTTTAAGTGTCAAGTGTTTGGTCTGAGGCCGGATTTGAACTCAGGTCCTCCTGACTTCAGGGCCAGCGCTCTATCCACTGTGCCACCTTCTCTCTTCTCAGAGAGCTCATTCATTTAACAAACAATATTCTTAAAGAAAACCAAAAAAAAGGAAGAAAAAGATCAGTCAAACCAATCAATGCATTGAAAAAGTCTGAAAATAGATGTAATGTACCATATGAGTGAACCTCCCTCCTCTGCAAAGAAGAAGGGTGGGAATGTCTTCCCCTGCTCTTCTTTGAGTCTATATTTGTTCTTTGTCATTTGACAACATTCATTTTCAATTGTTTTATAGTTGTTCTTTTCATTTATATTGTTGCAGTCATTGTGTATATCATTTTCTTGGCTCTGTTTATGTAGCTCTTCCCATGTTTTTCTTCATCCATCATATTTATCATCAACTATAGCACAATAACATTCTATTTACATTCATTACCACATTTTTATTGGTATAATTAACTCTCAATGAGCAAATACACTCTAGCAATGCTTTGTTTTGTAACACAGTTTTTTAGAGTTATTTGGAGTCAATGATATGTTAAATGGCTTGTCCCAATTCAACTCACTCTCATATGAGGAAAAATAAATATATTTGAATGTCTTATTAAATGGGTGATTTTAAAAAATTCAAAATTTATGTTGTTTTAACTAAATTTTATTTTTCAATTAGCACATGATTATTTTCTGTCACTCCATCTGTCCTCCCCAGATGAAAGAAAAAAGAAAAGAAAAGAAAAACAAAACCTTTATAACATATAAGCATAGTCCATCAAAACAAATTCCCACATTGGCCATGCACAAGAATAGTATGTTTCATTCTACATATTTAATCAATCAATAAACATTTATTAAGTACCTACTATGTGTCAGAGGATACAAAAAAAGTCAAAAGACAGTCACTGCCTTCAAGGTGTTTACACAAAATGAATAGGTAGTTCAAAGAGATATCTTTGCACTCAGAGGGGGCCGTTATAAGAGGCTTTAAATGCCCTTTTATTTGCTCCAGGAGGCAATAAGAAGCCACTGGAGTTTTTTGAAAGGAGGGAGGGATGACCTGATCTCAAATCTGCACTTTAGGAAAATCTCATCCGTGACTGAAAGTCACTTTAGGAATCACATTAGTGACTGAAAGAAGGGTGAACTGGTGTGGTTAGAGACTTGAGGCAGACAGACCCACAAACAAGTCCAGTATTTTTCTATCAGGAGGTAGATAGCATTTTTCTTCACTGAGATTTTAGAAATGTAATTAGTCACTGTTTTCATCATTATGTCTTTCAAAGTTAGTACTTCTTACAATTTTGTATAGTATTAATTGTTGTCCTGGCTCTGCTCACTTCATTCTGCATCAGTTTATATAAATCTTACCAAGTTTTTCTGAAATTATCCCTAAAGAGGAGATTTATGAGCACTTAGCATAGAAATGATGTCTATAGGAGGCAGAGGCCTCCTTGATGCCCTCAAGGAATTCAAGTCACCAGGCCTAGAAAAACCTCATCACCTAATTTCTCCCTCTACTGATCAGCCACCCTATAGTCCATCTAATGCACCTGGAGGACCCCACTGGAATTGCCATCCAGTGACATCCAACTTCCTATTCCCCTGTGCCCAGATTCCTCTTCCCGCAATATCTTCTTCCACTTCTCTTCTCCTTGGCAAATACTGAACCCCCATTCTTACTCCTGCCTTGTTGTCGTTCAGTCATTTCTGACTCTTTGTGACCCCATTTGGGATTTTCTTGGCTAAGGTAATGTAGAGGTTTGCCATTTCCTTCTCCAGCTCATTTTACAGATGAGGAAACTAAGGCAAACAGGGTTGAAGGACTTGTCCATGATCACATAGCTAGCGTCTGAGGCCTGATTTGAACTCATGAAGATGAGTCTTCCTGATTCCAAGCCCAGTTCTCTATCTACTGCGCTACCTCGCTGCCCATAGGGAATACAGAATTCCCTCTCTGCTTTGATCCATAGACACTTCCCAAAGGTGGCAGTAGTATGCTCATTTGGAGCAGATATGCTATTGCATGTAAAGGACTGCTGACATCTTTCTTATAGTGGATCTCTGGACCTTTCTCAACACCCTGCAGCTGAACTCCTCTACATATGCTATTTTAACTAATTAGAGTGTGATCTCCTAGAGGACAGTCATCATCTTATTTTTCTACCTATATTCCCAGCAGTTAGCATGTTGTTTGGCACATTATAAATTTAATAAGCACTTTTTATTCATTCATTCATAGTACAATAGAAGAATTTTCAAATGTGATTGTCAAATTGCTATCAGGGATGCTTAAGAGATCATGGAAAATAAAGACATGCCACAGGAATTCAAATTGGCAAATTTTCCTTTTTCAAAAAGCAGAAGATATATTCTTCACATTATTGGCTAGTGATCGATCTTAATATCTTGTTTTTGTTTGTTTCTTTCTGGTCTGGACTTGTGATTTCTTTGATACAGTAAAGCCCTAGTAAAGAAACTTCCTATATCAGGGGTAGGGAACCTGTGGCCTCAAGGCCA
>NW_020952758.1:0-4034 GCF_900497805.2 Vombatus ursinus
ATATACAATACCAGAATATATTATTAAAAGGATGGTTTTGTGAGCATTTGGGGAAAATACAATCCTTTCAAGGAATTGAAAACCAGCTATTCCTAAAGAAAAGAGACAGTGAGAAAGTAGATAGTTTGAGAGTTAGGGAGAAATATTAATCAAAAAACAGCAACAACTAAAAGCCATCTTTCTGCGAGTAGGCAGAAAAATGTCTAACTTTCTAGGAAGCCATACTCTTGAGATCAAAGCTGATCTGATGTCTCAAATAAACAAAGCCAAAATTGGAGAACAAAAATTAGAAGGCTTTGACTTGAAGAAAAGGCTCAAATTTTATTGTTTACTCAATCTCCGAGGCTTCAGAACTAGAATTAGATTGGCAGGAGTTATTAATAGTTCAAGTTTAATGAAGGAAACAAGAAATTTTATGTATCTCTTTGTATTTCTTTTCAATCTTGCTTTAATCCTTTTTAAATGAGATATAAAAATTGGTCACTAATGGGTTAAGTTGTATTTTTTAATAGTTTTTTTTTAAAGTTTTAATTCTTATTTGGCAATGAATGTTTTTTAGTAAAACATTGAACTGAGGACCTGAGTTCAAATTCAGCCTCAGACACTTGACACTTCCTAGCTGTGTGACCCTGGGCAAGTCACTTAACCCTGGTTGCCTCACTAAAGAGAAAAAAGAGAGAGAGAGAGAGAGAGAGAGAGAGGGAGAGAAATGGTTATTTCTTTCTTATATTAATAACCAATTATTGAATTAGGATTAAAGGGTTTTCCACTTCTTTAACCAAAAATCAACCATTGTAGGAAATCTTGGGAAAAAAACTTACTCAACCAGACTGAGAGAATTGGTGAATCCCCATTCACTATGTTTGGTCAGACAGGTCTGGGGTAGAAGTGGATTCCCCCTTTGATATGTATATATATATATACATATATATGTGTGTGTGTGTGTGTGTGTGTGTGTGTGTATGTATGTATATATAAAATTTATTTATTTATAAGTCTCTTTGACTGAGACTTGGATGATCTAAGTCATACACCCAAGACCCTCATTGGAATAAGTCCATATCTCATTATAAGATTCATTTTCTCATTAATTGTTAAGCAATTAGAGTTGATTGCAACCCTCAGGAACACCCACTCTTCCAAAGGCATATAAACTGTGAACCCACCACCATGATTTATCTTTGGCATTCAAGATTGCCTCTGACCTCTTTTATTAATAAAATGATAACATTATTAATAAAATGATTAATTACCCAGAAACTATGTCTCTCAAATTGTAAACGTCACATAGCTATAAGGAGACACCTTTTCAAAAGGTCAGAAATGATGGTTTAAATGTGAAAGACAGGTGATTTATGCTCAAGATTTTGTGCATAAAGATTAGATTCATACATAGTGTAGGTATAATTTAAAGAATAGAATGTTTAAAAGACTGTCCAAATGTTTTCTCTACCAACTTTTGACAGTATCTAATATTCTTGCAATTTGGAGTTACTTCTTTGACTTAAGGCATTTTGTCTCTACCAGTATACTATAGAAATATAAACAAGTGAGCAGCATCATGGTCTGCGGATAGAAAGCTACCCTTGGAGTCAGGAAGACCTTGTTATGGTCCTGCCGGGACATATACTGACTGTGTGACCTTGGAGAAGTCTTTCAACTTCTCATTACCCCAGACAACTTTAAGACTTGATGCTGTAGAGTGGGAGCCAACTTGAATTGGCACAAGGAGTTTCTTCATTAGGAATTTCCTAAACCAACGAAGTCACAGGTTTTAATAAAAAAAAAATCTAAGCATATTACTTGGAAGAGTTAACGCTCTTAGAACTTAGCTCACTAACATTATTTTCAGCAATCTGTCATCTTGGAATGTGAAGAATAGACCCTGAGAGGAGCTGTCTGATAATTCAGGGGCACTGAGCATTTCAGTGCTAGGATTAGAAAGACAGAAGGTAGATCTGCCATGTGCATAAGATTTTGTGCATAAAGATTAGATTACTGCATAGACAGTGTAGGTATAATTTAAAGGATGTTTCAGTATTTTTCTGCCAGCCTTCAACAGCATTTAATATTCTCACAAGACAAAAAAAGAAAAAACAAAAAACAAAACAAACAAAAAAAGACAATTTAAGTATTTTGCCTCTCATTTGACCCTGTTTCTGTTTTTCAACTTTCTATGTACTTAAAATCACATGGTAACCTCGTGTAGTCAGAATAATTCTTGCTAATGGTCTCAAGAATAGGAATTGCCATCCAAATCTTATTAAAATTCACAAAATATTTCAGTTAGTCTGCAATGGAAATAAAGAGAAGAAAACATTTCCTTTGATGTAACACTAAAAATTAAGTCAGTAAGAGCCCCAGGCCAGATTCACTTATTGTACAAGGCTATAAGATGAACTATACCCAGAATCAAAATCTTGTATGTTTTTAAACCTTCAGCCAAATATTTCATTTTCATATTTTACAAGCATATTATTTGTTACATTTTGTTTTTTTTGTATAGTTCAATGAGATCATTTTGCCAATTGTGATTTATAAAAGAGGAATTATAACTGTGATTTACTAACTAAATTCTGAGTTCAGAGTTTTATATTTTTCTTTTAATAGATTATTATGTCTTAGCGGTGTTGGCTTACCCAATAGAATTCAGCATTTATTAAGTACCTTCAGTATAGTTGGTATTAAGGATTAGAAAAAATGTAGTAAGATACTAGTCCTATCCTCAAGAAGTATCTACTCAAGTAATTAAGTAATTACTAAGTAATTAATAATATATATTAATATATAAGTATATTAATATATAATTATATGTAAATATGTTGCATATAAAATATATGTATTATATATATAATTAACAATAATAAGTAAATACTCAAGTAATCAAGACTTTCTGACATCCTGAGAAGAGCCCATAGCTTTTGCCTTCTGCTTAGGAGAAGGTAAGGAGTAGCAACATCTATCAGGCCAGATAAAGTCTACTAAACTTCCTATCACTTTAAAAACTTGTCCAGCTTGCTTTGTGCAAATTTCTTGGTATTTTTTCTGGTCTACAAAATAGAAAAAAAAGAGAAGGGGACCATTAAAATAAAGGTAAATTGCTTAAGGATGTGCGTCCAGGTATATGAAATTTGGGAAACAGATAAAATTAAAGCCCCCAGATCCCACTATCATAATCTTCAAGGTTTCCCTACCATGCATGGTCTGAGAGACTCTACCCTTAAAGAAAACACTCAACAAATTAAATCTTTTAAAAAAACTAATTTGGTTTTCAAAAAATATGTAAAAGAGGTATACATTTAAAAAAATTCAACAAGCCACAAAATTAGGAGAGAAAAAATGTTTTACTTTAATAGTATTTTCCTCCCACATTTTAAGAGATATCCACCAGTAGCCACAGACAAATGACCCTGAAAACATATACAGCCCTTGTCAAAATAGAACTGTTCTCAGGGAAATCTTTATGGCAGCCCTTAACTGTGCTTTTTCAGCTTTAAAATTGAAATCCCACTGTTTTTTAAGATCATCACTCCGAAATGGGACTACTGGTGTTTTCTTATTACTTGGAATAGAACCCATCTCCTGCCAAAACTACAGTCCCAGTTTCCTATTTTTAAATTTTGTTGTTCCCCACTGAGAAGCAAGAGCTCAGACATATGTATGCAATAAATTCAGAAATGTTGATCTGCAGTGCAGATGAAAGGATGAATAACAGAATAGTCATAAAACTGAAACTTTCATGCTACACAGGCAGCCTGCTCCATATTTTACTCCACATTTCAAAATATATCACAATGACAGATTTCCCAATGTCAGGAAATAGTATCAAAACAGTTCAAACAAGTTTCTCAGCTGCTGCTGTAAAAACAGTTTCGGCTTAGTTATAAAACTGTCTGAACCCCATTATAGCTTTCATTATTTTCTAAACTTTTTGATTATATGACCTTTGTTAGTGAAACATCAGGCTCCCAATAACAGCTACTTGGGGGCATCCTCCAGCCCTCAGGTGCCCCTGCTGGCAGAGTATTTCACAG
>NW_020952759.1:0-4026 GCF_900497805.2 Vombatus ursinus
ATATACAATACCAGAATATATTATTAAAAGGATGGTTTTGTGAGCATTTGGGGAAAATACAATCCTTTCAAGGAATTGAAAACCAGCTATTCCTAAAGAAAAGAGACAGTGAGAAAGTAGATAGTTTGAGAGTTAGGGAGAAATATTAATCAAAAAACAGCAACAACTAAAAGCCATCTTTCTGCGAGTAGGCAGAAAAATGTCTAACTTTCTAGGAAGCCATACTCTTGAGATCAAAGCTGATCTGATGTCTCAAATAAACAAAGCCAAAATTGGAGAACAAAAATTAGAAGGCTTTGACTTGAAGAAAAGGCTCAAATTTTATTGTTTACTCAATCTCCGAGGCTTCAGAACTAGAATTAGATTGGCAGGAGTTATTAATAGTTCAAGTTTAATGAAGGAAACAAGAAATTTTATGTATCTCTTTGTATTTCTTTTCAATCTTGCTTTAATCCTTTTTAAATGAGATATAAAAATTGGTCACTAATGGGTTAAGTTGTATTTTTTAATAGTTTTTTTTTAAAGTTTTAATTCTTATTTGGCAATGAATGTTTTTTAGTAAAACATTGAACTGAGGACCTGAGTTCAAATTCAGCCTCAGACACTTGACACTTCCTAGCTGTGTGACCCTGGGCAAGTCACTTAACCCTGGTTGCCTCACTAAAGAGAAAAAAGAGAGAGAGAGAGAGAGAGAGAGAGAGGGAGAGAAATGGTTATTTCTTTCTTATATTAATAACCAATTATTGAATTAGGATTAAAGGGTTTTCCACTTCTTTAACCAAAAATCAACCATTGTAGGAAATCTTGGGAAAAAAACTTACTCAACCAGACTGAGAGAATTGGTGAATCCCCATTCACTATGTTTGGTCAGACAGGTCTGGGGTAGAAGTGGATTCCCCCTTTGATATGTATATATATATATACATATATATATGTGTGTGTGTGTGTGTGTGTATGTATGTATATATAAAATTTATTTATTTATAAGTCTCTTTGACTGAGACTTGGATGATCTAAGTCATACACCCAAGACCCTCATTGGAATAAGTCCATATCTCATTATAAGATTCATTTTCTCATTAATTGTTAAGCAATTAGAGTTGATTGCAACCCTCAGGAACACCCACTCTTCCAAAGGCATATAAACTGTGAACCCACCACCATGATTTATCTTTGGCATTCAAGATTGCCTCTGACCTCTTTTATTAATAAAATGATAACATTATTAATAAAATGATTAATTACCCAGAAACTATGTCTCTCAAATTGTAAACGTCACATAGCTATAAGGAGACACCTTTTCAAAAGGTCAGAAATGATGGTTTAAATGTGAAAGACAGATGATTTATGCTCAAGATTTTGTGCATAAAGATTAGATTCATACATAGTGTAGGTATAATTTAAAGAATAGAATGTTTAAAAGACTGTCCAAATGTTTTCTCTACCAACTTTTGACAGTATCTAATATTCTTGCAATTTGGAGTTACTTCTTTGACTTAAGGCATTTTGTCTCTACCAGTATACTATAGAAATATAAACAAGTGAGCAGCATCATGGTCTGCGGATAGAAAGCTACCCTTGGAGTCAGGAAGACCTTGTTATGGTCCTGCCGGGACATATACTGACTGTGTGACCTTGGAGAAGTCTTTCAACTTCTCATTACCCCAGACAACTTTAAGACTTGATGCTGTAGAGTGGGAGCCAACTTGAATTGGCACAAGGAGTTTCTTCATTAGGAATTTCCTAAACCAACGAAGTCACAGGTTTTAATAAAAAAAAAATCTAAGCATATTACTTGGAAGAGTTAACGCTCTTAGAACTTAGCTCACTAACATTATTTTCAGCAATCTGTCATCTTGGAATGTGAAGAATAGACCCTGAGAGGAGCTGTCTGATAATTCAGGGGCACTGAGCATTTCAGTGCTAGGATTAGAAAGACAGAAGGTAGATCTGCCATGTGCATAAGATTTTGTGCATAAAGATTAGATTACTGCATAGACAGTGTAGGTATAATTTAAAGGATGTTTCAGTATTTTTCTGCCAGCCTTCAACAGCATTTAATATTCTCACAAGACAAAAAAAGAAAAAACAAAAAACAAAACAAACAAAAAAAGACAATTTAAGTATTTTGCCTCTCATTTGACCCTGTTTCTGTTTTTCAACTTTCTATGTACTTAAAATCACATGGTAACCTCTTGTAGTCAGAATAATTCTTGCTAATGGTCTCAAGAATAGGAATTGCCATCCAAATCTTATTAAAATTCACAAAATATTTCAGTTAGTCTGCAATGGAAATAAAGAGAAGAAAACATTTCCTTTGATGTAACACTAAAAATTAAGTCAGTAAGAGCCCCAGGCCAGATTCACTTATTGTACAAGGCTATAAGATGAACTATACCCAGAATCAAAATCTTGTATGTTTTTAAACCTTCAGCCAAATATTTCATTTTCATATTTTACAAGCATATTATTTGTTACATTTTGTTTTTTTTGTATAGTTCAATGAGATCATTTTGCCAATTGTGATTTATAAAAGAGGAATTATAACTGTGATTTACTAACTAAATTCTGAGTTCAGGGTTTTATATTTTTCTTTTAATAGATTATTATGTCTTAGCGGTGTTGGCTTACCCAATAGAATTCAGCATTTATTAAGTACCTTCAGTATAGTTGGTATTAAGGATTAGAAAAAATGTAGTAAGATACTAGTCCTATCCTCAAGAAGTATCTACTCAAGTAATTAAGTAATTACTAAGTAATTAATAATATATATTAATATATAAGTATATTAATATATAATTATATGTAAATATGTTGCATATAAAATATATGTATTATATATATAATTAACAATAATAAGTAAATACTCAAGTAATCAAGACTTTCTGACATCCTGAGAAGAGCCCATAGCTTTTGCCTTCTGCTTAGGAGAAGGTAAGGAGTAGCAACATCTATCAGGCCAGATAAAGTCTACTAAACTTCCTATCACTTTAAAAACTTGTCCAGCTTGCTTTGTGCAAATTTCTTGGTATTTTTTCTGGTCTACAAAATAGAAAAAAAAGAGAAGGGGACCATTAAAATAAAGGTAAATTGCTTAAGGATGTGCGTCCAGGTATATGAAATTTGGGAAACAGATAAAATTAAAGCCCCCAGATCCCACTATCATAATCTTCAAGGTTTCCCTACCATGCATGGTCTGAGAGACTCTACCCTTAAAGAAAACACTCAACAAATTAAATCTTTTAAAAAAACTAATTTGGTTTTCAAAAAATATGTAAAAGAGGTATACATTTAAAAAAATTCAACAAGCCACAAAATTAGGAGAGAAAAAATGTTTTACTTTAATAGTATTTTCCTCCCACATTTTAAGAGATATCCACCAGTAGCCACAGACAAATGACCCTGAAAACATATACAGCCCTTGTCAAAATAGAACTGTTCTCAGGGAAATCTTTATGGCAGCCCTTAACTGTGCTTTTTCAGCTTTAAAATTGAAATCCCACTGTTTTTTAAGATCATCACTCCGAAATGGGACTACTGGTGTTTTCTTATTACTTGGAATAGAACCCATCTCCTGCCAAAACTACAGTCCCAGTTTCCTATTTTTAAATTTTGTTGTTCCCCACTGAGAAGCAAGAGCTCAGACATATGTATGCAATAAATTCAGAAATGTTGATCTGCAGTGCAGATGAAAGGATGAATAACAGAATAGTCATAAAACTGAAACTTTCATGCTACACAGGCAGCCTGCTCCATATTTTACTCCACATTTCAAAATATATCACAATGACAGATTTCCCAATGTCAGGAAATAGTATCAAAACAGTTCAAACAAGTTTCTCAGCTGCTGCTGTAAAAACAGCTTCGGCTTAGTTATAAAACTGTCTGAACCCCATTATAGCTTTCATTATTTTCTAAACTTTTTGATTATATGACCTTTGTTAGTGAAACATCAGGCTCCCAATAACAGCTACTTGGAGGCATCCTCCAGCCCTCAGGTGCCCCTGCTGGCAGAGTATTTCACAG
>NW_020952760.1:0-32083 GCF_900497805.2 Vombatus ursinus
AGGTTGCAGATAGTGGGAGTGATGCAAAGTGGAAGCCTGGCAGGATTTAATCTGGGATGTGATAAGGGAACCAGGGATTGAAAAAGAGAGGGTAAAATTGAACTAGTTCACCAGGGGGTCAAAATGGGGAAAATAGGAGAGTAGTGAGTATAATGATCATAACCTGGGAGAGAACTGAAGGACTGAGGGACTGAAGGTCACTGTGTGGATGAAGAGTAGGGTTTGGTAAGGGAAGGCAAAGAAAGAGGTAGAAGATAAATAGATTATGGTCAGATAGGAGATTTCAGAATTCTTGAATATGAAGGTGGTGCATTTGTGGGTGATGGCAAGTTCCAGGGGGCATGACCTTCTTTGCCTATGGCTGAGGTAGTATGATAGAGTAGGTAACAGGAAGTGAGTAGGTTGAGGAACTAAGTGGTGAAGGTGTTTGAAGGAGAATCAACATGGATGTTGAAGTTCCCTAGTACGGGGATAGGAGCTGAGGAGGAAAGAAAAAATGTGAACCAGATATTAAACTTGTCCAGGAAGGAAGAGGAGTGACCTGGTAGTCTACAAATAACAGCTACCAGGATTTTGTTTGGATTATAGATATGGATTGCATGAATTTCAAAGGAAGAGAGGTTACTAAGTGGTGGAGATAGGAAAACCTGGATGTAGCTATTAGAGCAAAGAGTATTCCAACTCCCCTGCTGAGAGGAATTAGTGAAGGGATAGCCAGTACTGGGAAGGGTGACCAGGGAGGCTGTGTCATCAGGAAGGATCCAGATCTGTTAGAAAATGGAAGGACTAGGGGAGGAAAAGATTTATGAAGAAGAGAAGTTTGTTGTCTGTGGGCAACATTCCAGAGGGCACAGTAAAAGGAATGAGTGGTATTTGTTTGGGACTTTGGAGTAGGAGGGTTGAGGGGGATGAGAATAAGGGATTGCATGGTGGGGGATGGGGAAGTGGGTTTGGATGGTGACCACTTGGCATGCACAGGTGTGAGAATATTCATCATTAAGAAGAAAGTGCCATTTTTCATCCTAGAAGAGGCTGGGGTTCAGGTAAAAGACAAGAGCAGAAGATGGAAAGACTGGTTTCACTTCTCCTCTTTACTTTGAAGGCTGGAGATTAGGCAGCTGACCCTAAAGAAGGAGATGGAAGTCCCACTCACCACCAGCTTTCCATTTCCTCCTTCCTCCAGGGACAGACATAGCTGGAGAGATGGAAGACTCAGGGTCAGAGGGAAGATGGTTCTGCACTGGAACTGGAATACTGGAAGTAGGAGCTCCACCAGGCATCAGAAGGGACCAGGCTAGCCCCCAGCAGCCTTCCCACAGGGGACATGAGCAGTAGGAAATGGGTCAGAAGGAAGCCTCCTTCCTTTTCTCACCTGCAGCTGGAGATCAGACTGCACAGCAGGGGTGCAAGCCCGGCATGCACGGGGAAGTCATATTGGCGAAAATGGAGCTCAGCCTGAGCCCTTTCTCCCTTTCGTCAGAGGACTCACACAGCAGGAGAAGGAAAGCTGGTGGAGAGGAAGGTCTTGCTCCTCTGGAATTTCAGGTTTCAAAGCACTGTCTATGTTATCTCCTTTAATCCTCACAACAACCTTGTGAGGGAAGTACCATTATTATCCCTGTTTTACAGAGGAGGAAACTGAGACTGAGAGTGGTTAGATGATTTACCCAGGATCACAGTCGTAGTTAAGTGTCTGAGGCAGGATTTGAACCTGAACCTTCTTGTCTTGAAGATCTTACTTCACCACCTAACTGCCTCAGGGGTTATTCCAGAGGAGTGGACTAGACTACATTGTCTGTGAAGTCCTTTTATAATGCTGAAATTTTGTGGGTTTGTGTGTTATTAGATTCAGAACCAAGTTCTATGTGTAGAGATCTTTTGGATCCTGATTGACTTATGGTATGTTAGCTCTTGCCTCCCAAATTTGGGTCATCTGCAAATTTAACAAACATGCTTTCTGTCCTTTATTCAAGTCAATGATGAAAATGTTGAATCACACAGGCCCAGCAACATGACACCTGTAATCCTCCATTCCATGCTGATGTTGCCCCGTTAATAACTACTCTTTGTAGTCATTTTGTGTGACTATCCCTCTCTCTCCCTCCCTGATAAGACAATAAGATCTTGTAGAGTAGGGACCGTGTCATGCCCCTCTCTCCAGCCCCAGAACAATTTGTTCTCTGTGTGTATGTGTGTGTGTAGGAAGTGGGGTTGGGCCTTTGGGTGGAGAATGGGAGGATTTAAGACCTGTGATGGCATTTCTGTGTTTTGGCAGAGGATGTGGGTGGCAGGATGTGAGTCAGCAGGTCCTGAGTTCAAATCTGGCCTCAGACACTTACTAGCTGTATGACCCTGGGCAAGTCACTTAACCCTGTTTGACTCAGTTTCCTCCCCTATAAAATGAACTGAAGAAGGAAATGGCAAACCATTCCTCTATCTCTGTCAAGAAAACCCCAAATGGGGTCATGGAGAGTCAAACACAACTGAAAAGGGACTCAACAATTTCTACGGGGAGCTCCTTCCATCAACATGTAGGCAACTTCTACTCTTTTGTAACAATGGTCTTAAGAGTATTGCCTTGTGTACTGAAAAGTTGGGAGCTGTCACAATTACTACATACTAGAGGCAAGGGAATAAACATTTATATAGTACCCACCATGTGCCAGGCACTGTAATAAGTGCTTTTCACAAATATCTCATTTATTACAGTTGGAAAAACTGAGTTAAACAGAGGTTAAGTGACTTGCTCAGTGTTACACAGCCATTAAATATAAGAGACTGTACTTGACTTTAGGTCTCCCTAACTCCAGGCCCAGGTAACATTTGAACACAGACCTATCTGACTCCAAGGCTCTAACTACTCTGCAGTGTTACTTTTTGCGAACAGTATTCACCTAATAAATGTCATATGGAAGCAATATTTTTGTTTACATATCTGCATCATCAGGTACACTACATTGCATATAGTTGGTGCTTAATTTATGCTTATTGAATTGTTGTATGCAGTGTTATTGGTTTGCTCTATATTTTTAAAGACATAATTCCTCCACCTTGTCAGTCAGTCAATAAACATTTATTAAGTGCCTATTATATGCCAGGCACTGAGCTAAGCATTGAGGATCCAAGAAAGGTAAAAGACAATCCTTGCCCCCAAAGAGCAAGTAATCTAATGGGGAAGAAAACATATAATTGTATACAAACAAGCTATATACATATATATTATGTTGTTCATTTGTTGACTCATGTTGATCTCTTTATGACATCATGGACCACATTGTCCTCTGGGTATTCTTGGAAAAGATACTGGAACTTTTTTGCTATTTTCCAGCGGATTAAGGTAAACAGAGGGTAAGTGACTTGCTCTGGGTCACACAGCTAGTGACTGTCTGAGGCCCAATGTGAACCCAGGTCTTGCTGACTCCAGGCCCAACATTCTATCTACTGAGCCACCAAGCTGTATATATGAATATATAAACATACACACACATGTATATATGCACACACACATATATGTGTGTATATATATACGTGTATGTGTATATATGTATATATGCAGAGAGCTATGTGAACCTTATATGCATGTCTAGCTATATAATCAGAAAATATTATAGTCTAAGAAATTCATCATTCTAAATGTTCATAGTGCTTTCCCCATTACAGCTCTGAGAAATGAAATATACAAGAAATACAGAAAGCTAGGGTAAGAGTAAAAATGAATTCCATTGTCTATGTTTAAAGTGAACAGTTTCAAAATGAAGTTTCTAGCCCCTTGTGTCTCTGAATGAGTTTCCTATTCAAGGAGTTAAATTAGGAGATGTTTCAATTCTCCCAAGTTACTATTTTTTTTAAGAAGGAAAAAAAAAGTTAAGGAAAAAAAAAAGTAAAAGCTTGCAAATCTGCTGGTAATCAGTACTCCTGGAGCCTGAGTCTGGCTGACAGATTTGGAGCACCCGGAGAGTTGAAGAAAGAAGAGGAGCAACCAAACAGTAGAGGGAGATGGGGATGAGCCTGGGGGAGGGGGAGAGATAAGCAGGGCCAACTGCAGCAAGTGAGAGAAAAGATCAGGCAGAAGCAATAAACGAGAAGCTAAAGGCCATTCATTGACTGTCCATAGGTGAAGCCTGTTAAAGGAGGCCTCAAAAAACCTTCACGTTGAGGGAGCTCTCAGGGACTTCCTAGTCTGTAAACACTTCTAAGGAATATGATTTCATTATCAAAAAACACTAGCATTAACACTGGATTTTAACAATTCCTAACCCATAGAGTCATAATATTGATAGACTAAGTGTAACTGAAGAGGGGAGGAATCAATATTTGTGTCTCCACAACAGCAACAACAAAGTGACCTTGCCAACACTACATTTCTCAATACGAATTAATACATGTAGAGCTCATACAAACATCCTTCTACTAAATATGAAACTGCAGGATAATTAACCAACTGTTTTATTTCGTGCAGAGAGGAGTATTGCAAAGCCTGAGGGAGTTTGTTGAAGCTAAGGTCCGTCAAGCCTCATCATTCTCAGTTCAGAGACTCTTGAGGCCTGAGCTTGAGCAATTAGCGTTGCTAACTTTGTTGAACGCTGCTAATGCAGCTCTCAGTGTTGTCAATTTGTGACAAACAGTTTAATTCTGTGTCCTTATCCCAAAGTGTACATATATGGGTTTTATCTGTTTTATCACATAGGCAGCTCTCAAAATTTGAATATATTCTCTTAGGGATTTAACAGAAGGAAAGGCTGATGATAATGCAGAATCATAAATTTTGATTGTCGAAGCAGATAATCCAAGATTAATTTTACGTGACAGTAGAACTGTTATTAAAGTATCAATCACTTTAGAGAACTGGAAGACTCCAAGTTGAGCCTCACAGAGAAATTCCTTACGTGAACAAGAATATTGTAGGGATTTTTCTTTGTTGTTGTTCATGGAAGGTTTGACACACCTGAAGTCAATGGAATCTGTAAATTTCAATAATTCTATGAATTCTTTGGGGCTATTACATTTGAATGAAATAACAAAGTACTTCCCATCTATTGCACAGTACTATATCTTTATATGTGACTTTTAAGGAATATAGACACAATAATATCTAAACCTCAGCAGTGGTGACTACTTAACCTTCTCATCCTCACTTGGTTAATGAAAAGACACTGCCCAAAGATAAAGTAAAAAAAAACAAAAAACAAAAACAAAAAAAAAAAAAACTAAAATAGGAAATAGTACTAAAGAGAGAGTATGTTAGAAAATCTAGAGAAACTATGTCTGATATGGACCAGGGTATACATTATCTCTGAAAGGCAGAAAGATTAAGACATCTTAATGGATAAATGTCTTCACTTCTTCTCATGTGCTGCTTAAAATCGGGAAACTATGTTGAAGGGATCCACTACACATTTATGCAACAAAATCTCAACTGGGCCCTCACTGTAGCAAGGCAATTCTTCTGTAGCCCCTTATTCAATTCACTACCCCACTCACCACAGTGACTTTCCTGAGGATTTTTATCTACCCCTCAACCTTCCATGTATTTCCTTACCCCCAGCCTCTAAGCTGAGAACCTTTTCTCTTATTTCTTGTAAAAAAATGGACACCATTTGTGAGAATTCCCATTTCTTCTGTCCTCTTTATCTGACATCACTCAGATGCCTTCCAACCAAATCTTCTTCTTCACTCATGTCTCATATGACGAGGTGACCCTTCTCCTTGCCAAGGAAAACCCTTCCATGTGCCCAACTGATCCCATTACATTCTGTTTTCTCTGGCAGATTACTCTTTATTGTCCTCACTCTGGCATTAATCTTCAATCTTACCTTGTCTACCAGCTGCTTCCCTATTTCCTACAAACATGCCCATGTTTCATAACTCTTCTATATTTGGTGGATAAACTCTTGGAGAAGGTCATGTATAATCAATGTCCCTTCTTCTTTCCTCTCATTCTCTTCTGAACTGCTTCTCACATCTCATCATTCAACTGAAACTGCTCTGTCCAAAGTTACCTGTGATCTCTTAATTGCCAAATATCATGATTTTTTTCCTCCAATTCCATCCTTTCAGACCTCTCTGAAGTCTGTTGATCATGCTAATCCCCATGATACTCACTTCTCTCTAGATTTTTGTGACCCTGGTCTCTACTGTTCATATAACCTCTCCTCAGTCTTCTTGGCTATATATGCATCCAGGTTGTGCCCTCTAACTGTGGAGGCCCCCCCAGTGCTCTTCTCTGGGCCCTCTTTTCTTCTTCTTCTTCTTTGCTGTTTTGCTAGATAATCTCATTAGCTCGTATGAATTCAACTGTCATCTCTACATACAGATGATTCCCAAATATATTTATCTAGCTGTTGCCTCTCTCTTGACTTCCAGTGTCAGATCTCCTATTGGATAGCTCCAATTGGATGTTGCACAATATCATAAACTCCACATGTTCAAAACTGCTCTATCTTTCCCTCTAAGTCCTCCCTTCTTTTTAATTTTCTTCTTACTGTCGAGGGTACCACCATTGTCTCAGTCACCCAGGCTTACAACTTGGATGTCGTCCTTGACTCATTCTCTCTAAACTCCTCAACCCAAACAACTTTCAGGCCTATTGATTCTAACATCTCTGGAATATGTCCCCTACTCTTCTCTAACATTGCCACTACCCAGGTATAGATTATCATCAGCTCACACATGTGCTATTGCAATAACTTTGTTCTCTCTGCCTCAAGTCTGTCTCCACACCATCCTCCCCTCAATTGTAAAATTGATCTTCTTTAAGCACAGGTCTGACCATGTCATTCCACTATTCAGTAAATTTCAATGGCTTCCTATTACCTCCAGAATCAAATATAAAAATTTCTGGTTGATTTGTAATGATGTTCACATCCTGGTCTCAGTTTTCATCCATCTTCCCCCTTTCCATGTACTCTTCTATACAGGGACTCAGGCCTCCTTGCTATTTCTTGAATGAGACACTTCATCTTTAGACTCCAGAATTTTTGCTAGCTGTCCTACATGCCTGTAATTTTCTCCCTCCTCATCTTTACTTGCTGGCTTCCTTTAGGTCCCAGCTAAAATTCCATCTTCTGCAAGAATCAGGCAAGAAGCCTGATTCCCCTTAATAAGAATTCCTTTCCTCTGATATTGTCTCAATTTTATTATATATACACATATCTATCTATATCTATGTGTATGTATATACACATGTATATCAGTTTGTATGTATATATGTATGTAGACATACATATATATTGCCTATGTGTGTATACATGTGTGTATATATATATAATATTCATACACACATGTTTTTTGCGTGTTGTCTCCCATTAGACTATGAGCACCTTGAGAGCTGTGGCTCTTATTTATCTTTCTTTGTATCTCAATGCTTAGCACAGTGCCTGGCACATAGTAGGTGCTTAATAAATCCTTGTTGACTAAATGGTGGTGTGGCATAGTGGATAAGGGATTTGACCTTTCTGTGCCCTGGGCAAATCTCTAAGATTATCAGTTAATGTAATTTGTCAATCTTCATTGGTGGATTGAGTTGCTATGCTAGTTTTTCCCCACAGTGCTGAAATTATAGGTTGTCAACATCTCTATTGAATTCCTCTGAATTCCACCTAAGTCCCCTTTGAACTGGGTTAGGACAGTATATTTGTAAGTAAAATCTAAAGCTAATTTTAAGGATAACTGCTATGTATAACCAGCATTCAGTTTAAGAGCTCTTTCTCTTATCCTTGACCTAATGAGGGTATAGGGCCGCAGATTCCCCACCCCTGGGACTATAGGGCATTGGGAAACAGCTTTGGAATTTGCTTCTATCCAGTGTCTTATGTGGGCCAGGGCAGTAATCATGGGTTAGTTCTGGAGCTGTTTAGCTTTGAGAGGATCACTATTCAATTTAGATTACTAGTCCCCAAAAGCAAAGATCATACCCTTCATATGCTTTGTGACCTAAAGCAGAGCTCAATAGTGAAAATGTCTCAGTGATGTTTTCTCAATATCTTATGACTCTTCAGTTCAACTTGGTTGTAATTACTTCCTAACCACCATCTTGATGACTTCCACAGTCATTTTCCCTCTTGCCACAAGTGACCAGAGTTTTCTATTATCCCCACTGTCTTCAGTACTGGAGAGGGTTTCTATACCAGCATTTCCTTGGATTATAATACATTAAATATCATTCACAACAAACTGAATTTTCACACTGGCAAAATAAAAGGAAATGTAATAAAATATTGACTTGAAAAATGTATAATTTCCACATAGACCTAAAACCTTCTGTTGGGGATTTTTCATAGCTAGGGAAGGCGTGGGGAACCTGCAGCCTCAAGGCCACATATGACCCTCTAGGTCCTCAAATGCAGCCCTAGATGGTCACATGTGGCCTTAAGGCCACAGATGCCCCACCCCTGGTCTAGGGAAATGGATTTAGAGGTTGAAGGGGCCTTAAGTTGGACTGAATCCAACTTTTTAATTTTACAGAAAAGGAAACTGAGACAGAGAGGTTTAATGAATTATCCAAGGTCACCCAACTGCCAAGTGTCTGAGATAGAATTTGAACCCAGGTCCTCTGGGCTCCAAGTCCAGTGCCCTATCCACTACTCTCCTATCTCTCCTATCTCTCCTGTCTTCCCTTTTGTACTAACTAGTTGCCCTGCTTAATTAGAAAACATCTCTAGTTAAAGGAAAATCCTTAGAATATGACTTCTTCACAGAAATGGCCTACGATAAAATAAAACACCTGTTCAGCTTTATTCCTTGTTGATCCATTTCGTGAGTCTCCAATCCCGGTCTATTAGCTTGGTCACTGGAGTGTTCTACAGATTTTCAGCATGTGCTTTCACTTTTCCACTGCCTTTTTCCTCCTCATTTAGGCCTGTCAGCTGTGTAACAACTGCTTGGGTTTTCTTCAGGGAGGATCTTTATTCTATTCATTTTGACCAACTGAGTTGAACAATTCTGCAGATTTCCTGGCTGCTTCAATTGATGTGGAAGATAGAAGCCTGACTCCCATTTACTAATATTTATTGACAACCTATGTTCAAGACGCTGTCTAAAGGAAGCAAGTCACTAGGTATAAACACATAACACATACAATTCATCTGTGTAACCCTTAATAACAATGACACCTATGTAGGGCAGTGGATAGAGTTCTGGGCCTGGTGTCAGGAAGACCTGAGTTCAAGTCCAGCCTCAAATACTTCTAAGCTGTATGACCCTGGGCAAACACTTAACCTTAGTCTATCTCAGTTTCCTTAACTATAAAATGGGCATAATAATAGCACCTATCTCCTAGGGCTATTGTGAGGATAAAATGAGATAATATTTGTAAAGTGCTTGGCACAATCTTGGCATATAATAAATGCTTGTTCCTTCACCCCCTCCCCCATGTCTACTAGCTTATATTTCATTCTAAGTACAATTCAAAAAATGAGCTTTAGTTGTCTAGAATAATTTGAGTCCTACAAAATCAAAAAGTGGACTATTTCCCTTTTTCTTTTCTACCAGTTCATATCTGTGGGCAGCCTCAGATTTCTTCTCCAAAACATATATTTTGGAGAGTTAGAAGCAGAACATTTTTTTTTTCTGGAGGATCATGACTCTTGAACAGTCTTTTAGGTTCTTGAACTGTATAGCAGAATATACAACCTAAGCCAGTTCTCCCTGTTGAAGTGGTTTAAAAAAAATCATTTTTCTGCTCTTCTGAACCTACATTTCTAAATGATCCCTTCTACTGTTTTTTTTGTATTTAAATTAATGTTATTTCATTTGTTCTTGTACCCTGAGGCTATTTTGACAAAAAAAAAGTATAATTGTACAAATTGGGGAAAAATTATCTCAATAAAATAATTAATTTAGAAGCAGGAGAGTTGAATTCAATGTGGTCCAAGCTGCTTTTTTTTTTAAATCACTCTTCTGTGTCATATTCCCTACTTCTTTGTTATAAAAATATTTAAATTTTTGAAAATTTTGTCAAAATTTCATCCAATTTTTAAAATGTAGACTGCCTAGTACTTATCAGAAAGAAACTCTGTCACTTCTGTACTCTTAGTAATCATAATTACCTCTTCCTGTTCTTTTTCCTTTTCTTGTGGCAGAAAGTAAACCCTTCTATAAACAACTGACAAAAGAGATTGCTTCCCATCATCTATACACCACCACCTCTTCACTTCACACTTTGCCCCAAACTGGCTTCTTCAAGATTATCTGAGTGTGATAGTGTGAGTGTCAATAACTAAAGGAAATTTCCAGCCTACCTAAAATAGTAGCTATCTACTTAACCCTCCAACATAGCAGCCTCTCTCTGTAGAATCCTACTGCTAATGTGTGTACTCTATCTTACCAACCTACTTGTCAAAGATTATTGAGAAAGTGGTAGCCACTCAGCTTTAGAAATACCTCTCAGCAAATGACACCTATGAAAATGTACATTTGCCTTTGTCTTGCCTATAATAACAAGACGAATGTACTTCGAGTTTGGCTCTATACAAAAGAAAAGTCTCCAAATCAGTCTATGTTGTTTGGTTTTTTGAAATTTATGTGCACCGTCTTCTTACATGTTGTCCCACTATCAAGGGAAGGGGAAGGAGTTGGGGGGCGTGGTGAGGGAGAGTAGAAAACCTAGCCCAACTTTGTATCCCTCAGAGCCTTTGATTCAGACCTTTAACTCAAACACCATTTTCATCAGGTTATTACGATTTCTGTTTACCATTTGAAAACTTTTCAGGTAAATTTGAGACTGATGGTATGTACCACCTTGGAATACTAAAGTACATCTAATAATTCCCTACTTCCCCTACTATAGTTCTTTTTTTCTTTTTCAGAGCAGTGTTGTCCCAGATAATATGTACTCCAACTTCCTTTGACATGAAACAAAAATAACAGAAAACAAAAGCACCATGAATTTCTGCCTCCCTCTCCTCCTTCTTCATTATCTTCCAATTATTCTCTTTATAGATTTTTTGCAGGGGATTATTGAAATTGGAATTTCTTCTGATGGGAATCAACTGCCAATTTTTCTACTTATCATATCTTTTTAAAAATCTTCTAATATTTCTATTTTTAAAAGGTACAGAATCTTTCTACACACAATCTAAGGGACGTTTTATAGTTCCTTCTAACCTTTATGTGAAAAAAAAAATTGTTCCCATCAAATGGCTACCCCCTGGCAGCATTCAGACAATTTTTTTTGTTTTGTTTCGTTTTCCTTTTTTAAATTTGTTTTAAATTAACAAGAATTTATTTTCTTTTCTTCCCTCCTCTCCCCTCCCTATCTAGAAAAAAAAAACCCTCTAAAGAACATGCATAGGCAAGAAAATACATTCCTTTGCTGGTCATGTCCAAAAATATATGTTTCAATCTTCATCTTGAGTCCATTCCCTCTCTATCAAGAGTTGGGCAGCTTGGCTTATTATCTGGAATTGTGGTTGGTCATTGCATTGATGAGGGTTCTTATGACTTTGATAGTTGTTTGTATGATGTTGTTGTTATTGTATAAATTGCATAAATATTCTATTACTACATAACTACAATATTAAAAAACTATATTATTACAAAAAATTGTTCTCGAGCTCTGTCATTTCACTGTGCATTAGTTCCTAGAAGTCTTCCCAGGTTTCTGTGAAAGTGTCCTGTCGTCATTTCTTCTTGTTCAGTCGTTTCGCTTGTGCCCCACTCTCCCTGACCCCATTTGGGGTTTTCTTGGCAAAGATACTGGAGTGCTTTGCCCTTTCCTTTTCCAGCTCATTTCACAGATGAGGAGACTGAGGCAAACAGTGTTAAGTGACCTGCCCAGGGTCACACAGCTAGGAAGCGTCTAAGGCTGGATTTGAACTCATGAAGATGAGTGTTCCTGATTCTAAGTCCAGTGCTCTAACCACTGGAAAATACTCATATTCTTTCCCCAAAGTGAGATTTTTAGACTCTAGGCCAGGACTGAAGGATTCAGTCAAAGGGCCACACTCGAGGACCTTCATATAAGATAACTGGTTCAGCCATTGCCCAGTTGATGAGCACTCCCTCAGTTTCCAGTTCTTTGACATTACAAAAGAATATCTATCTATCTGTCTGTCTATCTATCTATCTATCTATCTATCTATCTATATCTATATCTATATCTATATATCTATATATCTATATATATATATTTATTCTAGGCCAGCTCTTTAAGTTGCAGAGAACACATCAGTCAGTATTGCTAGAGATAGTTTCCACATTTCCTAAACCGATGAAATCACAGGTCCAGGCCCTAGTCCCCATCCTCTCTACCACTTATTACCTGTGTAACCTTGAGCAAGAAACATAACCACTCTGGGTCTTGGTTCCCTTGGCTGTAAAATGAGAGTTGAGCTCCCTGGCCTCTGAGGTTTCTTACGGCTCTACATCTATGATCTATCCTAAAGAAGAATTTCAATTCTAGTGAAACCTATTTTAGCCATGTCAAAGAACACTTCAGCACTCTCTTCTCACACATACTCTAGAATGGAATGCTGTTTATTATTTTGGGGTACAGATTTGTAATTGTACCTTTAACTGTTTAGTGTCTAACAGTACACTTTTGTTCTCAAGTAACTTGTAAATAAATTGTCTTTATATATCCACTCAAGAAAATAAGAAAAAATAAATTTTAGCTTCATGCAAATTATTGCTTTTTGATGATCTTGTAAAACTGAAATAACTAGAATGAATAGTGAATATCTAACCTTTCAAATTCATACCAATTGCTCTGGGGGGGGAATGGTGGAGAAGGGGTGAGGACCCAGAGAAACAATGTATAGGCATATAAATATACTGTAGAGTACAAGGATGGGAAATATATCTCTTTGAGTCAGATCCTTTCTCTGTCTTTATTCAGATATGTGAATTAGGTGGCATAATGAAAAGGGGAAAGTGTAAGATTTTGAGTCTTGATACCTAAAATCTAATTCTGGTTCTGCTCCTTGTTATCTGTGTGACCTTGGCCAAATTGTTTTACTTCTTAGGGATTCTATTTCCTCACCTGTACCATGACAGGGTTAGACTAGATCAGGGATTTTAAATTCAGAGCCCATGAATTATTATTATTATTATTGTTTGGTGGTGCTAGGCAATGAGGTTAAGTGACTTGCCCAAGGTCACCAGCTAGTAAGTGTCAAGTGTCTAAGACCAGATTTGAACTCTGGTCCTCCTGACTCCATGGCCAGAGTTCTATACACTGCATCACCTGGCTGCCCCTCGATGAATTATATTTAAAAATATTTTGATAATTGTATTTAATAGTATTGGTTCCTTTTTTAATTCTACGTATTCTATTTTATGCATTTAAAACTTTATTCTAAGGAGTCCATAGGCTTCACCAAAATACCAAAGGGGTCCATGACACAAAAAAAGTTTGAGAAACCTGGACTAGATAAACTCTGATGTTCCTTCCAGCTTAAAATCTATGGACTTAGAAATGTTCTGGCTAATAAAACTATCACTTCGAGGGTTATAAAAAGGTAAGAATTACAGTGAGATTTAAAAATTGAACTGAAGGAACTTGGGACATAGTTCTCAGGTTTCATTCATTCTTTTACTACAAGCCAAGAAGCAAGAAGTCCTGAGTTCAACCTCAGCCTCAGACACTTCTTAGCTGAGGCCCTGGGCAAGTCACTTCATCTCTGTTTGCCTCAGTTTCCTCATCTGTAAAATGGGGACAATAATGGCACCTACCCCCAAGGGCTGTTGTGAGGATCAAATGAGATAATTGTAAAGCACACATAGTAAGCACTATAGAAATGCTAGCTATTATTATATTCTCTGCAGATGTCACATGTCTGATTTTGCTTTCTGCTCCTTAGTCCATCCATGTTTACACAAATATAGATATGCAAAATGGAAGTACTAATCAACAACGATGGAGGAAATGAATGTTTATTGGCCAGGCAATAAGTATGCTCAATCTTGCCCAAGATTATGAAATGCCTCTGACAAAACCTCACGAAGGAGGTGCTGACCTATTTTATTTATTTATTTTGTCGATTTGGCTTTAGAAAACTGGCTGCTTAGCCATATAACCTGGAACTCTGCCTTTCTTGGCCACTTGGCTTATATAAGCTTGAGTTTGAGGCCTTTCTTGATTCCCTGGGATCCTTCCTATTCAAAGTTACCTTGGGCCTGCTTTGCCTCTGCCTTGTATAAAATTATCTCCATACTTGCTCTCTCCGGGCAAACTCACTGAGGGCTGGGATTCTTTTATTTTTGGCCTTGTATCACGTTCCACACATGTAGCTGGTGCTTTATTTAATTGAGTGATTAATTTGTAGACTCTTTGTAGAAAATATACTGTATGGTTAGTAAAAAATTTGTTTAAGTCATGAGAATTAAATCATAATAACAATCAAAAGGTCTTTGGATGCTCTGAAGACATGGATAAGGACAATTTTTTTCTATTTCTGATTTTTAAAATTTTATTGTTTTTTACAGTTTTATTAAAATAGTATATTTTCACTTCATTCTTTGAGAATATATGTCCTCGACTATAATACCTTCTTTTCTCCCTTACCTCACCTCCCACCCAAAAACAAAACAAAATAGAACGGTTTTTCAGTTGGCCAAAAAAATTAAAAACTAGCCCTGATTATTCTAAATGTACTTATTTTAGCCATCTAAGATCACTGAACAGTCAATTCAATTGATTGTTGTAAAATTGATCAGCTATCCGAAAATTCTAAATCAACACTGCCCTTGCCAATTTGATCATGTTATACAGAGGTGGATTACATCCATTTAGATTTGTCTGTCTTTTGAGATAGCGAACATTTGAATAATGCTAAGCAATATTCATATCCTGTCATGTGGAGTGAGTAGAAACTGCTATGATTGTCGATACTGAACTGAATTATTATTTTATTCCATGTAGTAAACCATCTTTCCAGGTGCCAAAGACATGGGAAGGAATAATTCACCACATTGGTCCAGTGGTGCAGAATTGTTCATTAGCAGTAAGCATTAAAAATCAGACACCTGCCAAAACTTTGGTGACAAAAGAGGCCCCTTGTTCTTGTTTCTCAGAATCTGGGAGATTTTTTCCCTCCATTAATGTATGGCCATCTCCATCATACTCTGCAATGAGAAACTAAGGGCCACATGTGCAAAAGCAAAACATTTTGTTAAACTCAAACCAATAATTAATCGCATAAGTTGACTTTGTTATAAATATTTTTATTGGGTCTAATGTACAAATAAGACACACTTAGGAGAAAAACTTTAACAGGAAGAGTAAAGTCTTTGTAAGGCAACTTTCCACTAGGCTAGAAATAAACCATTTTTGTGGGCAATTAGGAATTTACCTAATGGAATTCAGAGTAACCTGCACTTCCCCAAGGGGATAGAGGGGAAGATAAAAGAGAGTCTATTTACTGTGGCCAGTTTTATGGAGACAGTACTACTTTGATTATATCATATCAATGTGCAATAACTTTCATGATGATATTAGCAAATATTTCCCTTTAATTAAATATAGGATCAAATCTCTCATTAGGAAATTAGATGCATTCCTCATTTTGTTTTTATTTTGTTTTTAGAAAGTTCCCTCCTCAAATTCGGGGCAAATAGATCATTAATCACAGAAATAAGATCTAACAACTCTTTTCTAGAAAAGAGATATTTGAATATTTAGTGCACAGTAATCAAATCGGCAGGCAATCTATGCATTGAAACAAACTTCTTTGAAAGGAACGTATATTGAATATTTTCAAGGGCCTCAGCTGATATATCAAATGATTCATCCATTCACTTGATGTAAATGATTAGGAAAAAAGGCTTCAGGATGGAGACAAAAGGATTGATGAGGGAAGAATATTATTAGTAGCATCTGACAACTTTCCATTTTGAAACTTGGCTATTTTACATGTAAACCTACAAAAATAATAATAGATAGTTAGAGATATATATCTACATCTACATATATCTACATATATCTGCATATATCTTTATCTCCAATTTACACTTGGGACAATATAAAAGAAAAAAAAATCTAGCTCTTATTAGCCTTCTTTTGAGATTACATGGCGGGCAGTGGTTATGATGACTACATTTCAAAAAAATCTGAACTCAGATATTATGGTAGAGTTGCTGGGCCTAGCAGGGGTGGGGAACCTGTGGCCTCGAGGCCACATGTGGCCCTCTAGGTCCTCAAGTGTGACCCGTTGACTGAATCCTTCAGTCCTGGCCTAGAGTCTAAAAATCCCACTTTGGGGAAAGAATATGAGTATTTTCCAGGCTTCTCCCTTCTGCACTTCTGTCCCTCCTCACCCTGCTTTGCAGGGTTACTTACTGGAACCCTTCTTCCAACTTCTAGATTCCCAAGCAAAGTTAGGGAACATGTACACCAGAAGGTCTTGATTTCCAACTGCCTCAGATTATATTTGTTCATTATAAACCACAAGCGATTTCCTTGTTTCAGATTTTGCAACAGTTATGCTTTTACTATCACAAGCACATCTGGTTGTGCTGTCTCCCTCTTCAAACTTCCTTTCCAGCTCGTGTTTCTTCTTTCCCTCAATAACTCCCTCGGTGCCGTTCTCCTCCTTTTCTGTCGACACTGTTCCTGCTGTCTTCCCTTATGTTGGCTGCTGGAGAATATTTCCTGTAGCATTCAGCATTCATTTTTTCATTACTATGTTGGATTTTTAAATCAGCTGAATTTCTTAAAAACTTCTTTAAATATATAAAATATATTTAATATACTGAAATATAGTCTTCCCAATGACCATGTTTTAATCTACCATGATTTGTCATTTCCCTGGTGAACTGTTATATAAGGTTTGCTTCATACATATTTGTTTGCATGTTTTTCCCCCATTAGATTAAAAGCTCCCTGAGGGCAGGGACTGTCTTTAGCCTCTTTTCACGTTTCTAGCCCTTAGCATAGTGCCTGCCACACAGTAGGCACTTAATATATGTTTATTGATTGATTATTGGTTGATTGAGGAAGGTCACACTGAGGAGGAATCTTCATCCAGGGAAATATTTTTAGTGGGAGTCAGTACCCCTGTTTAGACATTCACATTGGAACAGGATTCTTTCCAGTTTCATACCTTCTTGAAATGAGGGGATAGGTTTGAAGTGGAAGACCAAGTCTCCTTGAGGAAAATGAATCTGGATGACACTGTTCTGAACACCCAAGGATGGTAAAATGATAAAATTCCCACTCAAGTTTCACCTTATAGAAAGAATCTTAAACTCTTTTGGATATTCATTTTCCATCAAGCTTCTGTCACACAAGTAATCTCTTGATTTGCTGATATTCCCTATTTCCTATCATAAGAGCACGGGAATTATAGCTTGGAAGGGTCTTTGCAGGTTGTCTAGTTCAACTTCCTCATTTAAGAGATGGGGGAAATCGAGCCCAGAAAGATTACATGATTTGAGCAAGGACATACAGCTTATGAGGAAAAGTTCCAATATTTATGTAGGGAGACAGAGAAGTTTTGAGCTGACTGGAAAACAGTACAAAAATAAAAGACTTTCATGAAATCACAGAATTTGAGAATCCAAAGGGATCTCAGGGACCATCTAGTCCAACCCAAAAACTAAAGCAATCCCCACTATATCATACCTGATAGTAAAGGTCCAGCCTCTGCTTGAAGATTTCCAAGGAAAAGAAAGCCACCACTTTCTAGGCAGCCCATTCCTCCTTTGGGCAACTAGAAAAATAAAGACATGGAATCAATTTTTTTTTCTTTGCAAGGTCCACCCATTGTTCCTAGTTCTGTCATTGGACCAAACAGAACAAGTCTAGTTGCTCCTCCACATAAAGACCCTTTAAATATTTAAAGATAGCTATGATGTCTTCAGGATTTAGTTGCTGGTTAGTTCATTCATTCACTGTTTGTCCTTCATTCTCAAAGAGGATGATGACATCAGGAAGGTGATTTCATGACTTGCAAGTGAATTAGATTTAAGTGAGGAAAGGCTGTGCAAAGTCACGCTCTCCTCTAGAGCCATCTGGATCCAGTGGCAAGATATCGATCAGGACAACTAGATATGGCCCAGGATGCAGTAGAAAACTGTGACCTTTTTTAGAAGCAAGAATGCAGTCCAGTAAGGTATAGAGAACAATGACTTTGTCCTTACTTAGCTTTTGTTCTTACTTCATTTGCCTGCCAATCACAGAAGATTTGGGGAGCAAAGATGGCTTCATTATCTCAGTCCCTACACAGTTCTTGTGGGTACTTTTCTGGTCAGAGTTCTACTCCTCCAAATGGGTTTTGGGGGCAGAGAATCCTCCTCAGAGATTAAATGGAAACTGCAAAGAATTTTCTTTTTAAAATTTTTAAAATTCATTTTATTTTTAATTTATAAAATAAAACAAGCATTTCTATAACATAGCATAATAAAAAAGATTATTGAACATTAAACTGCAAATCTATTATGTACAACTTGCTATTCTTTTTAAATACACAACAAAGTTATCATGTAAATTTCTTCTTTTTTCTTCTCTCCTTCCCCTGCCCTAGAGATGGCCACCATTAGACACAAATATATATGTATGTAAAATTATTCTATACATATTTTTATTTATCATTGTTTCTAAAGAGAAACATAAGAAAATTAGAACATGGAACATAATATTTATCAGACTTACAGATAGCAAACAATTTATGAATAAGCAACTAATAGAGAGCAAAGTTAGATGTGAAATAGATAGTTTTGATTACATTAAATTAAAAAGGTTTTGTGCAATAAATTTTCTAACCCTATGTCAGAAAATTGCCTGAATCAGTAGACTTCAAATTAGCACTAGGTGGAGGCAGAAGAAAAACTAATCTTCATCTTAGTCTGGAACACTGTGCTAGCTTTTCTTGCCTATGCATGTTCATAGGATAAGAGAAAGAGATGGAAGGGATCTCAAATGTCATGTATTTTATAGATGAGGAAGATAAGGCCCAGAGGGGTTAATTGACTTGTCTTAAGGCTACATAGGTATATAAGATAGGCCCTCTGACTTCAGAGTCAATAGTCTTGGAGCAGTTGTCCTGTCTTTGTCAAGAAGAGACTTTCTAGGCACTGCACTCTAGTACATGGGAAGCATTCAAAAGCCCAGTGCCCCTCAAGAATGAAAGCCCAGACAGTGATATCAGAAAAAAAAAAACTCAGTGGCCACAAGACCAGTAGAGATACTCAGTGGAGAAACACACCTAGCAAAGACCAGAGACGTGATGCCTAGGAAAGAGAACAATGATTTATCCACAGAACACACGCGCGCACGCACACACACACACACACACATTCACACACACACAAAATCTGTGGCAGTAGCTTGATGAGTTGAATAGAGTTCTGGATCTGTAGACAGGAAGAATCTGAGTTCAAATCCCACCTTAGACATTTAATAGCTAGCAAGTCACTCAATCTCTGCCTCAGTTTTCTCCACTGTAAAATGAGAATAATAACAGAACCTGCCTCCCAGGGTTGTTGTGAAGATAAAAAGACATAATAGTTGTAAAGCACTTGACACAGGTGCCATAATATACAAAAAGTACAAACTTAATAAATGTTTATTTCCCAGTACATAAAAAAGGTATGAATTTCCTTGGTCACATATTGCCTGGCCCCTTACTTGCTCCACCTGTGTGACCTGATTCTTGGATTGTGCCCTTTCACACATGCTCTCCTAATGACAGGTTTTCATAATTTTTTTTTTACCATACTGTAATTTCCCTTTTTTCATAGAGAGAGTTTAAAGAGACAGATTCAAGGTTTAAGATGCAATAGGTATTTATGGAACATAAAATACAACGAAGACCAACTTTACTCAGACCAGTTTAAAAAGAATACAATTCTAGAGTTACAAAGATAAAAAATTCTGCCTCCGTAGTCATGACAGGAAACAATTAGCTACATTGTGGGGGCAGTGAGAGAGCTAAGGTGAAGCTGACAGTTTTTCCCCAGGATAAGCCTCTTCATACTTCAGGTAACAGAAAACCCCCGACTTCAGGAGGCCAACCTCTTTCACTTGCTGCCAGAGCAACTGCCTGGTGTGTGAAACACTGAATGGGACAGCTAAAGAGAAAGGAGAGAGAGAGAGAGTGGGAATAAAAGGGAAGGGAGGAAGAAGAGACTCCACCCACAATCCTGTAGAGTTGAATATAGACTACTGCCCTAAGAATAACAGTTATAATTGCTAGCATTTATGTAGCATTTTAAGGTTCTCAAAGTGCTTTACAAATATTTTCTCATTCTATCCTTACGGCAACTTTGGGAGATAGGTGCTACTATCATCCCATTTTGTAGGTGGGGAAACTGAGGCATTGAGAGTTTAAGTGACTTGCCCAGGGTCACCCAGTTTATCAGAGGCAACATTCAAATTCAGGGCTTCCTAACTCTAGTTTTGTACTCTTTGTACTGCACCACCTAACTGCCTTGGAAATGCATTATGCCTAGCAGCCTCCCCCAAGCCTCACTTGCTATCCATATAAAAACAATATAGATTCTACCACTTCTGGTATTGTGTTCTATCTATGTGTACCCTTATATACTTGTGGGGTGAAAACCTTTGGGAAAATGTACCCCATATTTTCATGTGTAGGGGATCATTTATTGTCATTTCATTGACTATGTTTGATTAGGTGTATTTTGTGTTCTCTGGCAAGCTGGCAAAACACACTGGCAAAAAACTGTCAGCTTCACCTTAGCTCTCTCACTGCCCCCACAATCTAGCTGATTGTTTCCTGTCATGATTACAGAGGCAGAATTTTATATCTTTGTAACTCTAGAAGTTTTGGCAAAACACACACTGGAGGCTCAGTTGATAATGGTTTTGAGTAGGTGCTAACCCACAGATTGCTTAGGTAAATTTTTCTGGTAGCCCACATATGAGAAAGGGCCATACCTTTATAAGGAGAAAGAACATTCTATCCTATTAAAAAAGATCTATTAACCTACTCAGACTGCTATTATTTTAGAGAAATCCAGAAACAACCACAAAACTGAATATTAGTGTAAAACTGCTAAATTGATTGACAATGTCAGCTCTCAGCTGTCACTCTACTAGGCCATTTTCAATTACAAAGTAAAATGAGGAAGTAATATGATATTTGTAGAGGACTGCTGAGGCAACACTTGGTAGTTCTTCATACATGCATGTACACACTCTCACACAAAACACAAAATGACTGATTCTTAACTCTGGACTGCTTTTCTCTGAGATCCATGACAAATATCTACCTCTCCTTTGATTGTGTTCATTCCCTAAAATTCTTTATTTTTATATGTGTAAAAGTTATAAATGTTTAAAAACTACTGATAAAAATACATCTATTTTTAATTAATAATGATATATGTGTGTATATGTATATATTCTCTTAAACTTTTATTAGTCAACTTTCCCTTCATTATCATGAGATAGTCTGATTTTTATATATGTGTATGTGTATATGTATATGTAGCCTGAATAGATTTAATACATATATGATAGGTCTATGATATGAGAAGCAACATGATGAAATGGATGTAGGGCTGACCTCAAAATGAGGAAGGCATGGATTCATGCGAGACTGTAAGTCATAGGGAAGTTGTTGACTTGCGATTGGAGAGGGATTTTCTTAACATGAGAGTTCCCTGTACCAATGAAATCACAGGTCCAGTCCCTTTGGGGACTAATATCTACACAACATATAGATCACTCACTCACTCCATCCATAGACATTTATTAATGGCACCGTACTATGTGCCAGACACTTTGCTAAGTGCTAGGGGTACAAAAAGAGGCAAAAGACAGTTCCTGACCTGAAGGAGCTTACAATCTAATGAGGGAGACAATATGTAAACAAATTTATACAAAACAAGCTACAAACAAAATAAATAGAAAATAATTAACAGAGGGAAGACACTAGAATCAAGAGGGGTTGGAGAAGGTTTCTAGTGAAAGATTGGGACTTAAAGGAAGCCAGGAGATCAGTAACCAGAGTGGAGGAGGGAGAGCATTCCAGGCATGGGGGATAGACAGAGAAAATGCCCAGAACCTGGAGACAGAGTGTCTTGTTTATGGAACAGCCAGGAGAACAATGCCCTTGGACTGAAGAGTACATGTCAGGAGTAAAGTGTCAGAAGACAGGAAAGATAGGAGGGGGCTAGCATGAAAAGCTTTGAATGCCCTTTTGCATTTGTTCCTGCAGGCAGCAGGGAGTCACTGGAGTTTATGGAGTGGGGGTGACAGGTGACAAGATTGGATCTATACTTTAGGAAAATCATTTAGTGGCTAAATGGAAGATGGATTGGCCTGGGAAGAGATTTGAGGCAGGCAGATCCACCAATAAGTTATTGCAATAGTCCAGGTGTGAGATAAGGAGGGCTTGCATCAAGACAATGGCAATGTTAGAGGAGAGAAGAGAGCATTTTTGAGAGATATTGCAAAGGTGAAATTGACCTTGGCAACATCTTGGCTAGGGGAGGTGGGAGAGAATGACTGGAGGATGACTTCTAGGTTTTGAGTCTGAGGGATGGGAGGATGGTCTTGCCCTTAAAAGAAACAGAGAAGGTAGAAGTGAATGAAGGTTTGGGGAAAGATAAGGAGTTCTGTTTAGTACGTGTTGAGTTTAAGATATCTACTGGACATCCAGTTTGAGATATCTGTAACATTTAGAGTTAGAAGGGACCTTGGAGGTCATATAGTCTAATTCATTTTACAAATGGAAAAATTGAGGCCCAGAGAGGTCAAGTAATTTGCCTGAGGTCATAGAGGTAGTTAATAACAAAGATGAGATTTCAAACTGGGTGCTTTAAATCCAGCATTTTGCACCATGCCATACTGCTTACAGATAGGCAGATAGATGATAAATAGATATAGATAGATAGATAGATAGATAGATAGATAGATAGATAGATGGATGGATGGATGATAGATAGCTAGATAGATAATAATGATGATGATAACAATGAAGATAACAATGTTGATATGATGGGGATGATGATGATGATCTATGTATAGATACACACATTCATTTTCCCACTAGGGAAAGTTATAGCCTGTAGAAACAACCTAGGGGTAGCTAGGTGGCGCAGTGGATAGAGCACCGGCCCTGAAGTCAGGAAGACCTGAGTTTAAATCCTGCCTCAGACCAAACACTTGACACGTACTAGCTGTGTTTCCTTGGGCAAGTCATTTAACTCTGATTGCTTCACCAAAAAAAAAAAAAAAAAAAAGAAGAAGAAGAAGAAGAAACAACCTACCAAGTCTAATCAAGGTGTAATTATAAACACTATTCAGAACTTTTCAATATGGGCTCAATGTTTTCTCACATTTCCCTTAAATAATGCCAAAAAATTGTCTTCAGGGGAATTGTGTGTCCGCCTGCTCATTCACAAAACTGGCAGCAGCAAGAGGAATCAAACCAGATGTGATGGTGCCTTAGTAACAGCAGTAGCCAATAAAGCCTTGTCCAGCTGCATTACATTAGTATTATATATAACCGACAATTTAGAAAGACTTGGGCAGAAAGTATATCAAATTGCTGATTTCCATAGAGATGTTAAGGTGAGCATATTAAAGAAAGAATGGAGAATAATAAAAGAGGGCCACAGAGAAATAGAAATTTTAGGTTTGATTTCAGTTGGACAATATAGAAAACATTTGTTTTGACTTGTAATTCATTTAAATTTGTTCTCTCTCTTTCAAGCACTCAGATTTTTAGACATCATTATATATGACCTTTATTAGGTTGAATAGTTAAATTCAACCCTAGGTTTCTCCATCCTAATTCATATCATGAAGATTTAAAACCTAGTAAGAGGTGAAAACAGTAGGAACAAACATTTACTTAGTTCCCAAAAGTACCTTGTTTGCTCTGTTCGTTAATTCTTTTGGTTAGGGAGTTCAAGTAATGTTTTGCCCCTTTTTTGCAAATTTGAATTTTTTACTAATGGTATTGTTTATGATAAGATTTTTTTTAATTTACCAACTTCCTATGGTATATGAATGTAATGGAATACTATTGTGATATAAGAAATGATGAGCAAGTGGATTTCAGAAAAATCTGGAAAGACTTACATGGACTGCTACGAAGTGAAATAAGAACCAGAAGAGCATTGTACACAGTTAACAGCAACACTGTGCAATGATCAACTTTGATTGACTTAGCTCTTCTCAGCAACACAATGATCCAAGACAATTCTAAAGAACTCATCATAAAGAATGCTATCCAAATTCAGAGAAAGAACTAATGAAGTCTGAATGCAGATCAAAGCACATTATTTTCACTTGTGTGGGGGGGGGGCGGTTCTTTCCTTTCAGTCTGTTTCTTCTCTCACAACATGACTAATATGAAAACGCGTTTTACATGATTGCACATATATAACCTATATCAAATTGCTTACAGTTTTAGGGAGGGGGGAAAAAGGAAGGAGGGGGAAAGTTTAGAACTCAATTTTTTTTAAATTAATGTTAAGAATTGTCTTCACATGTAATTGGAAAAAAGATTATATATATGCCAACTTCCTACTATGTGTAATTTTAAGTGCATAAGGAAGAAAAGATCAAGACAATTAGAATTTAATGTTTCTATAGATATGTGATCTCATCATTGTTTGTGCTCCTTACAATGGTGCACATTGCAGTTCATCCACACCCTCTCATCTTCTGCCACTTTTATTTTCTTCTTATCAATCCTTCACAGGGAGACAACTCAACATATTGGGTTTAGCTCTACTGACATTACGTAGATACCAATGAAACTGACCATTAATGGTCCCTTGCCCAAAATGTACGATCAGTCCATTTCCTTTTGGAATAACCTCCTTGATAATATCCTTTATGATATTTCTCCAGAGTGATTTTGGGGGGCTATTATGTTGCAGACTACTCATGCCTTTCTGTTGTTCTTTTCAGGGCACTCATCTTGAATTCTTTGGAGACTTTGATGTTCCATGACTCACAGCCATATAGCATTCTATCATGATAAGAATTCTGATGTTAGTAAAGTGGGTCTTTGTGTCATGGAGAAGCTGGGGGTCATTAAAAACACTGCAGAATTTCCAATTGTAATCCAGCCTACTCTCCTTTTCTATTTAATTCTTGGACAACTTTATTATCCATGTAGTTTTTCCAAGAGATAGATGTGTGTGTGTGTAAAAACATACATATATTATACACACATGTATATTATACGCACATACACATATGTATAAATATATATTACCTATACATGTTTATATGTATGTAGACAAATATATTTATATATATGTATATATATTCTGTTGAAACAACTATATAGGTTGTTCACATCACTGTCATCATCTAACCAATAAGTATCTTTTATCCAGATGTATTACCTTGTGTGGATATTTAAGCAGAATTTTAAATTATTTTTTATGATCATAGATCTCATTATATAGACTCTATAATGTTCAGAACTTGATTCAGTCAGCACAATATCATTAGCAACCAGGAATATCTGAAAGTCCTCACCATCTATAAGTAATCTCTCTTCCTTTCAGCCTCTTTGATAAGCTAGGGTCATGGGTTCACGGATCTAAAGCTGCAAGGGACCTAAGATAACATCTAGTCCAAATCCCTTATTTACAATAGAGGCCCAAGAATATTAAATACTTGCCCGGGGTCAGAGACTGTCAGAGGTGGGATTTGAACTCGGGTCCTCTGACTACAGAACCAGCCAGTATTCTTTCCTTTGTATCATAATACCTCTATCTGGACAGTGGCATATATCAGGCTCCACGTGTTATGCCTCACTTAATATTATTGGCTGTCAGGCAATGTTAACTCTATTGTAACAAAGGAGTTGATGGGATATTGCATGATTTTGACATACACACGGCACACTGTTGAAGAAGAGGCTTTGAAAAATATTTTGCTTTGCTGATTTTTTGCATTATTAACCATAAATAAGCCAAACGGGATCTTATTCTAGACCCACAGAATAAAAGGTATTCTGTACCCTTTAGTCAGTTTTTCGAGTATAAAGATAACACTTTCATGGAATATCATGTACAGAAGCCTGTTTCTTCCCTTCCCAGACTTTCATTAAGCATGCCCTTAATATGTGTATAGATTATTTTCATAAATATTTCATAGACTTGGAAAGTGAAATTATACGTTGGTTCTTTTTGAGGTGGCTAAGTAGTAATTGGATAGAGCCCTGTGCCTAGAGTCAGGAAGACATGAGTTCAAACCTAACCTCGGATACTCACTGTGTATGACCTTGGGCAAGTCACTTAACTTCTATTTGCCTCAGTTTCCTCAGCTATAAAATGAGGATAATTTACATCCTAAGGTTATCTTGAGGATCAAATGAATTAATATTTTTTAAAGTGCTCAGCCCTGTGCCTGGCATACAGTAAGCACTATGCAAATGTTGATTATCTTCCCTTCCTCCCCTTACTTAGTTATTGAAATTTCCTTGTGTCCCACCCAGAGTACCTCTTATCTGTGGTCTCCCTGTAAACTATCCCTTTGGGATGTATGATTCTCCTCCAAAACGTAACTCATAACTCCTCACATCAATATTTACTTTTATGTGTCAGACAAAGGACATATTTAGTTTATCTTAGCCAATACCCCTCTCAAAAAGCTAATTAAGTTTAGCTGATTAATTGATAATCAACTGACAATCATGGCGATAGGCACAATGGTGGGGGATTATGAACTGTAACATCAGGAAGATACCCCCAGCCCCTCAGGGCCATACCTAGAACCCCGTAGGGCTATAGTAACCACACTCTGGTTACCCAACCTCATCAGTGCAAACAGTTGAGATAGAATTTCCAGAGCATGTGTTACACAAACTTGATTCATTATTATGGCTTTATGGTTTACATCAAAATGTTTCCAGTGATCCTAGTTCATATTTGAGTGCCTATCCTCTTTTTATAGGTAAACTAATCATAGTTTCAAAAGTTTAAGGGATTTAAATTTCCCTAAGTGGCAGCTAAGTAGTACAGTAGATAAAGTGTGGGGCCTGGAGTTAGGAAGACTCATCTTTTTGAGTTTGGATTTGACCTGAGACATTTACTAGCTGTGTGACCCTGGGCAATTCACTTAACCCTGTTGGCCTCAATTGTCTGTAAAAGTGATCTGGAGAAGGAAATGCCAAATCACTCCAGCCAAGAAAATCTCAAATGGGGTCACAAAGAGTCAGACATGACTGAAAAATGACTAAACAACAATTCTCTAAATTAGTAATTACACATGAGATTAGAACCCAGGTCTTCAGAATATAATTCTGGATCTCCAGTAATTGGATATATGTATATGGCATAAGAAATTACTTCCAAATTGGTTGTGTTATGAAAGTTCATATAAATGTCAGTTATTTGGAGTTAAGAAATCATTTTCCCATAAACCATTTTTATATACAGAGGTTAATTTCTTGGACTAGTACATAAAAGCCTATTTATTTGTAATCTACCTGAAGAAATTACACATTTTCCAGTTGAAATGATGGAAAACAGTATTGTTGCAATATGCTATTTAACAAAAAAATGTAAAGTTGAACAAGACTTAGTTTATCTTAAATGTTAGTCCTTGAGGGAAAATAGGTTTAATAAGAAGTAGGAGCAACAGAAGAAGGACACCTTCCAGGCATTTTAATAGGCATTAGAGGTTGATGATACTAATTCTATTGTACATAATTTTAACCCCTAATATTAAGAAGTATCTCTTGTTCCACTCTCCCTACTCTCCTCCACGCCATCATACCTCTATCCTGTCTAACTTACCTGACCTATTCTTGACTCTGAACTCAGGATACAATTATAAATCTTTATGCATTTATTCCTTTCTATGTTTAGAATACCTATGTCATGATGTAGAATATTACTATGAAGTTAACTAAAGGTTCTCAGCAAACACAGCAATCTATATAGAGTAATTAACAAAAACTTCCATTGCAACAAAACTAAGATATGGTTCATGTTTAGGGTCTCCCCCAATGGGAATTAACAGGGTCCTTTAAAAATTTTTTTTAAAAGATACTCTATATATAAAGTATATTTCCAGTATAGGAGAGGCATTTATTTCTTCCATCACAAAATAAATGCTTTATCCACAAAAGACTCATAAATGCACTTGAACAGATACATAAAACAGTAACCCATTACCCTATACTCTCCCTGAATGGTGGTGATACTACTGAAAAGGTATTTCACTTTCACCTTTGCCTTATACTATCTTAAGTCTACATCTTTGCGGAAGTCAGGGCCGAATTTGAGTTTTTTTAAGTCATTTCTGCTGCAATAGCCTCATGGAAGTTTCTCTTGGTGCTGGTACTACTTTGACTCCAAGAAGCAGTAAACTTATATAAAGTAGCTACTGCCAAACAGATGGACCAATGAGGAACTCCCGACCTGCATTCTATCCTGTGGGAGCTACCACGGATAGAAATGTCCATTGCTCAGGTTTTTTCTTCAGTTATCTGTGTTTTGAGAAAGAAACACAAAACAGAGGAAGGAGCCTAGGCAAATGCTTGTTCTTGCTGTCTGGTCCTTGGAAATACTATGGTTATTGATGAGGGGTGGGGGGTAGGTGGAGAGGAGAAAGAAAGGAGATGACAGAAATCTCCTCTCCTTTCCTAGAAGAACAAGGAAGAATTCCATTCCAAAGCATTAAGTACTCTGTGAAATGAAGATGGAGGGGGCAGCTAGGTCTTTGGAGTCTCCAAATAATATTTTTTATAATTTTTTATTGATTTATTTTGATTTATCAACAATCACTTCCATAAGCTTTTGAGTTTTAAATTTTTCTCCCCCTCCCTCCCCACCCCTTTCCCCAAGATGGTGCACAATTTGATAAAGGTTTATATATATATATACACACACACACACACACATATATTCCTATTAAACATATTTTCACATTAATGATGTTGTAAGTAAGAATTAGAACCAATAGGAGGAACCACCAGAAAGAGGAAACAAAACACAACAGAAGAAAAAAATAGCAAATAGTATGCTTCAATCTGCATTCAAACTCCATAGTTCTTTCTTTGAATGTGGATAGCATTTTCCATCATGAGGCTTTGGGAGATGTCTTAGATCCTTGTATTGCTGAGAAGGGTTAAGTCTGTCAATTTCAAATAATATTTCTACTGTACCATGCTGCATATGTAAACTATATCTGAATAGTCTGACCCAGCTTCATTTTAACTTGATCCTTCTTCCATCAGGCTTCTGATATAATTTCTTCTAACTTATTTCTTTGAAATTTAAAAACCAGTGGAAACTTCTTTAAGCTTGAGTTTAATGTATGTCAAGAGTATGATGGAAAACCTTTAAATATCTGCAAAGAGAAATCCTTGAGTTTTGGAGATTAGGGCAGGTCTCAATGTGTCCTCTCAGATGTTCAATGCAAGAAGTATGTAAAGTTTCATATGCATATTTTTTCCTTGAAATTAGGGTGATAATAATCACCAAAAACAAAAACAAAAACAAGAAAAAACCCACAAACCCTAATACCTATTAGTTTTCTAAAAATTCTTTCCAATGTGCTCCCTCAGGTATCTTTGGTAAAGAAAAACATGATTTAGAAATGTATTCTACATCCTGCAAGACAATATGAAACAGAGCTCCCCTAGCTCCCATGAACAATCCACATTAAATCCTAAAGTTCTGTTCCATATATTTAGGAGTTATTCATTCATGAGCGCTAGGCTGAGTGCCAGTAATTCATGATTCTCCGGACTTCTGCAGATAAATGGCTACTGGTCTTTTTAAAAAAAAAAAAAAAAAAGAAAAGAAAAGAAATAGGAAACTGTAATTCTCTGGACAGCAAGCCATTAAAACATTGGTTCTTTATTAGATAAGTAAGTTAAATAGCAGGCGCCTAATAATCTTCTGAGTCATATGAGATGGTGGCCATTACCCAAGATGTATTATGACTGGTTTTGAAACACCTGTTACCAAACAAAAGGACAAATATTGCTCATGAGCAGAATTAGAGAAAAACAACTAGGATGAAACTATGATATTCTCATTCCCTGACTAGATCTGCCTTAGTAGTATTTGACATACGTAGAATAAATGTGGCTGAATTGATAGACTGCTATACATAATACCATGAAAAAGGGGGGAAATGGGGCCAAATCTTGTCTATCACATTTTAACTACCTAGAAACAACTAGATGGCACAATGGGTAGCACACTAGGCCTGGAGTCAGGGAGAACTGAGTTCAAATCCAGTTTCAGACACTTACTTGCTGTGACTATGGGCAAGTCACTTAACCTCTGTTAACCTCAATTTCCTAATCAGTAAAATGGGGATAATTATAGCCCCTACCTTTCAAAGTTGTTTTGAGGATAAAGTGAGATAATATATGTAAAGTGCTTAGCACATGCCTGGCACATAATAAGTGCTATATAAATGTTAACTATTATTATTTTTACACATGTGACCTGGAACAAATCACTTAATCTCTCCAAAGTCTGTTTTCTCATCTATGTAAGGGGAACAATAATATCAATTGTGGCTAGACTGAAATGAAGGAGTTTATATTATGTATTTTGAAATTTTTAAAGGAAGTTATAAAGGTATACTGTTATTATTATAGAAACAACATAGTATATTGCAAGGGTCCTTACCCTTTTTTTCTTTCTGGGATCCTTTTGGCAGTCTGGTGAAGCTTAGGGAAACCTTCTCTAATATTTTTAAATGCATTTTAAAAAAAATACATAGGCTTACAAAGGAAATCAATTATATTGAAATAAAGATATAATTCCCCTCCCCCCTACACACAATTTAATGGATAACCTGAAATCTATGGACCTTTGAGGAATTCAGTTTCCCCAGTACAAAAAGCCTGGAGATCATGGGGAAGTGGGAAGAACATTGGATATAGAGTCAAACAATTGAGTTTAAGTCCTGACTCAAATTTTGTGTTGAAGTCCTTTCAGCCAAGTCTCTGAAGAGCTTTGGTTTCTTTCTGTGTAAAGTAGAGTTCTAAGAACACTTATATTACTTACTTTTCCAGGTTGTTGTGAGGTGCCAAAAATAGGAGAGGTTATCACTGATTTTATTGCCATGGCAATATAGAGGTTTATAAGGACAGAAACTGAAAATCACATTTAGAAACTTGATTTTCAAACTAGGAAATAAAACATCAATCCTACATTAAACAAAACGAACCAGGAAACATCATTTAAAAAGAAATCTGTGCAAAGATCAGTGTGCCAATGTCAAATAGAGTTCTAAATCTGATCTAGTGAACATTCATAAATGATAAAAAGTGTAGGAAATGGGACTTAGTCAATTCTGTGGCACATCTCCAATTGACCTTTCAGTTCTTATGGGGTATAAGCAGAGACATGGTCTATTTCCTCTATTTCTGTTTCCCACACTTAGCAGCTCTGCACTGGCTCTTTAGAGTAGGGTACAGGAGTTGCACAACTACTACAGTAGATTGGGAATTCATGTAATTCAAGTCATTCAATAAGCTTTTATGGAATTATGTAGTGGGTGCCTCGTGGCACTCTGTACAACAGAGACAGAGAGGACACTGTTCCTACACCAAGGGAGCTGAGAATTTAGCTGAGAAGACAACACATGAAACAACCAGAAAAGAAATGTAAGTGAATGATGTTATACAAGCTGTGCATAAAACACTGCACAATAAGAATTAACCACTTGCATTTCTATAGCACCTTCAGGTTTATGAAATACTTTCTTCACAATTTTTCTATGATGTTGGCTGTGCAAATGTAATTATCACCATTTTTCAAATTAGAAAACACAAACAAAGGCTCAGTGATGTTAGGCATCTTGCCCATGTTTACACAGGATCTGGGCAGCTAGGTGGTGCCAGTGCATAAAGTGCTAAGCTTGGAGTCAGGAAGACTCATCTTCATGAGTTCAAATCTGGCCTCAGACACTAGCTGTGTGATGCTAGGCAACTTACTTCACCCTGTTTGCTTCAGTTTCCTCAACTGTAAAATGAGCTGGAGAAGGAAATGGCAAACCATTCTAGTATCTTTGCCAAAAAAATACCAAATGGAGTCACAAAGAATCAGTTGTGACTGAAACTACTGAACAACACAGGATCCAAGGAATCAGAATTAAGGTGATATGAGCAGCCACTTTAGCTGTGTATATGAATGAATGAATGAATGAATGAATGAATGAATGAATGAATGAATG
>NW_020952761.1:0-32074 GCF_900497805.2 Vombatus ursinus
AGGTTGCAGATAGTGGGAGTGATGCAAAGTGGAAGCCTGGCAGGATTCAATCTGGGATGTGATAAGGGAACCAGGGATTGAAAAAGAGAGGGTAAAATTGAACTAGTTCACCAGGGGGTCAAAATGGGGAAAATAGGAGAGTAGTGAGTATAATGATCATAACCTGGGAGAGAACTGAAGGACTGAGGGACTGAAGGTCACTGTGTGGATGAAGAGTAGGGTTTGGTAAGGGAAGGCAAAGAAAGAGGTAGAAGATAAATAGATTATGGTCAGATAGGAGATTTCAGAATTCTTGAATATGAAGGTGGTGCATTTGTGGGTGATGGCAAGTTCCAGGGGGCATGACCTTCTTTGCCTATGGCTGAGGTAGTATGATAGAGTAGGTAACAGGAAGTGAGTAGGTTGAGGAACTAAGTGGTGAAGGTGTTTGAAGGAGAATCAACATGGATGTTGAAGTTCCCTAGTACGGGGATAGGAGCTGAGGAGGAAAGAAAAAATGTGAACCAGATATTAAACTTGTCCAGGAAGGAAGAGGAGTGACCTGGTAGTCTACAAATAACAGCTACCAGGATTTTGTTTGGATTATAGATATGGATTGCATGAATTTCAAAGGAAGAGAGGTTACTAAGTGGTGGAGATAGGAAAACCTGGATGTAGCTATTAGAGCAAAGAGTATTCCAACTCCCCTGCTGAGAGGAATTAGTGAAGGGATAGCCAGTACTGGGAAGGGTGACCAGGGAGGCTGTGTCATCAGGAAGGATCCAGATCTGTTAGAAAATGGAAGGACTAGGGGAGGAAAAGATTTATGAAGAAGAGAAGTTTGTTGTCTGTGGGCAACATTCCAGAGGGCACAGTAAAAGGAATGAGTGGTATTTGTTTGGGACTTTGGAGTAGGAGGGTTGAGGGGGATGAGAATAAGGGATTGCATGGTGGGGGATGGGGAAGTGGGTTTGGATGGTGACCACTTGGCATGCACAGGTGTGAGAATATTCATCATTAAGAAGAAAGTGCCATTTTTCATCCTAGAAGAGGCTGGGGTTCAGGTAAAAGACAAGAGCAGAAGATGGAAAGACTGGTTTCACTTCTCCTCTTTACTTTGAAGGCTGGAGATTAGGCAGCTGACCCTAAAGAAGGAGATGGAAGTCCCACTCACCACCAGCTTTCCATTTCCTCCTTCCTCCAGGGACAGACATAGCTGGAGAGATGGAAGACTCAGGGTCAGAGGGAAGATGGTTCTGCACTGGAACTGGAATACTGGAAGTAGGAGCTCCACCAGGCATCAGAAGGGACCAGGCTAGCCCCCAGCAGCCTTCCCACAGGGGACATGAGCAGTAGGAAATGGGTCAGAAGGAAGCCTCCTTCCTTTTCTCACCTGCAGCTGGAGATCAGACTGCACAGCAGGGGTGCAAGCCCGGCATGCACGGGGAAGTCATATTGGCGAAAATGGAGCTCAGCCTGAGCCCTTTCTCCCTTTCGTCAGAGGACTCACACAGCAGGAGAAGGAAAGCTGGTGGAGAGGAAGGTCTTGCTCCTCTGGAATTTCAGGTTTCAAAGCACTGTCTATGTTATCTCCTTTAATCCTCACAACAACCTTGTGAGGGAAGTACCATTATTATCCCTGTTTTACAGAGGAGGAAACTGAGACTGAGAGTGGTTAGATGATTTACCCAGGATCACAGTCGTAGTTAAGTGTCTGAGGCAGGATTTGAACCTGAACCTTCTTGTCTTGAAGATCTTACTTCACCACCTAACTGCCTCAGGGGTTATTCCAGAGGAGTGGACTAGACTACATTGTCTGTGAAGTCCTTTTATAATGCTGAAATTTTGTGGGTTTGTGTGTTATTAGATTCAGAACCAAGTTCTATGTGTAGAGATCTTTTGGATCCTGATTGACTTATGGTATGTTAGCTCTTGCCTCCCAAATTTGGGTCATCTGCAAATTTAACAAACATGCTTTCTGTCCTTTATTCAAGTCAATGATGAAAATGTTGAATCACACAGGCCCAGCAACATGACACCTGTAATCCTCCATTCCATGCTGATGTTGCCCCGTTAATAACTACTCTTTGTAGTCATTTTGTGTGACTATCCCTCTCTCTCCCTCCCTGATAAGACAATAAGATCTTGTAGAGTAGGGACCGTGTCATGCCCCTCTCTCCAGCCCCAGAACAATTTGTTCTCTGTGTGTATGTGTGTGTGTAGGAAGTGGGGTTGGGCCTTTGGGTGGAGAATGGGAGGATTTAAGACCTGTGATGGCATTTCTGTGTTTTGGCAGAGGATGTGGGTGGCAGGATGTGAGTCAGCAGGTCCTGAGTTCAAATCTGGCCTCAGACACTTACTAGCTGTATGACCCTGGGCAAGTCACTTAACCCTGTTTGACTCAGTTTCCTCCCCTATAAAATGAACTGAAGAAGGAAATGGCAAACCATTCCTCTATCTCTGTCAAGAAAACCCCAAATGGGGTCATGGAGAGTCAAACACAACTGAAAAGGGACTCAACAATTTCTACGGGGAGCTCCTTCCATCAACATGTAGGCAACTTCTACTCTTTTGTAACAATGGTCTTAAGAGTATTGCCTTGTGTACTGAAAAGTTGGGAGCTGTCACAATTACTACATACTAGAGGCAAGGGAATAAACATTTATATAGTACCCACCATGTGCCAGGCACTGTAATAAGTGCTTTTCACAAATATCTCATTTATTACAGTTGGAAAAACTGAGTTAAACAGAGGTTAAGTGACTTGCTCAGTGTTACACAGCCATTAAATATAAGAGACTGTACTTGACTTTAGGTCTCCCTAACTCCAGGCCCAGGTAACATTTGAACACAGACCTATCTGACTCCAAGGCTCTAACTACTCTGCAGTGTTACTTTTTGCGAACAGTATTCACCTAATAAATGTCATATGGAAGCAATATTTTTGTTTACATATCTGCATCATCAGGTACACTACATTGCATATAGTTGGTGCTTAATTTATGCTTATTGAATTGTTGTATGCAGTGTTATTGGTTTGCTCTATATTTTTAAAGACATAATTCCTCCACCTTGTCAGTCAGTCAATAAACATTTATTAAGTGCCTATTATATGCCAGGCACTGAGCTAAGCATTGAGGATCCAAGAAAGGTAAAAGACAATCCTTGCCCCCAAAGAGCAAGTAATCTAATGGGGAAGAAAACATATAATTGTATACAAACAAGCTATATACATATATATTATGTTGTTCATTTGTTGACTCATGTTGATCTCTTTATGACATCATGGACCACATTGTCCTCTGGGTATTCTTGGAAAAGATACTGGAACTTTTTTGCTATTTTCCAGCGGATTAAGGTAAACAGAGGGTAAGTGACTTGCTCTGGGTCACACAGCTAGTGACTGTCTGAGGCCCAATGTGAACCCAGGTCTTGCTGACTCCAGGCCCAACATTCTATCTACTGAGCCACCAAGCTGTATATATGAATATATAAACATACACACACATGTATATATGCACACACACATATATGTGTGTATATATATACGTGTATGTGTATATATGTATATATGCAGAGAGCTATGTGAACCTTATATGCATGTCTAGCTATATAATCAGAAAATATTATAGTCTAAGAAATTCATCATTCTAAATGTTCATAGTGCTTTCCCCATTACAGCTCTGAGAAATGAAATATACAAGAAATACAGAAAGCTAGGGTAAGAGTAAAAATGAATTCCATTGTCTATGTTTAAAGTGAACAGTTTCAAAATGAAGTTTCTAGCCCCTTGTGTCTCTGAATGAGTTTCCTATTCAAGGAGTTAAATTAGGAGATGTTTCAATTCTCCCAAGTTACTATTTTTTTTAAGAAGGAAAAAAAAAGTTAAGGAAAAAAAAAAGTAAAAGCTTGCAAATCTGCTGGTAATCAGTACTCCTGGAGCCTGAGTCTGGCTGACAGATTTGGAGCACCCGGAGAGTTGAAGAAAGAAGAGGAGCAACCAAACAGTAGAGGGAGATGGGGATGAGCCTGGGGGAGGGGGAGAGATAAGCAGGGCCAACTGCAGCAAGTGAGAGAAAAGATCAGGCAGAAGCAATAAACGAGAAGCTAAAGGCCATTCATTGACTGTCCATAGGTGAAGCCTGTTAAAGGAGGCCTCAAAAAACCTTCACGTTGAGGGAGCTCTCAGGGACTTCCTAGTCTGTAAACACTTCTAAGGAATATGATTTCATTATCAAAAAACACTAGCATTAACACTGGATTTTAACAATTCCTAACCCATAGAGTCATAATATTGATAGACTAAGTGTAACTGAAGAGGGGAGGAATCAATATTTGTGTCTCCACAACAGCAACAACAAAGTGACCTTGCCAACACTACATTTCTCAATACGAATTAATACATGTAGAGCTCATACAAACATCCTTCTACTAAATATGAAACTGCAGGATAATTAACCAACTGTTTTATTTCGTGCAGAGAGGAGTATTGCAAAGCCTGAGGGAGTTTGTTGAAGCTAAGGTCCGTCAAGCCTCATCATTCTCAGTTCAGAGACTCTTGAGGCCTGAGCTTGAGCAATTAGCGTTGCTAACTTTGTTGAACGCTGCTAATGCAGCTCTCAGTGTTGTCAATTTGTGACAAACAGTTTAATTCTGTGTCCTTATCCCAAAGTGTACATATATGGGTTTTATCTGTTTTATCACATAGGCAGCTCTCAAAATTTGAATATATTCTCTTAGGGATTTAACAGAAGGAAAGGCTGATGATAATGCAGAATCATAAATTTTGATTGTCGAAGCAGATAATCCAAGATTAATTTTACGTGACAGTAGAACTGTTATTAAAGTATCAATCACTTTAGAGAACTGGAAGACTCCAAGTTGAGCCTCACAGAGAAATTCCTTACGTGAACAAGAATATTGTAGGGATTTTTCTTTGTTGTTGTTCATGGAAGGTTTGACACACCTGAAGTCAATGGAATCTGTAAATTTCAATAATTCTATGAATTCTTTGGGGCTATTACATTTGAATGAAATAACAAAGTACTTCCCATCTATTGCACAGTACTATATCTTTATATGTGACTTTTAAGGAATATAGACACAATAATATCTAAACCTCAGCAGTGGTGACTACTTAACCTTCTCATCCTCACTTGGTTAATGAAAAGACACTGCCCAAAGATAAAGTAAAAAAAAACAAAAAACAAAAACAAAAAAAAAAAAAACTAAAATAGGAAATAGTACTAAAGAGAGAGTATGTTAGAAAATCTAGAGAAACTATGTCTGATATGGACCAGGGTATACATTATCTCTGAAAGGCAGAAAGATTAAGACATCTTAATGGATAAATGTCTTCACTTCTTCTCATGTGCTGCTTAAAATCGGGAAACTATGTTGAAGGGATCCACTACACATTTATGCAACAAAATCTCAACTGGGCCCTCACTGTAGCAAGGCAATTCTTCTGTAGCCCCTTATTCAATTCACTACCCCACTCACCACAGTGACTTTCCTGAGGATTTTTATCTACCCCTCAACCTTCCATGTATTTCCTTACCCCCAGCCTCTAAGCTGAGAACCTTTTCTCTTATTTCTTGTAAAAAAATGGACACCATTTGTGAGAATTCCCATTTCTTCTGTCCTCTTTATCTGACATCACTCAGATGCCTTCCAACCAAATCTTCTTCTTCACTCATGTCTCATATGACGAGGTGACCCTTCTCCTTGCCAAGGAAAACCCTTCCATGTGCCCAACTGATCCCATTACATTCTGTTTTCTCTGGCAGATTACTCTTTATTGTCCTCACTCTGGCATTAATCTTCAATCTTACCTTGTCTACCAGCTGCTTCCCTATTTCCTACAAACATGCCCATGTTTCATAACTCTTCTATATTTGGTGGATAAACTCTTGGAGAAGGTCATGTATAATCAATGTCCCTTCTTCTTTCCTCTCATTCTCTTCTGAACTGCTTCTCACATCTCATCATTCAACTGAAACTGCTCTGTCCAAAGTTACCTGTGATCTCTTAATTGCCAAATATCATGATTTTTTTCCTCCAATTCCATCCTTTCAGACCTCTCTGAAGTCTGTTGATCATGCTAATCCCCATGATACTCACTTCTCTCTAGATTTTTGTGACCCTGGTCTCTACTGTTCATATAACCTCTCCTCAGTCTTCTTGGCTATATATGCATCCAGGTTGTGCCCTCTAACTGTGGAGTCCCCCCCAGTGCTCTTCTCTGGGCCCTCTTTTCTTCTTCTTCGTCTTTGCTGTTTTGCTAGATAATCTCATTAGCTCGTATGAATTCAACTGTCATCTCTACATACAGATGATTCCCAAATATATTTATCTAGCTGTTGCCTCTCTCTTGACTTCCAGTGTCAGATCTCCTATTGGATAGCTCCAATTGGATGTTGCACAATATCATAAACTCCACATGTTCAAAACTGCTCTATCTTTCCCTCTAAGTCCTCCCTTCTTTTTAATTTTCTTCTTACTGTCGAGGGTACCACCATTGTCTCAGTCACCCAGGCTTACAACTTGGATGTCGTCCTTGACTCATTCTCTCTAAACTCCTCAACCCAAACAACTTTCAGGCCTATTGATTCTAACATCTCTGGAATATGTCCCCTACTCTTCTCTAACATTGCCACTACCCAGGTATAGATTATCATCAGCTCACACATGTGCTATTGCAATAACTTTGTTCTCTCTGCCTCAAGTCTGTCTCCACACCATCCTCCCCTCAATTGTAAAATTGATCTTCTTTAAGCACAGGTCTGACCATGTCATTCCACTATTCAGTAAATTTCAATGGCTTCCTATTACCTCCAGAATCAAATATAAAAATTTCTGGTTGATTTGTAATGATGTTCACATCCTGGTCTCAGTTTTCATCCATCTTCCCCCTTTCCATGTACTCTTCTATACAGGGACTCAGGCCTCCTTGCTATTTCTTGAATGAGACACTTCATCTTTAGACTCCAGAATTTTTGCTAGCTGTCCTACATGCCTGTAATTTTCTCCCTCCTCATCTTTACTTGCTGGCTTCCTTTAGGTCCCAGCTAAAATTCCATCTTCTGCAAGAATCAGGCAAGAAGCCTGATTCCCCTTAATAAGAATTCCTTTCCTCTGATATTGTCTCAATTTTATTATATATACACATATCTATCTATATCTATGTGTATGTATATACACATGTATATCAGTTTGTATGTATATATGTATGTAGACATACATATATATTGCCTATGTGTGTATACATGTGTGTATATATATATAATATTCATACACACATGTTTTTTGCGTGTTGTCTCCCATTAGACTATGAGCACCTTGAGAGCTGTGGCTCTTATTTATCTTTCTTTGTATCTCAATGCTTAGCACAGTGCCTGGCACATAGTAGGTGCTTAATAAATCCTTGTTGACTAAATGGTGGTGTGGCATAGTGGATAAGGGATTTGACCTTTCTGTGCCCTGGGCAAATCTCTAAGATTATCAGTTAATGTAATTTGTCAATCTTCATTGGTGGATTGAGTTGCTATGCTAGTTTTTCCCCACAGTGCTGAAATTATAGGTTGTCAACATCTCTATTGAATTCCTCTGAATTCCACCTAAGTCCCCTTTGAACTGGGTTAGGACAGTATATTTGTAAGTAAAATCTAAAGCTAATTTTAAGGATAACTGCTATGTATAACCAGCATTCAGTTTAAGAGCTCTTTCTCTTATCCTTGACCTAATGAGGGTATAGGGCCGCAGATTCCCCACCCCTGGGACTATAGGGCATTGGGAAACAGCTTTGGAATTTGCTTCTATCCAGTGTCTTATGTGGGCCAGGGCAGTAATCATGGGTTAGTTCTGGAGCTGTTTAGCTTTGAGAGGATCACTATTCAATTTAGATTACTAGTCCCCAAAAGCAAAGATCATACCCTTCATATGCTTTGTGACCTAAAGCAGAGCTCAATAGTGAAAATGTCTCAGTGATGTTTTCTCAATATCTTATGACTCTTCAGTTCAACTTGGTTGTAATTACTTCCTAACCACCATCTTGATGACTTCCACAGTCATTTTCCCTCTTGCCACAAGTGACCAGAGTTTTCTATTATCCCCACTGTCTTCAGTACTGGAGAGGGTTTCTATACCAGCATTTCCTTGGATTATAATACATTAAATATCATTCACAACAAACTGAATTTTCACACTGGCAAAATAAAAGGAAATGTAATAAAATATTGACTTGAAAAATGTATAATTTCCACATAGACCTAAAACCTTCTGTTGGGGATTTTTCATAGCTAGGGAAGGCGTGGGGAACCTGCAGCCTCAAGGCCACATATGACCCTCTAGGTCCTCAAATGCAGCCCTAGATGGTCACATGTGGCCTTAAGGCCACAGATGCCCCACCCCTGGTCTAGGGAAATGGATTTAGAGGTTGAAGGGGCCTTAAGTTGGACTGAATCCAACTTTTTAATTTTACAGAAAAGGAAACTGAGACAGAGAGGTTTAATGAATTATCCAAGGTCACCCAACTGCCAAGTGTCTGAGATAGAATTTGAACCCAGGTCCTCTGGGCTCCAAGTCCAGTGCCCTATCCACTACTCTCCTATCTCTCCTATCTCTCCTGTCTTCCCTTTTGTACTAACTAGTTGCCCTGCTTAATTAGAAAACATCTCTAGTTAAAGGAAAATCCTTAGAATATGACTTCTTCACAGAAATGGCCTACGATAAAATAAAACACCTGTTCAGCTTTATTCCTTGTTGATCCATTTCGTGAGTCTCCAATCCCGGTCTATTAGCTTGGTCACTGGAGTGTTCTACAGATTTTCAGCATGTGCTTTCACTTTTCCACTGCCTTTTTCCTCCTCATTTAGGCCTGTCAGCTGTGTAACAACTGCTTGGGTTTTCTTCAGGGAGGATCTTTATTCTATTCATTTTGACCAACTGAGTTGAACAATTCTGCAGATTTCCTGGCTGCTTCAATTGATGTGGAAGATAGAAGCCTGACTCCCATTTACTAATATTTATTGACAACCTATGTTCAAGACGCTGTCTAAAGGAAGCAAGTCACTAGGTATAAACACATAACACATACAATTCATCTGTGTAACCCTTAATAACAATGACACCTATGTAGGGCAGTGGATAGAGTTCTGGGCCTGGTGTCAGGAAGACCTGAGTTCAAGTCCAGCCTCAAATACTTCTAAGCTGTATGACCCTGGGCAAACACTTAACCTTAGTCTATCTCAGTTTCCTTAACTATAAAATGGGCATAATAATAGCACCTATCTCCTAGGGCTATTGTGAGGATAAAATGAGATAATATTTGTAAAGTGCTTGGCACAATCTTGGCATATAATAAATGCTTGTTCCTTCACCCCCTCCCCCATGTCTACTAGCTTATATTTCATTCTAAGTACAATTCAAAAAATGAGCTTTAGTTGTCTAGAATAATTTGAGTCCTACAAAATCAAAAAGTGGACTATTTCCCTTTTTCTTTTCTACCAGTTCATATCTGTGGGCAGCCTCAGATTTCTTCTCCAAAACATATATTTTGGAGAGTTAGAAGCAGAACATTTTTTTTTTCTGGAGGATCATGACTCTTGAACAGTCTTTTAGGTTCTTGAACTGTATAGCAGAATATACAACCTAAGCCAGTTCTCCCTGTTGAAGTGGTTTAAAAAAAATCATTTTTCTGCTCTTCTGAACCTACATTTCTAAATGATCCCTTCTACTGTTTTTTTTGTATTTAAATTAATGTTATTTCATTTGTTCTTGTACCCTGAGGCTATTTTGACAAAAAAAAAGTATAATTGTACAAATTGGGGAAAAATTATCTCAATAAAATAATTAATTTAGAAGCAGGAGAGTTGAATTCAATGTGGTCCAAGCTGCTTTTTTTTTTAAATCACTCTTCTGTGTCATATTCCCTACTTCTTTGTTATAAAAATATTTAAATTTTTGAAAATTTTGTCAAAATTTCATCCAATTTTTAAAATGTAGACTGCCTAGTACTTATCAGAAAGAAACTCTGTCACTTCTGTACTCTTAGTAATCATAATTACCTCTTCCTGTTCTTTTTCCTTTTCTTGTGGCAGAAAGTAAACCCTTCTATAAACAACTGACAAAAGAGATTGCTTCCCATCATCTATACACCACCACCTCTTCACTTCACACTTTGCCCCAAACTGGCTTCTTCAAGATTATCTGAGTGTGATAGTGTGAGTGTCAATAACTAAAGGAAATTTCCAGCCTACCTAAAATAGTAGCTATCTACTTAACCCTCCAACATAGCAGCCTCTCTCTGTAGAATCCTACTGCTAATGTGTGTACTCTATCTTACCAACCTACTTGTCAAAGATTATTGAGAAAGTGGTAGCCACTCAGCTTTAGAAATACCTCTCAGCAAATGACACCTATGAAAATGTACATTTGCCTTTGTCTTGCCTATAATAACAAGACGAATGTACTTCGAGTTTGGCTCTATACAAAAGAAAAGTCTCCAAATCAGTCTATGTTGTTTGGTTTTTTGAAATTTATGTGCACCGTCTTCTTACATGTTGTCCCACTATCAAGGGAAGGGGAAGGAGTTGGGGGGCGTGGTGAGGGAGAGTAGAAAACCTAGCCCAACTTTGTATCCCTCAGAGCCTTTGATTCAGACCTTTAACTCAAACACCATTTTCATCAGGTTATTACGATTTCTGTTTACCATTTGAAAACTTTTCAGGTAAATTTGAGACTGATGGTATGTACCACCTTGGAATACTAAAGTACATCTAATAATTCCCTACTTCCCCTACTATAGTTCTTTTTTTCTTTTTCAGAGCAGTGTTGTCCCAGATAATATGTACTCCAACTTCCTTTGACATGAAACAAAAATAACAGAAAACAAAAGCACCATGAATTTCTGCCTCCCTCTCCTCCTTCTTCATTATCTTCCAATTATTCTCTTTATAGATTTTTTGCAGGGGATTATTGAAATTGGAATTTCTTCTGATGGGAATCAACTGCCAATTTTTCTACTTATCATATCTTTTTAAAAATCTTCTAATATTTCTATTTTTAAAAGGTACAGAATCTTTCTACACACAATCTAAGGGACGTTTTATAGTTCCTTCTAACCTTTATGTGAAAAAAAAAATTGTTCCCATCAAATGGCTACCCCCTGGCAGCATTCAGACAATTTTTTTTGTTTTGTTTCGTTTTCCTTTTTTAAATTTGTTTTAAATTAACAAGAATTTATTTTCTTTTCTTCCCTCCTCTCCCCTCCCTATCTAGAAAAAAAAAACCCTCTAAAGAACATGCATAGGCAAGAAAATACATTCCTTTGCTGGTCATGTCCAAAAATATATGTTTCAATCTTCATCTTGAGTCCATTCCCTCTCTATCAAGAGTTGGGCAGCTTGGCTTATTATCTGGAATTGTGGTTGGTCATTGCATTGATGAGGGTTCTTATGACTTTGATAGTTGTTTGTATGATGTTGTTGTTATTGTATAAATTGCATAAATATTCTATTACTACATAACTACAATATTAAAAAACTATATTATTACAAAAAATTGTTCTCGAGCTCTGTCATTTCACTGTGCATTAGTTCCTAGAAGTCTTCCCAGGTTTCTGTGAAAGTGTCCTGTCGTCATTTCTTCTTGTTCAGTCGTTTCGCTTGTGCCCCACTCTCCCTGACCCCATTTGGGGTTTTCTTGGCAAAGATACTGGAGTGCTTTGCCCTTTCCTTTTCCAGCTCATTTCACAGATGAGGAGACTGAGGCAAACAGTGTTAAGTGACCTGCCCAGGGTCACACAGCTAGGAAGCGTCTAAGGCTGGATTTGAACTCATGAAGATGAGTGTTCCTGATTCTAAGTCCAGTGCTCTAACCACTGGAAAATACTCATATTCTTTCCCCAAAGTGAGATTTTTAGACTCTAGGCCAGGACTGAAGGATTCAGTCAAAGGGCCACACTCGAGGACCTTCATATAAGATAACTGGTTCAGCCATTGCCCAGTTGATGAGCACTCCCTCAGTTTCCAGTTCTTTGACATTACAAAAGAATATCTATCTATCTGTCTGTCTATCTATCTATCTATCTATATCTATATCTATATCTATATATCTATATATCTATATATATATATTTATTCTAGGCCAGCTCTTTAAGTTGCAGAGAACACATCAGTCAGTATTGCTAGAGATAGTTTCCACATTTCCTAAACCGATGAAATCACAGGTCCAGGCCCTAGTCCCCATCCTCTCTACCACTTATTACCTGTGTAACCTTGAGCAAGAAACATAACCACTCTGGGTCTTGGTTCCCTTGGCTGTAAAATGAGAGTTGAGCACCCTGGCCTCTGAGGTTTCTTACGGCTCTACATCTATGATCTATCCTAAAGAAGAATTTCAATTCTAGTGAAACCTATTTTAGCCATGTCAAAGAACACTTCAGCACTCTCTTCTCACACATACTCTAGAATGGAATGCTGTTTATTATTTTGGGGTACAGATTTGTAATTGTACCTTTAACTGTTTAGTGTCTAACAGTACACTTTTGTTCTCAAGTAACTTGTAAATAAATTGTCTTTATATATCCACTCAAGAAAATAAGAAAAAATAAATTTTAGCTTCATGCAAATTATTGCTTTTTGATGATCTTGTAAAACTGAAATAACTAGAATGAATAGTGAATATCTAACCTTTCAAATTCATACCAATTGCTCTGGGGGGGGAATGGTGGAGAAGGGGTGAGGACCCAGAGAAACAATGTATAGGCATATAAATATACTGTAGAGTACAAGGATGGGAAATATATCTCTTTGAGTCAGATCCTTTCTCTGTCTTTATTCAGATATGTGAATTAGGTGGCATAATGAAAAGGGGAAAGTGTAAGATTTTGAGTCTTGATACCTAAAATCTAATTCTGGTTCTGCTCCTTGTTATCTGTGTGACCTTGGCCAAATTGTTTTACTTCTTAGGGATTCTATTTCCTCACCTGTACCATGACAGGGTTAGACTAGATCAGGGATTTTAAATTCAGAGCCCATGAATTATTATTATTATTATTGTTTGGTGGTGCTAGGCAATGAGGTTAAGTGACTTGCCCAAGGTCACCAGCTAGTAAGTGTCAAGTGTCTAAGACCAGATTTGAACTCTGGTCCTCCTGACTCCATGGCCAGAGTTCTATACACTGCATCACCTGGCTGCCCCTCGATGAATTATATTTAAAAATATTTTGATAATTGTATTTAATAGTATTGGTTCCTTTTTTAATTCTACGTATTCTATTTTATGCATTTAAAACTTTATTCTAAGGAGTCCATAGGCTTCACCAAAATACCAAAGGGGTCCATGACACAAAAAAAGTTTGAGAAACCTGGACTAGATAAACTCTGATGTTCCTTCCAGCTTAAAATCTATGGACTTAGAAATGTTCTGGCTAATAAAACTATCACTTCGAGGGTTATAAAAAGGTAAGAATTACAGTGAGATTTAAAAATTGAACTGAAGGAACTTGGGACATAGTTCTCAGGTTTCATTCATTCTTTTACTACAAGCCAAGAAGCAAGAAGTCCTGAGTTCAACCTCAGCCTCAGACACTTCTTAGCTGAGGCCCTGGGCAAGTCACTTCATCTCTGTTTGCCTCAGTTTCCTCATCTGTAAAATGGGGACAATAATGGCACCTACCCCCAAGGGCTGTTGTGAGGATCAAATGAGATAATTGTAAAGCACACATAGTAAGCACTATAGAAATGCTAGCTATTATTATATTCTCTGCAGATGTCACATGTCTGATTTTGCTTTCTGCTCCTTAGTCCATCCATGTTTACACAAATATAGATATGCAAAATGGAAGTACTAATCAACAACGATGGAGGAAATGAATGTTTATTGGCCAGGCAATAAGTATGCTCAATCTTGCCCAAGATTATGAAATGCCTCTGACAAAACCTCACGAAGGAGGTGCTGACCTATTTTATTTATTTATTTTGTCGATTTGGCTTTAGAAAACTGGCTGCTTAGCCATATAACCTGGAACTCTGCCTTTCTTGGCCACTTGGCTTATATAAGCTTGAGTTTGAGGCCTTTCTTGATTCCCTGGGATCCTTCCTATTCAAAGTTACCTTGGGCCTGCTTTGCCTCTGCCTTGTATAAAATTATCTCCATACTTGCTCTCTCCGGGCAAACTCACTGAGGGCTGGGATTCTTTTATTTTTGGCCTTGTATCACGTTCCACACATGTAGCTGGTGCTTTATTTAATTGAGTGATTAATTTGTAGACTCTTTGTAGAAAATATACTGTATGGTTAGTAAAAAATTTGTTTAAGTCATGAGAATTAAATCATAATAACAATCAAAAGGTCTTTGGATGCTCTGAAGACATGGATAAGGACAATTTTTTTCTATTTCTGATTTTTAAAATTTTATTGTTTTTTACAGTTTTATTAAAATAGTATATTTTCACTTCATTCTTTGAGAATATATGTCCTCGACTATAATACCTTCTTTTCTCCCTTACCTCACCTCCCACCCAAAAACAAAACAAAATAGAACGGTTTTTCAGTTGGCCAAAAAAATTAAAAACTAGCCCTGATTATTCTAAATGTACTTATTTTAGCCATCTAAGATCACTGAACAGTCAATTCAATTGATTGTTGTAAAATTGATCAGCTATCCGAAAATTCTAAATCAACACTGCCCTTGCCAATTTGATCATGTTATACAGAGGTGGATTTCATCCATTTAGATTTGTCTGTCTTTTGAGATAGCGAACATTTGAATAATGCTAAGCAATATTCATATCCTGTCATGTGGAGTGAGTAGAAACTGCTATGATTGTCGATACTGAACTGAATTATTATTTTATTCCATGTAGTAAACCATCTTTCCAGGTGCCAAAGACATGGGAAGGAATAATTCACCACATTGGTCCAGTGGTGCAGAATTGTTCATTAGCAGTAAGCATTAAAAATCAGACACCTGCCAAAACTTTGGTGACAAAAGAGGCCCCTTGTTCTTGTTTCTCAGAATCTGGGAGATTTTTTCCCTCCATTAATGTATGGCCATCTCCATCATACTCTGCAATGAGAAACTAAGGGCCACATGTGCAAAAGCAAAACATTTTGTTAAACTCAAACCAATAATTAATCGCATAAGTTGACTTTGTTATAAATATTTTTATTGGGTCTAATGTACAAATAAGACACACTTAGGAGAAAAACTTTAACAGGAAGAGTAAAGTCTTTGTAAGGCAACTTTCCACTAGGCTAGAAATAAACCATTTTTGTGGGCAATTAGGAATTTACCTAATGGAATTCAGAGTAACCTGCACTTCCCCAAGGGGATAGAGGGGAAGATAAAAGAGAGTCTATTTACTGTGGCCAGTTTTATGGAGACAGTACTACTTTGATTATATCATATCAATGTGCAATAACTTTCATGATGATATTAGCAAATATTTCCCTTTAATTAAATATAGGATCAAATCTCTCATTAGGAAATTAGATGCATTCCTCATTTTGTTTTTATTTTGTTTTTAGAAAGTTCCCTCCTCAAATTCGGGGCAAATAGATCATTAATCACAGAAATAAGATCTAACAACTCTTTTCTAGAAAAGAGATATTTGAATATTTAGTGCACAGTAATCAAATCGGCAGGCAATCTATGCATTGAAACAAACTTCTTTGAAAGGAACGTATATTGAATATTTTCAAGGGCCTCAGCTGATATATCAAATGATTCATCCATTCACTTGATGTAAATGATTAGGAAAAAAGGCTTCAGGATGGAGACAAAAGGATTGATGAGGGAAGAATATTATTAGTAGCATCTGACAACTTTCCATTTTGAAACTTGGCTATTTTACATGTAAACCTACAAAAATAATAATAGATAGAGATATATATCTACATCTACATATATCTACATATATCTGCATATATCTTTATCTCCAATTTACACTTGGGACAATATAAAAGAAAAAAAAATCTAGCTCTTATTAGCCTTCTTTTGAGATTACATGGCGGGCAGTGGTTATGATGACTACATTTCAAAAAAATCTGAACTCAGATATTATGGTAGAGTTGCTGGGCCTAGCAGGGGTGGGGAACCTGTGGCCTCGAGGCCACATGTGGCCCTCTAGGTCCTCAAGTGTGACCCGTTGACTGAATCCTTCAGTCCTGGCCTAGAGTCTAAAAATCCCACTTTGGGGAAAGAATATGAGTATTTTCCAGGCTTCTCCCTTCTGCACTTCTGTCCCTCCTCACCCTGCTTTGCAGGGTTACTTACTGGAACCCTTCTTCCAACTTCTAGATTCCCAAGCAAAGTTAGGGAACATGTACACCAGAAGGTCTTGATTTCCAACTGCCTCAGATTATATTTGTTCATTATAAACCACAAGCGATTTCCTTGTTTCAGATTTTGCAACAGTTATGCTTTTACTATCACAAGCACATCTGGTTGTGCTGTCTCCCTCTTCAAACTTCCTTTCCAGCTCGTGTTTCTTCTTTCCCTCAATAACTCCCTCGGTGCCGTTCTCCTCCTTTTCTGTCGACACTGTTCCTGCTGTCTTCCCTTATGTTGGCTGCTGGAGAATATTTCCTGTAGCATTCAGCATTCATTTTTTCATTACTATGTTGGATTTTTAAATCAGCTGAATTTCTTAAAAACTTCTTTAAATATATAAAATATATTTAATATACTGAAATATAGTCTTCCCAATGACCATGTTTTAATCTACCATGATTTGTCATTTCCCTGGTGAACTGTTATATAAGGTTTGCTTCATACATATTTGTTTGCATGTTTTTCCCCCATTAGATTAAAAGCTCCCTGAGGGCAGGGACTGTCTTTAGCCTCTTTTCACGTTTCTAGCCCTTAGCATAGTGCCTGCCACACAGTAGGCACTTAATATATGTTTATTGATTGATTATTGGTTGATTGAGGAAGGACACACTGAGGAGGAATCTTCATCCAGGGAAATATTTTTAGTGGGAGTCAGTACCCCTGTTTAGACATTCACATTGGAACAGGATTCTTTCCAGTTTCATACCTTCTTGAAATGAGGGGATAGGTTTGAAGTGGAAGACCAAGTCTCCTTGAGGAAAATGAATCTGGATGACACTGTTCTGAACACCCAAGGATGGTAAAATGATAAAATTCCCACTCAAGTTTCACCTTATAGAAAGAATCTTAAACTCTTTTGGATATTCATTTTCCATCAAGCTTCTGTCACACAAGTAATCTCTTGATTTGCTGATATTCCCTATTTCCTATCATAAGAGCACGGGAATTATAGCTTGGAAGGGTCTTTGCAGGTTGTCTAGTTCAACTTCCTCATTTAAGAGATGGGGGAAATCGAGCCCAGAAAGATTACATGATTTGAGCAAGGACATACAGCTTATGAGGAAAAGTTCCAATATTTATGTAGGGAGACAGAGAAGTTTTGAGCTGACTGGAAAACAGTACAAAAATAAAAGACTTTCATGAAATCACAGAATTTGAGAATCCAAAGGGATCTCAGGGACCATCTAGTCCAACCCAAAAACTAAAGCAATCCCCACTATATCATACCTGATAGTAAAGGTCCAGCCTCTGCTTGAAGATTTCCAAGGAAAAGAAAGCCACCACTTTCTAGGCAGCCCATTCCTCCTTTGGGCAACTAGAAAAATAAAGACATGGAATCAATTTTTTTTTCTTTGCAAGGTCCACCCATTGTTCCTAGTTCTGTCATTGGACCAAACAGAACAAGTCTAGTTGCTCCTCCACATAAAGACCCTTTAAATATTTAAAGATAGCTATGATGTCTTCAGGATTTAGTTGCTGGTTAGTTCATTCATTCACTGTTTGTCCTTCATTCTCAAAGAGGATGATGACATCAGGAAGGTGATTTCATGACTTGCAAGTGAATTAGATTTAAGTGAGGAAAGGCTGTGCAAAGTCACGCTCTCCTCTAGAGCCATCTGGATCCAGTGGCAAGATATCGATCAGGACAACTAGATATGGCCCAGGATGCAGTAGAAAACTGTGACCTTTTTTAGAAGCAAGAATGCAGTCCAGTAAGGTATAGAGAACAATGACTTTGTCCTTACTTAGCTTTTGTTCTTACTTCATTTGCCTGCCAATCACAGAAGATTTGGGGAGCAAAGATGGCTTCATTATCTCAGTCCCTACACAGTTCTTGTGGGTACTTTTCTGGTCAGAGTTCTACTCCTCCAAATGGGTTTTGGGGGCAGAGAATCCTCCTCAGAGATTAAATGGAAACTGCAAAGAATTTTCTTTTTAAAATTTTTAAAATTCATTTTATTTTTAATTTATAAAATAAAACAAGCATTTCTATAACATAGCATAATAAAAAAGATTATTGAACATTAAACTGCAAATCTATTATGTACAACTTGCTATTCTTTTTAAATACACAACAAAGTTATCATGTAAATTTCTTCTTTTTTCTTCTCTCCTTCCCCTGCCCTAGAGATGGCCACCATTAGACACAAATATATATGTATGTAAAATTATTCTGTACATATTTTTATTTATCATTGTTTCTAAAGAGAAACATAAGAAAATTAGAACATGGAACATAATATTTATCAGACTTACAGATAGCAAACAATTTATGAATAAGCAACTAATAGAGAGCAAAGTTAGATGTGAAATAGATAGTTTTGATTACATTAAATTAAAAAGGTTTTGTGCAATAAATTTTCTAACCCTATGTCAGAAAATTGCCTGAATCAGTAGACTTCAAATTAGCACTAGGTGGAGGCAGAAGAAAAACTAATCTTCATCTTAGTCTGGAACACTGTGCTAGCTTTTCTTGCCTATGCATGTTCATAGGATAAGAGAAAGAGATGGAAGGGATCTCAAATGTCATGTATTTTATAGATGAGGAAGATAAGGCCCAGAGGGGTTAATTGACTTGTCTTAAGGCTACATAGGTATATAAGATAGGCCCTCTGACTTCAGAGTCAATAGTCTTGGAGCAGTTGTCCTGTCTTTGTCAAGAAGAGACTTTCTAGGCACTGCACTCTAGTACATGGGAAGCATTCAAAAGCCCAGTGCCCCTCAAGAATGAAAGCCCAGACAGTGATATCAGAAAAAAAAAAACTCAGTGGCCACAAGACCAGTAGAGATACTCAGTGGAGAAACACACCTAGCAAAGACCAGAGACGTGATGCCTAGGAAAGAGAACAATGATTTATCCACAGAACACACGCGCGCACGCACACACACACACACACACATTCACACACACACAAAATCTGTGGCAGTAGCTTGATGAGTTGAATAGAGTTCTGGATCTGTAGACAGGAAGAATCTGAGTTCAAATCCCACCTTAGACATTTAATAGCTAGCAAGTCACTCAATCTCTGCCTCAGTTTTCTCCACTGTAAAATGAGAATAATAACAGAACCTGCCTCCCAGGGTTGTTGTGAAGATAAAAAGACATAATAGTTGTAAAGCACTTGACACAGGTGCCATAATATACAAAAAGTACAAACTTAATAAATGTTTATTTCCCAGTACATAAAAAAGGTATGAATTTCCTTGGTCACATATTGCCTGGCCCCTTACTTGCTCCACCTGTGTGACCTGATTCTTGGATTGTGCCCTTTCACACATGCTCTCCTAATGACAGGTTTTCATAATTTTTTTTTTACCATACTGTAATTTCCCTTTTTTCATAGAGAGAGTTTAAAGAGACAGATTCAAGGTTTAAGATGCAATAGGTATTTATGGAACATAAAATACAACGAAGACCAACTTTACTCAGACCAGTTTAAAAAGAATACAATTCTAGAGTTACAAAGATAAAAAATTCTGCCTCCGTAGTCATGACAGGAAACAATTAGCTACATTGTGGGGGCAGTGAGAGAGCTAAGGTGAAGCTGACAGTTTTTCCCCAGGATAAGCCTCTTCATACTTCAGGTAACAGAAAACCCCCGACTTCAGGAGGCCAACCTCTTTCACTTGCTGCCAGAGCAACTGCCTGGTGTGTGAAACACTGAATGGGACAGCTAAAGAGAAAGGAGAGAGAGAGAGAGTGGGAATAAAAGGGAAGGGAGGAAGAAGAGACTCCACCCACAATCCTGTAGAGTTGAATATAGACTACTGCCCTAAGAATAACAGTTATAATTGCTAGCATTTATGTAGCATTTTAAGGTTCTCAAAGTGCTTTACAAATATTTTCTCATTCTATCCTTACGGCAACTTTGGGAGATAGGTGCTACTATCATCCCATTTTGTAGGTGGGGAAACTGAGGCATTGAGAGTTTAAGTGACTTGCCCAGGGTCACCCAGTTTATCAGAGGCAACATTCAAATTCAGGGCTTCCTAACTCTAGTTTTGTACTCTTTGTACTGCACCACCTAACTGCCTTGGAAATGCATTATGCCTAGCAGCCTCCCCCAAGCCTCACTTGCTATCCATATAAAAACAATATAGATTCTACCACTTCTGGTATTGTGTTCTATCTATGTGTACCCTTATATACTTGTGGGGTGAAAACCTTTGGGAAAATGTACCCCATATTTTCATGTGTAGGGGATCATTTATTGTCATTTCATTGACTATGTTTGATTAGGTGTATTTTGTGTTCTCTGGCAAGCTGGCAAAACACACTGGCAAAAAACTGTCAGCTTCACCTTAGCTCTCTCACTGCCCCCACAATCTAGCTGATTGTTTCCTGTCATGATTACAGAGGCAGAATTTTATATCTTTGTAACTCTAGAAGTTTTGGCAAAACACACACTGGAGGCTCAGTTGATAATGGTTTTGAGTAGGTGCTAACCCACAGATTGCTTAGGTAAATTTTTCTGGTAGCCCACATATGAGAAAGGGCCATACCTTTATAAGGAGAAAGAACATTCTATCCTATTAAAAAAGATCTATTAACCTACTCAGACTGCTATTATTTTAGAGAAATCCAGAAACAACCACAAAACTGAATATTAGTGTAAAACTGCTAAATTGATTGACAATGTCAGCTCTCAGCTGTCACTCTACTAGGCCATTTTCAATTACAAAGTAAAATGAGGAAGTAATATGATATTTGTAGAGGACTGCTGAGGCAACACTTGGTAGTTCTTCATACATGCATGTACACACTCTCACACAAAACACAAAATGACTGATTCTTAACTCTGGACTGCTTTTCTCTGAGATCCATGACAAATATCTACCTCTCCTTTGATTGTGTTCATTCCCTAAAATTCTTTATTTTTATATGTGTAAAAGTTATAAATGTTTAAAAACTACTGATAAAAATACATCTATTTTTAATTAATAATGATATATGTGTGTATATGTATATATTCTCTTAAACTTTTATTAGTCAACTTTCCCTTCATTATCATGAGATAAAGAGTCTGATTTTTATATATGTGTATGTGTATATGTATATGTAGCCTGAATAGATTTAATACATATATGATAGGTCTATGATATGAGAAGCAACATGATGAAATGGATGTAGGGCTGACCTCAAAATGAGGAAGGCATGGATTCATGCGAGACTGTAAGTCATAGGGAAGTTGTTGACTTGCGATTGGAGAGGGATTTTCTTAACATGAGAGTTCCCTGTACCAATGAAATCACAGGTCCAGTCCCTTTGGGGACTAATATCTACACAACATATAGATCACTCACTCACTCCATCCATAGACATTTATTAATGGCACCGTACTATGTGCCAGACACTTTGCTAAGTGCTAGGGGTACAAAAAGAGGCAAAAGACAGTTCCTGACCTGAAGGAGCTTACAATCTAATGAGGGAGACAATATGTAAACAAATTTATACAAAACAAGCTACAAACAAAATAAATAGAAAATAATTAACAGAGGGAAGACACTAGAATCAAGAGGGGTTGGAGAAGGTTTCTAGTGAAAGATTGGGACTTAAAGGAAGCCAGGAGATCAGTAACCAGAGTGGAGGAGGGAGAGCATTCCAGGCATGGGGGATAGACAGAGAAAATGCCCAGAACCTGGAGACAGAGTGTCTTGTTTATGGAACAGCCAGGAGAACAATGCCCTTGGACTGAAGAGTACATGTCAGGAGTAAAGTGTCAGAAGACAGGAAAGATAGGAGGGGGCTAGCATGAAAAGCTTTGAATGCCCTTTTGCATTTGTTCCTGCAGGCAGCAGGGAGTCACTGGAGTTTATGGAGTGGGGGTGACAGGTGACAAGATTGGATCTATACTTTAGGAAAATCATTTAGTGGCTAAATGGAAGATGGATTGGCCTGGGAAGAGATTTGAGGCAGGCAGATCCACCAATAAGTTATTGCAATAGTCCAGGTGTGAGATAAGGAGGGCTTGCATCAAGACAATGGCAATGTTAGAGGAGAGAAGAGAGCATTTTTGAGAGATATTGCAAAGGTGAAATTGACCTTGGCAACATCTTGGCTAGGGGAGGTGGGAGAGAATGACTGGAGGATGACTTCTAGGTTTTGAGTCTGAGGGATGGGAGGATGGTCTTGCCCTTAAAAGAAACAGAGAAGGTAGAAGTGAATGAAGGTTTGGGGAAAGATAAGGAGTTCTGTTTAGTACGTGTTGAGTTTAAGATATCTACTGGACATCCAGTTTGAGATATCTGTAACATTTAGAGTTAGAAGGGACCTTGGAGGTCATATAGTCTAATTCATTTTACAAATGGAAAAATTGAGGCCCAGAGAGGTCAAGTAATTTGCCTGAGGTCATAGAGGTAGTTAATAACAAAGATGAGATTTCAAACTGGGTGCTTTAAATCCAGCATTTTGCACCATGCCATACTGCTTACAGATAGGCAGATAGATGATAAATAGATATAGATAGATAGATAGATAGATAGATAGATAGATAGATAGATAGATAGATGGATGGATGGATGATAGATAGCTAGATAGATAATAATGATGATGATAACAATGAAGATAACAATGTTGATATGATGGGGATGATGATGATGATCTATGTATAGATACACACATTCATTTTCCCACTAGGGAAAGTTATAGCCTGTAGAAACAACCTAGGGGTAGCTAGGTGGCGCAGTGGATAGAGCACCGGCCCTGAAGTCAGGAAGACCTGAGTTTAAATCCTGCCTCAGACCAAACACTTGACACGTACTAGCTGTGTTTCCTTGGGCAAGTCATTTAACTCTGATTGCTTCACCAAAAAAAAAAAAAAAAAAAAGAAGAAGAAGAAGAAGAAACAACCTACCAAGTCTAATCAAGGTGTAATTATAAACACTATTCAGAACTTTTCAATATGGGCTCAATGTTTTCTCACATTTCCCTTAAATAATGCCAAAAAATTGTCTTCAGGGGAATTGTGTGTCCGCCTGCTCATTCACAAAACTGGCAGCAGCAAGAGGAATCAAACCAGATGTGATGGTGCCTTAGTAACAGCAGTAGCCAATAAAGCCTTGTCCAGCTGCATTACATTAGTATTATATATAACCGACAATTTAGAAAGACTTGGGCAGAAAGTATATCAAATTGCTGATTTCCATAGAGATGTTAAGGTGAGCATATTAAAGAAAGAATGGAGAATAATAAAAGAGGGCCACAGAGAAATAGAAATTTTAGGTTTGATTTCAGTTGGACAATATAGAAAACATTTGTTTTGACTTGTAATTCATTTAAATTTGTTCTCTCTCTTTCAAGCACTCAGATTTTTAGACATCATTATATATGACCTTTATTAGGTTGAATAGTTAAATTCAACCCTAGGTTTCTCCATCCTAATTCATATCATGAAGATTTAAAACCTAGTAAGAGGTGAAAACAGTAGGAACAAACATTTACTTAGTTCCCAAAAGTACCTTGTTTGCTCTGTTCGTTAATTCTTTTGGTTAGGGAGTTCAAGTAATGTTTTGCCCCTTTTTTGCAAATTTGAATTTTTTACTAATGGTATTGTTTATGATAAGATTTTTTTTAATTTACCAACTTCCTATGGTATATGAATGTAATGGAATACTATTGTGATATAAGAAATGATGAGCAAGTGGATTTCAGAAAAATCTGGAAAGACTTACATGGACTGCTACGAAGTGAAATAAGAACCAGAAGAGCATTGTACACAGTTAACAGCAACACTGTGCAATGATCAACTTTGATTGACTTAGCTCTTCTCAGCAACACAATGATCCAAGACAATTCTAAAGAACTCATCATAAAGAATGCTATCCAAATTCAGAGAAAGAACTAATGAAGTCTGAATGCAGATCAAAGCACATTATTTTCACTTGTGTGGGGGGGGGCGGTTCTTTCCTTTCAGTCTGTTTCTTCTCTCACAACATGACTAATATGAAAACGCGTTTTACATGATTGCACATATATAACCTATATCAAATTGCTTACAGTTTTAGGGAGGGGGGAAAAAGGAAGGAGGGGGAAAGTTTAGAACTCAATTTTTTTTAAATTAATGTTAAGAATTGTCTTCACATGTAATTGGAAAAAAGATTATATATATGCCAACTTCCTACTATGTGTAATTTTAAGTGCATAAGGAAGAAAAGATCAAGACAATTAGAATTTAATGTTTCTATAGATATGTGATCTCATCATTGTTTGTGCTCCTTACAATGGTGCACATTGCAGTTCATCCACACCCTCTCATCTTCTGCCACTTTTATTTTCTTCTTATCAATCCTTCACAGGGAGACAACTCAACATATTGGGTTTAGCTCTACTGACATTACGTAGATACCAATGAAACTGACCATTAATGGTCCCTTGCCCAAAATGTACGATCAGTCCATTTCCTTTTGGAATAACCTCCTTGATAATATCCTTTATGATATTTCTCCAGAGTGATTTTGGGGGGCTATTATGTTGCAGACTACTCATGCCTTTCTGTTGTTCTTTTCAGGGCACTCATCTTGAATTCTTTGGAGACTTTGATGTTCCATGACTCACAGCCATATAGCATTCTATCATGATAAGAATTCTGATGTTAGTAAAGTGGGTCTTTGTGTCATGGAGAAGCTGGGGGTCATTAAAAACACTGCAGAATTTCCAATTGTAATCCAGCCTACTCTCCTTTTCTATTTAATTCTTGGACAACTTTATTATCCATGTAGTTTTTCCAAGAGATAGATGTGTGTGTGTGTAAAAACATACATATATTATACACACATGTATATTATACGCACATACACATATGTATAAATATATATTACCTATACATGTTTATATGTATGTAGACAAATATATTTATATATATGTATATATATTCTGTTGAAACAACTATATAGGTTGTTCACATCACTGTCATCATCTAACCAATAAGTATCTTTTATCCAGATGTATTACCTTGTGTGGATATTTAAGCAGAATTTTAAATTATTTTTTATGATCATAGATCTCATTATATAGACTCTATAATGTTCAGAACTTGATTCAGTCAGCACAATATCATTAGCAACCAGGAATATCTGAAAGTCCTCACCATCTATAAGTAATCTCTCTTCCTTTCAGCCTCTTTGATAAGCTAGGGTCATGGGTTCACGGATCTAAAGCTGCAAGGGACCTAAGATAACATCTAGTCCAAATCCCTTATTTACAATAGAGGCCCAAGAATATTAAATACTTGCCCGGGGTCAGAGACTGTCAGAGGTGGGATTTGAACTCGGGTCCTCTGACTACAGAACCAGCCAGTATTCTTTCCTTTGTATCATAATACCTCTATCTGGACAGTGGCATATATCAGGCTCCACGTGTTATGCCTCACTTAATATTATTGGCTGTCAGGCAATGTTAACTCTATTGTAACAAAGGAGTTGATGGGATATTGCATGATTTTGACATACACACGGCACACTGTTGAAGAAGAGGCTTTGAAAAATATTTTGCTTTGCTGATTTTTTGCATTATTAACCATAAATAAGCCAAACGGGATCTTATTCTAGACCCACAGAATAAAAGGTATTCTGTACCCTTTAGTCAGTTTTTCGAGTATAAAGATAACACTTTCATGGAATATCATGTACAGAAGCCTGTTTCTTCCCTTCCCAGACTTTCATTAAGCATGCCCTTAATATGTGTATAGATTATTTTCATAAATATTTCATAGACTTGGAAAGTGAAATTATACGTTGGTTCTTTTTGAGGTGGCTAAGTAGTAATTGGATAGAGCCCTGTGCCTAGAGTCAGGAAGACATGAGTTCAAACCTAACCTCGGATACTCACTGTGTATGACCTTGGGCAAGTCACTTAACTTCTATTTGCCTCAGTTTCCTCAGCTATAAAATGAGGATAATTTACATCCTAAGGTTATCTTGAGGATCAAATGAATTAATATTTTTTAAAGTGCTCAGCCCTGTGCCTGGCATACAGTAAGCACTATGCAAATGTTGATTATCTTCCCTTCCTCCCCTTACTTAGTTATTGAAATTTCCTTGTGTCCCACCCAGAGTACCTCTTATCTGTGGTCTCCCTGTAAACTATCCCTTTGGGATGTATGATTCTCCTCCAAAACGTAACTCATAACTCCTCACATCAATATTTACTTTTATGTGTCAGACAAAGGACATATTTAGTTTATCTTAGCCAATACCCCTCTCAAAAAGCTAATTAAGTTTAGCTGATTAATTGATAATCAACTGACAATCATGGCGATAGGCACAATGGTGGGGGATTATGAACTGTAACATCAGGAAGATACCCCCAGCCCCTCAGGGCCATACCTAGAACCCCGTAGGGCTATAGTAACCACACTCTGGTTACCCAACCTCATCAGTGCAAACAGTTGAGATAGAATTTCCAGAGCATGTGTTACACAAACTTGATTCATTATTATGGCTTTATGGTTTACATCAAAATGTTTCCAGTGATCCTAGTTCATATTTGAGTGCCTATCCTCTTTTTATAGGTAAACTAATCATAGTTTCAAAAGTTTAAGGGATTTAAATTTCCCTAAGTGGCAGCTAAGTAGTACAGTAGATAAAGTGTGGGGCCTGGAGTTAGGAAGACTCATCTTTTTGAGTTTGGATTTGACCTGAGACATTTACTAGCTGTGTGACCCTGGGCAATTCACTTAACCCTGTTGGCCTCAATTGTCTGTAAAAGTGATCTGGAGAAGGAAATGCCAAATCACTCCAGCCAAGAAAATCTCAAATGGGGTCACAAAGAGTCAGACATGACTGAAAAATGACTAAACAACAATTCTCTAAATTAGTAATTACACATGAGATTAGAACCCAGGTCTTCAGAATATAATTCTGGATCTCCAGTAATTGGATATATGTATATGGCATAAGAAATTACTTCCAAATTGGTTGTGTTATGAAAGTTCATATAAATGTCAGTTATTTGGAGTTAAGAAATCATTTTCCCATAAACCATTTTTATATACAGAGGTTAATTTCTTGGACTAGTACATAAAAGCCTATTTATTTGTAATCTACCTGAAGAAATTACACATTTTCCAGTTGAAATGATGGAAAACAGTATTGTTGCAATATGCTATTTAACAAAAAAATGTAAAGTTGAACAAGACTTAGTTTATCTTAAATGTTAGTCCTTGAGGGAAAATAGGTTTAATAAGAAGTAGGAGCAACAGAAGAAGGACACCTTCCAGGCATTTTAATAGGCATTAGAGGTTGATGATACTAATTCTATTGTACATAATTTTAACCCCTAATATTAAGAAGTATCTCTTGTTCCACTCTCCCTACTCTCCTCCACACCATCATACCTCTATCCTGTCTAACTTACCTGACCTATTCTTGACTCTGAACTCAGGATACAATTATAAATCTTTATGCATTTATTCCTTTCTATGTTTAGAATACCTATGTCATGATGTAGAATATTACTATGAAGTTAACTAAAGGTTCTCAGCAAACACAGCAATCTATATAGAGTAATTAACAAAAACTTCCATTACAACAAAACTAAGATATGGTTCATGTTTAGGGTCTCCCCCAATGGGAATTAACAGGGTCCTTTAAAAATTTTTTTTAAAAGATACTCTATATATAAAGTATATTTCCAGTATAGGAGAGGCATTTATTTCTTCCATCACAAAATAAATGCTTTATCCACAAAAGACTCATAAATGCACTTGAACAGATACATAAAACAGTAACCCATTACCCTATACTCTCCCTGAATGGTGGTGATACTACTGAAAAGGTATTTCACTTTCACCTTTGCCTTATACTATCTTAAGTCTACATCTTTGCGGAAGTCAGGGCCGAATTTGAGTTTTTTTAAGTCATTTCTGCTGCAATAGCCTCATGGAAGTTTCTCTTGGTGCTGGTACTACTTTGACTCCAAGAAGCAGTAAACTTACATAAAGTAGCTACTGCCAAACAGATGGACCAATGAGGAACTCCCGACCTGCATTCTATCCTGTGGGAGCTACCACGGCTAGAAATGTCCATTGCTCAGGTTTTTTCTTCAGTTATCTGTGTTTTGAGAAAGAAACACAAAACAGAGGAAGGAGCCTAGGCAAATGCTTGTTCTTGCTGTCTGGTCCTTGGAAATACTATGGTTATTGATGAGGGGTGGGGGTAGGTGGAGAGGAAAAAGAAAGGAGATGACAGAAATCTCCTCTCCTTTCCTAGAAGAACAAGGAAGAATTCCATTCCAAAGCATTAAGTACTCTGTGAAATGAAGATGGAGGGGGCAGCTAGGTCTTTGGAGTCTCCAAATAATATTTTTTATAATTTTTTATTGATTTATTTTGATTTATCAACAATCACTTCCATAAGCTTTTGAGTTTTAAATTTTTCTCCCCCTCCCTCCCCACCCCTTTCCCCAAGATGGTGCACAATTTGATAAAGGTTTATATATATATATACACACACACACACACACATATATTCCTATTAAACATATTTTCACATTAATGATGTTGTAAGTAAGAATTAGAACCAATAGGAGGAACCACCAGAAAGAGGAAACAAAACACAACAGAAGAAAAAAATAGCAAATAGTATGCTTCAATCTGCATTCAAACTCCATAGTTCTTTCTTTGAATGTGGATAGCATTTTCCATCATGAGGCTTTGGGAAATGTCTTAGATCCTTGTATTGCTGAGAAGGGTTAAGTCTGTCAATTTCAAATAATATTTCTACTGTACCATGCTGCATATGTAAACTATATCTGAATAGTCTGACCCAGCTTCATTTTAACTTGATCCTTCTTCCATCAGGCTTCTGATATAATTTCTTCTAACTTATTTCTTTGAAATTTAAAAACCAGTGGAAACTTCTTTAAGCTTGAGTTTAATGTATGTCAACAGTATGATGGAAAACCTTTAAATATCTGCAAAGAGAAATCCTTGAGTTTTGGAGATTAGGGCAGGTCTCAATGTGTCCTCTCAGATGTTCAATGCAAGAAGTATGTAAAGTTTCATATGCATATTTTTTCCTTGAAATTAGGGTGATAATAATCACCAAAAACAAAAACAAAAACAAGAAAAAACCCACAAACCCTAATACCTATTAGTTTTCTAAAAATTCTTTCCAATGTGCTCCCTCAGGTATCTTTGGTAAAGAAACACATGATTTAGAAATGTATTCTACATCCTGCAAGACAGTATGAAACAGAGCTCCCCTAGCTCCAATGAACAATCCACATTAAATCCTAAAGTTCTGTTCCATATATTTAGGAGTTATTCATTCATGAGCGCTAGGCTGAGTGCCAGTAATTCATGATTCTCCGGACTTCTGCAGATAAATGGCTACTGGTCTTTGTAAAAAAAAAAAAAAAGAAAAGAAAAGAAATAGGAAACTGTAATTCTCTGGACAGCAAGCCATTAAAACATTGGTTCTTTATTAGATAAGTAAGTTAAATAGCAGGCGCCTAATAATCTTCTGAGTCATATGAGATGGTGGCCATTACCCAAGATGTATTACGACTGGTTTTGAAACACCTGTTACCAAACAAAAGGACAAATATTGCTCATGAGCAGAATTAGAGAAAAACAACTAGGATGAAACTATGATATTCTCATTCCCTGACTAGATCTGCCTTAGTAGTATTTGACATACGTAGAATAAATGTGGCTGAATTGATAGACTGCTATACATAATACCATGAAAAAGGGGGGAAATGGGGCCAAATCTTGTCTATCACATTTTAACTACCTAGAAACAACTAGATGGCACAATGGGTAGCACACTAGGCCTGGAGTCAGGGAGAACTGAGTTCAAATCCAGTTTCAGACACTTACTTGCTGTGACTATGGGCAAGTCACTTAACCTCTGTTAACCTCAATTTCCTAATCAGTAAAATGGGGATAATTATAGCCCCTACCTTTCAAAGTTGTTTTGAGGATAAAGTGAGATAATATATGTAAAGTGCTTAGCACATGCCTGGCACATAATAAGTGCTATATAAATGTTAACTATTATTATTTTTACACATGTGACCTGGAACAAATCACTTAATCTCTCCAAAGTCTGTTTTCTCATCTATGTAAGGGGAACAATAATATCAATTGTGGCTAGACTGAAATGAAGGAGTTTATATTATGTATTTTGAAATTTTTAAAGGAAGTTATAAAGGTATACTGTTATTATTATAGAAACAACATAGTATATTGCAAGGGTCCTTACCCTTTTTTTCTTTCTGGGATCCTTTTGGCAGTCTGGTGAAGCTTAGGGAAACCTTCTCTAATATTTTTAAATGCATTTTAAAAAAAATACATAGGCTTACAAAGGAAATCAATTATATTGAAATAAAGATATAATTCCCCTCCCCCCTACACACAATTTAATGGATAACCTGAAATCTATGGACCTTTGAGGAATTCAGTTTCCCCAGTACAAAAAGCCTGGAGATCATGGGGAAGTGGGAAGAACATTGGATATAGAGTCAAACAATTGAGTTTAAGTCCTGACTCAAATTTTGTGTTGAAGTCCTTTCAGCCAAGTCTCTGAAGAGCTTTGGTTTCTTTCTGTGTAAAGTAGAGTTCTAAGAACACTTATATTACTTACTTTTCCAGGTTGTTGTGATGTGCCAAAAATAGGAGAGGTTATCACTGATTTTATTGCCATGGCAATATAGAGGTTTATAAGGACAGAAACTGAAAATCACATTTAGAAACTTGATTTTCAAACTAGGAAATAAAACATCAATCCTACATTAAACAAAACGAACCAGGAAACATCATTTAAAAAGAAATCTGTGCAAAGATCAGTGTGCCAATGTCAAATAGAGTTCTAAATCTGATCTAGTGAACATTCATAAATGATAAAAAGTGTAGGAAATGGGACTTAGTCAATTCTGTGGCACATCTCCAATTGACCTTGCAGTTCTTATGGGGTATAAGCAGAGACATGGTCTATTTCCTCTATTTCTGTTTCCCACACTTAGCAGCTCTGCACTGGCTCTTTAGAGTAGGGTACAGGAGTTGCACAACTACTACAGTAGATTGGGAATTCATGTAATTCAAGTCATTCAATAAGCTTTTATGGAATTATGTAGTGGGTGCCTCGTGGCACTCTGTACAACAGAGACAGAGAGGACACCGTTCCTACACCAAGGGAGCTGAGAATTTAGCTGAGAAGACAACACATGAAACAACCAGAAAAGAAATGTAAGTGAATGATGTTATACAAGCTGTGCATAAAACACTGCACAATAAGAATTAACCACTTGCATTTCTATAGCACCTTCAGGTTTATGAAATACTTTCTTCACAATTTTTCTATGATGTTGGCTGTGCAAATGTAATTATCACCATTTTTCAAATTAGAAAACACAAACAAAGGCTCAGTGATGTTAGGCATCTTGCCCATGGTTACACAGGATCTGGGCAGCTAGGTGGTGCCAGTGCATAAAGTGCTAAGCTTGGAGTCAGGAAGACTCATCTTCATGAGTTCAAATCTGGCCTCAGACACTAGCTGTGTGATGCTAGGCAACTTACTTCACCCTGTTTGCTTCAGTTTCCTCATCTGTAAAATGAGCTGGAGAAGGAAATGGCAAACCATTCTAGTATCTTTGCCAAAAAAATACCAAATGGAGTCACAAAGAATCAGTTGTGACTGAAACTACTGAACAACACAGGATCCAAGGAATCAGAATTAAGGTGATATGAGCAGCCACTTTAGCTGTGTATATGAATGAATGAATGAATGAATGAATGAATGAATGAATGAATGAATG
>NW_020952762.1:0-35708 GCF_900497805.2 Vombatus ursinus
CTATCTATCTATCTATCTATCTATCTATCTATCTATCTATCTATCTATCTATCTATCTATCTATCTATCTATATCTATATCTATCTATCTATCTATATATCTATATATATATACATATACATACATACATATTTTTTCCCTCCAACTACAAAATGACAAAAGCCTCATGAGTTACAAATATCATCTTTCCAGGCAGGAAAGTAAACAGTTCAACCTTAATAAGTCCCTTATGATTTCTCTTTCCTGTTTACCTTGTCATGTTCCTCTTGAGTCTTCTATTTGATTGTCAAATTTTCTATTCAGCTCTGGTCTTTTCATCAAGAATGCTTGAAAGTCCTCTATTTCACTGAATATCCATTTTTCCCCCTGAAGGATTATACTCAGTTTTGCTAGGTAGGTGATTCTTGCTTGTAATCCTATCTCCTTTGACCTCCAGAATATTATATTCTATGCCCTGTAGTCACTTAATGTAGAAGCTGTTAAATCTTGTGTTATCCTGATTGTGTTTCCACAATACTTGAATTTTTTCTTTCTTTGACCTGTGAGCTCTGAAATTTGGCTACAATATTTCTAGGAGTTTTCCTTTGGGGATATCTTTTAGGACGTGATCAGTGGATTCTTTCCATTTCTATTTTGCCCCCTGGTTCTAAAATATCAGGGCAGTTTTCTTTGATAATTTCTTGAAAGATGCTGTTCAGGTTCTTTTGTTGATCATGGCTTTCAGGTACTCCAATAATTTTAAAATTCTCTCTCCAGGATCTATTTTCCAGGTAAGTTTTTTTTTTTTTCCAATGAGATATTTCACATTGTTTTCTATTTTTTCATTCTTTTGGATTTGTTTTACAATGTGTTGATTTCTCATAACATCACTAGCTTCCAATTGCTCTATTGTAATTATTAAGGAAGTATTTTCTTCAGTGAGCTTTTGGACTTCCTTTTCCATTTGGCCAATTTTGCTTTTTAGGGCATTCTTCTCCTCATTGGCTTTTTGGACCTCTTTTGCCATTTGGGTTAGACTATTTTTTTAAAGGTGTTATTTTCTTCAGTATTTTTATGGTTCTTCTTTAGCAAGCTGTTGACTTGTTTTTCATGATTTTCTTGCATCATTCTCATTTCTCTTCCAAGTTGTTCCTCTACTTCTCTTGCTTGCTTCTCAAAATCCTATTTGAGCTCTTCCATGGCCTGGGACCAATTCATATTTTTCTTGGAAGCTTTGGATGTAGGAGCTTTGACTTTGTTGTCTTCTTCTGGTTGTATGTTTTGATCTTCTTTGTTACCAAAGAAAGATTCCATGGTCTGACTTTTTTTGTGCAGTTTGCTGATGATCCCAGCCAATTACTTGAGTTTTAAACTCTTTGTTAAGGTAAGGGTCTCCTTCCAGTGTGGAGAATGTATTGTTCCAAGCTTTGGGAGTTTTCTGTGGCTGTTTTCAGAGATACTTCTAACGACCTGTCAATTTTAGTTCTTCCAAGGTGATAAGATATAGGGCGAGATGTTTACTCCTTTCCTGGCCTGTGCTCTGGTCTATGAGTGACCACAAGCCCTCTTTTCTGCCTTGGAACTGTGAAGAGGATTTCCTCTCCATCACCACTTCAAGCTCCACCATGCCAGCACTCTTCCTCACCCCAGGACCACCACCCAGAACTGTGACCCAGATCCAAGCATGGGCAAAGCAAGAGAATCCTGCCTCAACACCAGCAAAGAGATTCCTACAATCCCCCTCTGATCAAGTACTTGATTCCCCCTTAGTCTGTGGGCTGGAAGCTCTGGAAGTAGCTCCTGCCATAGAGCAAGGGGACTGGGACAGAGCTTCTCTTTCACCACAGTCACCAACTTTTCCTACTGACCTTCTAAGTTGTCTTTAACTTTCATGGGTTGAGAAGTCTGGAAACTGCCATAGCTGCTCGAGTTCATTCCTCTGAGGGCTGCTCCAGGTTCTCTGAGGCCTGTTCTGCCTGCACACCCACTCGGAACTGCGCTCCTTTCCCTGCCCAGTGACACAACCCTCTGATCAACCATCCAGGTTGTCTTGTGCTGGAAATTTGTTTCACTCTGTCTTTTTGTGTGTTCTGCTGCTTTAGAATTGGTTTAGAGCCATTTTTCACAGGTATTTGGAGGGGTTTGGGGGACAGTTCAGGTAAGTCACTGCTTTTACTCTACCATCTTGGCTCTGCCCCAAGAACAATACTTTTTCAACAAGGGCTAATATCACCATTCCATCATTCTACCTCTAGACAAAGGGAATACTTGTTCTATCAGACCACCCTCCAACCAGACGCAGCCCAAGTCTTTTCAAATCCAAATCCAACATTCTATACATCATACTCCTTTAGGATTCTGAGACAAAGATTGAAACAAGAGTGTATCGTCAAAGTCACAGTCAGTAAAAATGACAAAACAGCAAAATGCTTCAAAGGAACAATTTGACCTTGTTCAAATAACCTGTCATATTTTGGCACATTAGTTGTAATAATAATCAGGAAGGCAGGGCAGTTGATTTGCAATGTAAGAAATGTTGGCAATGACATTGAGGAGGGCACAGCCTCTCTGCCACTTGAAGGTTGTCTGAAGCCAATAGACAAATGCAGGGGGGAGGGGGAAGAGCATGATTCCTGGTTTAGTGTTTAATTAGCAGTGGTAGAGCTGAGTATCTTGACAGGAAGAAGGGCAGGAGAGCCAGATGAAATATCTTTTAAGCAGAGTAGTGCAGCTCAAGTTAGCCTAGATACTAAAGTGATTTTACATATATTTTATTGTATGTGTATGTTTGTGTGTATGTGTTTTCCTTGTGTTCTTGGGTTTTAATAGGGAATATTCACTAAGCTCTACTACAATTTGCCCAAAGTTACTAGGCACAGAAAACACTTAAGACTTTAGTAGATGGGATCTTATAGGATAGTAGTTAATTGGAGGAATCAAGGGAAAAAAGTTAGTTTTCTAATCACTTTGGCTTAAAACTCCACATGAAGCTATCACCTCACTAATTTCAGGATCTTAAAACCTCTGATGAAGCCATATCCAAGACAATGGAGAAGGACTTAGGAAATTTCATTATGGATACATGAGACCTTGTGATGGGCAAAACTAGCTGTTCCACCTGATTCTACCCATGATTTACCATCTTCATGTGAGTCTAGCTCTCTCCTCCAGCTGTGTTAGGGCTGGAACGCTCTCCCTTCTCTACTCTCCCTACTGACTTCTCTAGCTTCAAGTCCCAACTAAAATCTCTTCTCTTACTGGAAGCCTTCCCTAACCCCTCTTAATTCTAGTGCTTTGCCTCTTATGTTAAAATTGCGTCTTGCTCTGGCCTCCTCACCACCACCACCTCCCCCCATCCTTAGTAAGTATAGTAAGTTTTAGCAGGAACTAAGATTGCAAAGGGGAACCTGGAAGTCACATACAAACCATTCCAAAGATCAAAGGAGCATGATTTACAAGTAGTATCATATATTGACTAATATTCACATCCTATTAATAAAATTTCTGGCTATAATATGTAAATCCCAGAAAAAATCCCAGACCACTGCTGCTCCAGAACAGCAGAACATAAAAAGGTGCTAATAACTTGTAGATGATGATTTTGAAGTTTTACAGATAACTTTGAGATTATTTAGATATGTTAAAGAATTAAACTAAGGTGGCATAAATTCCCCCCAAGACAAACAAACAAACAAACAAAAACCTAAGACCTCAAACCCCTTCTCCCCATCAAGCACTATTCCATCTCTTAAGTGTCCAGCCTGTCTAGTGCTACCAACTCTAATCCATGGTTACATTGAAACAGTGATATTCTCTGTATTAACACATGGTTACAGTGATATTCTCTGCCTCTCCCCTTCCCCATCCTATTCTTAATGCTTCCTTCCTTCATCATCCCATTCCTTGTCCGCATATCACCATCTATTGCCTCTGTGTCCCTCCCCACTTGTTGCTGCTTGTCTTTATGCCTTATTAAATTGTCCCTTTTCCCACTGCCAATTATGGTATTTCTGGGTGCGTAACCAAAGAACCAACTGTGCCTGCCCCCATTTCATAATTTAAATTAAAAATCAATTCATCTCTGTTAGTTATTTCCTATTTATCTTGTATGTAGCTTGCTTTGTATATATTTGTTTGCATATTGTTTCCTTCATTAGATTGAAAACTTCTTAAAGGCAAGTATTGTCATTTGCTTCTTTCTGTATCCCCAGTGCACTTAGCATATAGTAGGAGCTAAATAAATGTTAATTCATTGATGGGTAGCAGATAGCATTTAATTATACACGTGGAGTAGCCAAGAGAACCAAAAACTCTTTGCAAAGGAAATCTCCAACCAGAGAAAGGTCTAAGACCTCCTGGATAGCCTGAGACTTCTGCCATTTTTAGATTAATTACAAATAATGAACAAGTCAAGGCCAACTGTTCTTTGTATAAATACCAAGTATGACCAAAACAGCAGCATGAAAAGAGACACTGACCTGACAGCCATCTCCAAGTATTGATTATGAACCTAAAAGTGTTAGCCAGCCTCCTAGCTCTTTGGCACTAAGAAGGATGGCTTCTACTCTCTTTTACCAGAAACATATTGAATATTTTTAGTAATTTTAGTAGGATTGTTATTGCTTTGCAGCCAATTGCTCTCTGAGTTTCTATAAGGACTGCCGAGAACTGTGTGTAACAAAGAAACTGCTAAGTTTTATTTAATTCTGAAGATAGTATACATACCGATTCTGCCAGTCTCATCTCAAGAATTGGCATTGTGCTTTTTCAGGGAGTAGATAGGGTGTTCAACTTCCCTTTTTGTAACTTATCATACAAAAGAATCAATGAATCCTCTGGCTGTTGGGAAGGCTTGTAAGTGAGGATAATTGCTCTCCTTTCCACCTGCCTCAGTCCCTGCCATCTTCATGCATCAGACAGGTCTAAATATTATGATTTTCGCCAACTGTAATATGTCTTTTAAATATGATTCCTTTTCTTTTATATCTAAGGGCTTAGAGATTTCAATAAAAGCAAAGAATGGTTAATACTGTGGTGCTCCAAGAACTTACCAGCACAAGAATCATCTCTGATAATTTTGAGTCCTAGAGAATGTAGATGATCTTATTCTAGCTCCCCCTCTCCCAGCTCCATGAATGATATAAGAATAAAAAAAAGCGTTGCACAATATGAAACATCTTTGTTCTGTTTCATGTTTCATTTCTTTGCATTTGATCCCCATGTATTTAATGCCTCAGTCAAATTAGGCTACTCACCATTCTACCATCTAGTTTTGTTATTCAGTTGTATCAGTTGCATCTTACTCTCTGTGACTCCATTTGGAGTTTTCTTGGCACAAGAAGCTTGCCATTTCCTTCTCCAGCTCATTTTACAGATAAAGAAACTGAAGCAAACAGGGTTAAGTGACTTACCTGGGGCCATACAGCTAGTAAGTATCTGAGGCTGGATTTGAACTCAGGAAGATGAGTCTTCCTGAATCTAAGCCCCATTTTCTACCCACTGCACCACCTAGATGCCCTGGGGAAAAACAAATTCTCTTACCCTACTATCCCTATCTATTGTAATGCTGTCTCTTACAACCTAGCTCTAATGTTACCTTCTTCATGAAACCTTCCTCAAAAATGATCCTAGTCAAAATGATCTTTCCTCATTTGGACCTAATGTTGAACTTTGTATCTACCTAATAGATGAAAAACTCATGATTTGCTTTGTCTTTGAGATATTCATATAGGTTTCATTTTTCCTACTTAGACTGTAAAATGCAAGAAAGAAAAGTCTAGAATTAAATACCTTTGCATTTCCCCTAGTACCTATCAAAATGCCCTCCACATAGTAAGCCCTGCATAAATATTAATTAAATTGAATTAAATTCCATAAAAGAATGTGTGTGTATGCTATATATTAGATTTGGAGTTCCTTGAGGGCAGGGACTTTCTTTTGCCTTTCTTTGTATTCCCAGGACTTAGCACAATGTCTGGCATATAGAAGGCACTTAATACATTCTTATTAACTGTCTGGTTGCTATGTATACAAGTCCACAAATGTTCAATATCATTAAGCTTGTTATAAAGATAAAACTAGGGCAGGCAGTATAGACTGGCAGTATAAGAGACTAAAATTGTATATTGAGAATGAGGAGGTCATTTTGCTGAATCTTCTGATAATACACCTTCTGATCTCTAAATAGTTCTTCCTGAATATCCTTCTCCATCTTCTGGATCTATTTTAACATCTTATATTTAGTACTCTCAAGAAACTAGATTCCATACCTAGCCCTCCCTGTAATTTATCTTCTGCCCCCTTTCTTTGTGTGTCATTTTGATTTAAATACCTAGTGAAGGCTGCATAAAGGTTCTCCATGGGATGTAAAGAAGTACAAATATCATCCCTAGTCTCAAAAGGACTTCGATTTTCATGAGATAGATCAGAGATGTAAACTGTTGGGGTCTCTGGTCTTTGAATAGCCAATAGAAAAGTAGAACTGATATGCTTTTGGGGCAAGTAGATGATTCAGAATGATTTTGTAATTTAATCATTTTGTGGGTTATTAATATGCCAAGCACTGTGCTAGTAATATGATATCTTTTTAACCACAGTCTCTGTTCCTAGATGCAACCTATCCAGAAATAATAATTGGACCTGAGTTTGGAATCTTGGGTGGGGGACATAGGGAGGATAGGATATTTGTAATAATTTAGACATGAAGAATTGTTTTTCTGCTCCAAAAATCTTCTGGTGCTCCTTAATGGATGCCAAGCCAAATTCAAACTCCTTAGTGATATTCAAGGCTCTTCACAATGTGAATAAAACTTTACTCTTCAACTTTATTTCTTAATGCTGTTGATTACTCAGTCTATGCTCCAGACAAATTGGGGACCACTATCTGTTTCATGTCCACATCCCATACTCTCTCATTTCTATACCTTTGTTCACACTATTACCCACTTCAATATAATTTAAGTTATTCGAGGACATAGAGAAATGTGTGACAGGTATTAACACTCCATAGGCTGAATAGAACTTTTTGGACTTAGATTGCAGTCTAGATTATGAGGACCAGGGCTCTGGGGGAGGGTCTGAGTGATATGGCAATTAACCAGAAGAGATTAGGGATTTTTTTTTTGGAAAGAGATAGAGAGAGGAGAATGTTGATGGAGAAAATAAAGCATGTAAACCTGCCAAGGAGTCTGAGTATGTAAAGACTGAATGATTATTAAGAATAGGTTATCCAAACAATATCCTGAAGAGTCAATTTGCTTCTATCTGCTCAAACCTCTCCACAGAGAGACTGAGTAAAATAGTGATATATTTCAATTTTCCCTTCACTTTTTGTCTGTAGTTCCAATCAGAGATGGTAAGCATTTGCTCCAAAGTTGCTGTGCTATTTAAGCCTGTTTATAATTATTCTTTTTTTCTTTTAAAGCATTTTACCTTTGACATAAAACTATGATCAATCATAATTCTTTGTGATGATTGCCTATTAATGTCAATATTATGTGAGAATTGAAATGGAGGAAGACAGTGATTAGCTTGCTATACATGGGCCTAAATGAGAGATTTAAAAAATTTAAATAATAACTCATGTGTATCTAAAGTACTCAGACATGAAAAATGTTTTCTTCACGACAACACTTAAAGGTAGAAAGTGCAAGTATTTTTATCCCTATTTTACAGACAAGGAAACTTGATGATCTCTCAGCTAGTAAGGATCTAACACAGGAGTTGATCCCAGGTTTTTTGACTCAAAGTTCAGTGATTTGCTTAGCATCTTCTACTGTGTTTACTAAACTTCTGCTATAAATTGCTGGGGAAAAAAAAACAAAAAACTTGGTGTTTTTCCTCAGTGTATCCATTGAGCAAAGCTTCTATTGAGTCCCGTGATCTTCTGAAATAAAGCCCAAGTATGCAACTTCATTCTCACTCTCCCCATTCTCCCTAAATCAAGGTTTCCCATAGGTATTAATTCAATCAATGGGTATTCTATACAATCACTGATCTGCCCCAAAAATAGATAGATAGATAGATAGATAGATGGATAGATAGATAGACTACCTAAAAACTAAGCCATTAGTTCTAAGCGCTACCTAAGAACTTAGGCATTCATGCCATAAATGAAGTGAGAATTTACAATTAAATGGAAAGTTGGTTCAAAAGTTGTATTTAAAGATTCAAAACAAGGACTTTGTAAAAAGAAACATAATTACATCAGACACTTGAGGGCCTTTAGACAGTTAAAAATTTAGTTAGCAAAACTACCTACCTAATTAAATTAATTAATTAAAGACTGAGTAAACAAATAAGTGAATAACAAATGAAAGTAAAAACCTAAACTGAAGTTAATATCTGCTTATGCACTAAGATCTATTTTGGAAGAGGAAGAAGTAGAGAAATTTTATGGTGAATTCAACAAGATACCATAAATCCTGGTTCCATATTAGCAAGTTAAGCAAGAGTCTTTTAACATTTCAAAAAATAACTGTGGAGATTTTAGGTACCATAGGAATATAATGAATGATGCACTTGTCAACAAAAATCATATGATTATATCAATAGATGCAGAAAAAGCCTTTGAAAAATACAACTCCCATTTTTATTAAAAACATTAGAAAGCATAGGAATAAATGGATCTTAAAATGATAAGTAGCATCTATCTAAAACCATCAGCATGCATTATTTGTAAAGATGATAAACTTGAAGCCTTCCCAATAAGATCAGGAGTGAAATAAGGAGGTTCATTATCACCACTATTATTCAATATTGTACCAGGAAGGTTAGCTATAGCAATAAGACAAGGAAAAGAAATTACAGGAATTACAATAGGCAATGAAGAAACAAAACTATCCTTCTTTGCAGATGATATGATGGTAGACTTAGAGAATCTTAGGGCTTCAACTCAAAAACTAGTTGAAATAATTAAAAATTTCAGCAAATTTGCAGCATACAAATCTAGAGCAAGACGTCTTGGAAAATTAAGTCAAATGGGCCTTAGGAAGCATAGTTAACAATAAGACTAGTGGACATGATGGAATCACGGCTGAGCAATTTAAAATCCTAGAAGATGATGCTGTTAAAGTGCTGCTCTCAATATGTCATCAAATATGGAAAACACAACAGTGGCCACTGGACTGCAAAAGATCAGTTTACATCCCAAACCTAAGAATAGAAATGCCAAGGAATGTTCAAATTACTGAATATGGCATTTATTTCACACACCAGCAAGGTTATGTTTAAGATTCTGCAAACTAGACTTCAGCAATATGTAAACTGAGAATTACCAGAACAGCAGGCTGGATTTCAAAGAAGCAGAAGAGCTAAAGACCAAATTGCTGACATTTGCTGAATTATGGAGAAAGGAAGGGAGTTCCAAAAAAATGTCATCTTCTCATTTATTGACTACACTTAAGCCTTTGACTGTGTGGATCACAATGAAATGTGGAAAGCTCTCAAAGAGATAGGAGTATCAGATCATCTTATTTTTCTCTGAGAAATCTGTATGAAGGCCAAGAAGCAACAGTTAGAAGTGAACATGAAACAACTGGTTGGTTTAAAATAGGAAAAAAAGTACAACAAGGCTATATATTTTCACCTTATTTATTTAGCTTATATGCAAAATGCAAAATGCCAGGCTTAATGAATCAAAAACTGGAATTGAGGTTGCCAGGAAAAATATAAACAATCTCAGATATGCAGATGGTACCACCCTAATGGCAGAAAGTAAAGAGGAATTAAGAAGCCTCTTGATGAAGGTGAAAGAGAAGAGTATATAAGCTGGCTTAAAGTTTAACATGAAACATAAACTAAGATCTTAGCAATTAGTCCCATCATTTCTTGGCAAATAGAGAGAGAAGAAATGGAAGCAGTGTCAGATTTTATTTTCTTTGGCTTAAAGATCACTGCATATGGCAACTATGGCCATGAAATTAAATGTTTGCTCCTTGGAAGGAAAGCTTTGGCAAATCTTGACTAAAAGAGCAGAGAAATCACTTTCCAAATACAGGTCCACATAGTCAAAGCTATGGTTTTCCCAGTAGCAATGTATGGTTGTGAGAGTTGGACCATAAAGGAAAGCACAGAATTGACACTTTCAAATTGTGGTGCTGGAGAAGACTTTTGAGAGTCCCTTGGATAACAAGAAGATCAAACCAGTCAATATGTAAATAAATTAATTCAGGCTCTTCATTGGGAAGTCGAATACTGAAACTGAGGCTTAAATAATGTGTCCACATAGTGAGAAGGTGTTATTCATTTTAAAAGAACCTGATGTTGGTAAAGATTGAAGGCAAAAGAAAAAAAAGAGAGATGGCAGAGAATGAGATGAATAGATAATACGAAAACAATGAGCGTAAACTTGGACAGACTTTGAGAGATATTGGAGAATAGAAGGACCTGGTATGTTATGGTCCATAGGGTCATGAAGAGTTGGATAAACCTGAATGATTGGACAACAACAATAAATGTATTGTTGGTGGAGTTGTGAACTAGCCCAACCATTCTGGAGAACAATTTGGAATACAACCAAAGGACTATAAAACTGTGCACGCTTTTTGACCCAGCAATAACATTTACTAGTTCTATATCTCAAAGAGATCAAAGAAAAGGGAAAATGACATATTTGGACAAAAATATTTATAGCAGCTCTTTTTCTGGTGGCAAAGAATTGGAAATTGAAGGGATGCCCATGAATTGGGAAATGACTAAACAAGTTATGATATATAATTCTGATGGAATACTATTGTGCTATAAGAAATGATGAGGTGGATGGTTTCAGAAAACCTGGGGAAACTTATAAGACCTCATGTAAAATGAAGTGAGCAGAGCCAGGAGAACATTTTACACAGTAATAGCAATATTAGAAGGATAATAAACTGTGAAAGATTTAGCTACTCTGATCAAGATAATTCCAAAGGACTAAAGATGAAAAATACTACCTACCTCCACAGAGTGAACTTATGAACTCTGAATGCAGATTGTAGCATTATTAAACTTTATTTTTATTGTTATATTTTTGTGTGTTTCCTTTGCAACATGGTTAATATGGAAATATGTTTGGGATGACCTCGCATGTTTAATCAAAATCAAAGTGCCTGCCTTTTCAAGGATGGGGGAGGAGCAGGAAGTAAGGAGAGAATTTTGAATTTTTTTTAATGATTGTTAAAAGTACTTTTACATGGAATTGGGAAACATTTAATTAAATAAATAAGACATTTTTAAAAAGAAAAAGAATTATATATTTGTTACACTAATCTTTGAACAATCCTCAAATTGTATCATGAATGTGGCTACCTACTCTGATTACACATAACAGATCTATTTCTTATGAAAATTGGAAAACCTCGTATGACATGAAATATGACTTCATACAAATTGTGGTGGAGCTCAAAAGATTGCTGTCCTTAGATTCTGAAGCTCTGGGTTCAAATCATAATTCTGACACAATCTATTTGTGTGAATATGGGCAAGGTCCTTAACTTTTCTAATCCTTTGCCTTCTCCACTTGCAAAAGGGGAAAAATAATACCAGTTCAATCTCCCTCCCAGAGGTAGCATGATGAAAGTACTTTTATAAGGCTTAAAGCACCAAAGGCATGTGAGTTATTATTATTTCATGATATAGACAAAGCAAGTCAATTAACCTCTCAATGCCTCAGGCAACTCTGTAAGACTCTAAGTTATAGAACAGCTATAGATCAGCATCAGTTAGCAGTTCTCACAGTGGGAGTTCCCTCTCCCTAAAATAGAGGAAACACTTCTCTCCCTCTCTGCCTCATAGGGTCATCATGAACATAGTACTCCATAAGTGCTATAGAAAGGGGAATTACATGAGAAGCAGGGAAGGCCTGCAAACACCATGATCCACTCAGAATTAGAAAGAAAGCCTGAGAAAATCTAAAAGGCTTAACAGCATTGGCAAATTTGAGCTAAGGCAACTAAGATATATTATGATGGGAGCTTACAGCTCATGTATAACTATTTAGTATTTCTTGTTCTTCCTCTGGGCTATAGGGAGTTTTCTACTAATGGGACCCAAGAAGTCATTATGGGTCTCACAAAAATGCAAACTTCAGTGCAGTTGTGTTTGAGGGAGGAATGGAGAACTTCTGCCAGAGGCCTAAGTATCACCCAGTGGGACAACTCCTCACCCTTAACCCCCTCCACACTCCATGGTTATTATGGGCCTCGTTCTCCTCTTTCACCAAAACAATCCCCAGGCTGTAATTCCCATTCCGTTTGTAAAGTAAAATCAATCAATCAATCAATAAATGAATGAATGAATGAATGAATAAATAAATGAACAAACAAATAAATAGATAAATAGATAAATGAATGAATGAATAAATAAATAAATGAATGTATGAATGAATGAATAAATGAATAAATAAATAGATAAATAAATATATATGTGTATATATATATATATATATATATATATATATATATATATATGATTTTCCCTTTAAATAGGCTCAGGATAAATACTAAAACTCTGAAGCCCACAAACATTACAACTGGTGATAGAGAGAAATCAGAATGGAATTCTTGATGAAGAATAAATTGAGCTTTTTTGGTCACCTGGGATTCTCTGATGATTTTTTTTAGACTGTTTAAATAACTCCCAGGCACCAGTGGCCCTAGATTCTAAAGTCAGCCCAGCTAAGATTTCTGGAAAAGAATCACTTCTTCTCCTGTTTCTGCAGCTGGTGTTGCTTCCTCATTTGAAACAAGAACAGACAGATTTCCTCCTCTGGGTTTGATCATTGTCTTTTTTAGGAAAGAATCAAAACTTTGCAGAGCTCCTACTAACTTCCTATAGGTACCTTTCTACAGATGACCAGTTAATCCTGTCTTACCCAAGTTTTGCCAATGATAGGGCCTAAAACAGAGCATGGATCATCTCCAACAATTGACTATCCAGCTATTTTCTCTTCAGAGCCAACTATACACACCAGCAAAATAGGGGGGCCTATTTGTTGGAGGCAGCTAGGTGGCACACTGGATAGAGTGCAGAGCCTGAAATCAGGAAGACCTGAATTCAAATCAAGCCTCAACCACTTATGTGACCCTGGACAAGTCATTTAACTTGTTTGCCTCAGTTTCCTCAACTGCAAAATGGAGATAACAATAGCACCTGTCTCCCAGGGTTGTTGTTGAGGATCAAATTGGCAATATGTATAAAACACTTAAAGCAGTGCCTAGCATATAGTAGATGTTAAATAAATCCTCATGTTTTTCTTCCTTTCTTCCTTCCTTTCCTCTTTCCTTCCTCCCTATCTTCCTTCCTTCCTTCCTTCCTTCTTTCCTTTCCTTTCCTTTCTTCCCTCTTTCCTTCCTCTCTTCATTGTTATTGTGCAGTGTAACCTCATGGGCAAAAGGAAGACCCAAGTCCTACCATCTCCTCTCTAAAGCCTGAACCTTTCCCCAGGGGCTTTGTTTATTTTGCCCAATACTTCAGACCTTGTTAAAATGCAAATACCTCTGTGTCCACTTGTATAAGTTTTATTAGATTGGTATGCAGAAGCAAGAAATGAAGTAAACAACACCATATATTCTTGGCAGAAATTATATCTACCATATTATCACAAAAGATAAGAAATGCCCTTCTAGCATTCAGATAAACCATGATCTATCAATCATGGCAATGATGGCTTAGATAACACAGTTGAGCTTTGTTCTCACTTGCTACTACTATAACTGGAGAAAGTTAATAACTAAACTAGTTCCATGGGAACTTTTGATGCTAGTAATCTTACTGATTAGTCTAGCCATTGCTCTTGATGTAGGTTGGAAGGAACATAGTAGCTGGATGAACCAAATAGAGTAAGATGAAATCTATATTTTCGTACTCTCTCAGGTCTTTGAATTCATCAAAATGGGTATTTCTTTTAATAATGTAGAACACAGTCCAACCTTTCCTGCTTTCTTTATGCACCTCTTTTTCTGTTTTCCCATATATCTGTACATGGAGTCTACACAACAAATCAAGAGCCTTCCTCACATTGTCCTGGCATTGTAAGGCTAACAATGGAGCACAACAACTAAACACAAGGCATTACTCACTCTTGCTCTAAGGCCAGCCTATTTTCTTTTTCACTCAGATCATATTCTTATTTTCTAACATTTCTCCAATTTAAAGCTTAATTTCTAATGTGATTTAGCCTGCTCATAGTCATGCATATGATTAACACTAAGCTAGACAAAACTGGGAGATGTAGAATACTTGAGATATTTACCACTGTCATTGAGGTAATCAGCACTGACTACAAAGCCAAGAGGGAGTTTCTAGATGTACTAAGATCCTCTGTATGTTCCTGTTTATGGATAACATGTACGAATTATATCAACCTCCTGGATATTTCAAGATCTTATAATCAGGAGCCACAATCACTCAAAAAAAGTTTTGTCTATTGCTACATACAGGACAAGACATATAGATGACAAATGCCTATTTTCCTTACTAGGAGATGCTGTTAGGTCGACATCCTATAGAGCTCATCTACTATATTCATGCAAACACACACACACACACACACACACACACAAACACGCATACACACAAACACATGTATGCATTTTTTTTGGACAATGGCTACAAATAAATTATGTGTTTTGGGAATTGAATTGAATTGAATATGAGGACAGTAGCTTTTGAATGAAGGCTGTCTATTGAACAGATTATTCCATATAGTTAGATGGACAATATATGAACCTTATTCCTCAACTTATATATCTGGGCCAGAGTGAAAAAGGGCAATGGGATTTTCTGATAATTAAGCAGGAGAAAAAAGAGGGAGCAAATTTCCTTCAAGAAATTCCAATACTCCTTTAATGACTTCTAACATCATGTTCAATCAAAGGTCCATAATTTTAATTTCAATATTCCACTGGCATTGCTAAATGGCTGTGAGATACTAAACACAAAATTCTCTAGAGCATTAAAAAATAATATTACAAAGAAGACACTCAAGAGTTGCATAGATATGAGAAAGGCATAAAATATCAATCAATTAATCAGTGAGCATTTATTAAGCACCAATTCTGTGTCCAGAATATGCTAGGAAATGGGAATACAAAGCCAAAATGAAATATTCTTTTCTTTATAAAGTTTATACTGTATATAGCTGCATATGTAGGTATATATGTAGATATATAGAAAAAACAGATATATGATACTTTTTCTGTATTAGCAATTGAGAAAATCTGGAAAGGTATCATGTATAATGTAAAAAAAAAATGCAATTAGTGAATAAACCTATCAGCCAAGCAAACAGAAACCTGAGAATCTCTATAGATTATAATATGTCAGAAAATACATGAATGTATGACCTCTTTAATGAGGAGTGAGATAAAATCTTGAACTGGGTACTAAAGGAAACTAGGAATTTTAGACACATGAAGAAAGACTTTGGAAATTGTAGACATTTACGGGAAGCCACCATCTCAACATATCCTTGACTTCCAGGTTGCCTGAGTATTAAAGGAACCTAGGAATTCTAAGGGGTATGGCTACGAGAAGAAAATGTATTCCAGGCTTGCAGGGGAGGATAGATAGTACAAAGGCACAGGTAATAGGGATTAGAAACTTCAAACTAGAATGAAAATAGATATAATTCAAGCTTCCAACTAAGTCTGGGATATTTCATATGCTACTTGTATGTGAGAGATATGATTTATAAAAGTGATCAAAATAATGCTGAGGCAATATTATATAGATACCTGAATAAAGGAAAGAGATGATGGCAGAGCTTCTTGAGGGAGAAGCAAATGTGGTTTGAGAAACTTTTTGAGAGAGACACATGAAGATTAAGAAAAACTTTGAAAGTTGTAGACATTTGGGAAAGCCATTATCTCAATTTGTCCTTGATTTCCAGGTTGTCCCCTTAGAAATGTTGGGTGTTTTATGTTGGTTGAGATCAAAGTCTCTCTTTGTTGAGCTGAGATTTTATCTCACTCCCCATTAAAGAGGTCATACACTCATGTATTTTCTGACATATTATAATCTATAGAGATTCTCAGGTTTCTGTTTGCTTGGCTTATAGGTTTACTCATTATTTGCATTTTTTTTTCTTCAGTGACTTTTTGAGCCTTTTTTCCATTTGACCAATTCTCCTTTATACGGAGTTTTTCTCTTCAGTGAACTTTTGCATACCTTTTTTTTTCTTCTATTTGGCCTATTCTGCTTTTCAAGGCATTCTTCTCTTCACTGGATTTTTGTACTTCTTTTACCATTTGTTTTTTTTTATTTATTTTATTTACCATTTGGCATTTTTTATGCCTCCTTTACCAAGCCATTGACTCTTTTTTTTTCACAATTTTCTTGCATCACTCTCACTTCTTTTCCCAATTTTTCCTCTGCTTCTCTTACTTGATTTTTAAAATCCTTTTTGAACTCTTCCATGGCCTGAGACCAATTCATATTTTCTTGGAAGCTTTGAATGTAGGAGTTTTACTTTTTTGTCTTCTTCTAAGTGTGTGCTTTAATCTTCCTTGTCACCATAGTAACTTTCTATGCTCAGATTTTTTTTTTCTGTTGTTGGTCTTTTTTCCAGCCTATTTCTTGACTTTAACTCTTTGGTAAAAAGTGAGGCTCTGCTACCAGGGTGGAGGGAACATGGTTCCAAGCTTCGGAGGTTTTGTGCAGCTGTTCAGAGATACTTCTAGGGACCTATAAGTTTTCAGTTTTTTCCAAGGTGTTATGATCTAAGGAGAAGTTTATTTACTACTCTCTTAGCCTGCACTCTGGTCTGTGAGCAACCACAAGCATTCTTTTCTGCCCTAGAACTGTCTCTGCTCCACTGTGGCCAGAAGCTCTGATGTGCTAACACTCTTTCTTGACCTGGGACTGCCACCCAAGACTGCCACCCAGAGCAAAGCAACAAACTCCTGTCCCCAGTGCCAGCAAAGAGACCCCTGTAATCTCTTTCTGACCAGTCATTTGACCTCCTTACCACTTGTGGGCTGAGAGCTCCAGAAGCAGTTGCTTCTGCTGCTGATTCAGTGGCTTCCAACACCTGCTCCTGGTTCGCTGGGGCCAGGTCTGCTCTGGTACAACCTACACTGGACACTGCTCCACTCTCTTCCAGGTGCAATAGACCATTCCTGCCAACATCCTAAGTTGTTTTTGGCTGGAAAATTATTTCACCCTATCCTTTTGTGGGTTCTGCTGCTCCAGAATTCATTTTAGGACATTATTTAAAAATGTTCAGAGGGGCTTTGGGGAGGGCTCAGATGAATCCCTGCCTTTTCTCCACCATCTTGGCTCCATCCTCATTATTTGCTATTTTTGATGGGCATTTTCTCTACTAGCATTTAGTAAGAAGGAATTAAGCTGAAAAGAGGAAGATAAGAATTATTCTCCCACTATCCAGGGATGGCTTTTGTTATGAACTACTCTACATACACATACACACACACACACAGCATATGTACCTAAATCAGTGTGTGTATGTGTGTGTATGTGCATGTATATATGTCTATGTATCTATGCACATATACATATATACCACTCTGACATATCATATACATATATATGTGTCACATTAGTGTGTGTATGTACATGTGTATGTGTGTGTATTTTCAGTTTGATACTCATTGTAAAGATGAATAAAGTAAGGAGCAAAGACCCAGCCACAGCTTTTCTCCTACTCGCTTCCAGGCAGAAATCAAAAGTTCTCTTGGAGAAATGTAGGCCATATTCCAGATATATCTACCCATGCTACTCATGAGCTTTATATCTATATATTTTGACAATCCATGTGAATATATATACCTTACATAGGAATACATTTCATACACAAAGACTGCCATAGAAATATGATAGAAAAAAATAAATGGTCTAGTTATGTGGCAAGGGTGAAGGATGACAGATGGACAGCCTGAATACTCTCTTGGCATTTTTCTGATGCCAAGATAAAGTAGGTTTCCATTACATTTGATATGGACCCTTTGTGGTAAGTTTATGAGGACAATTAGTCAAACACTGCCGAGGACGGGCAGGCATGGATGAGTTGTGCTATGTGATATTGAAAGGGATAACCAAATTGATAAAACCACGGACTCATTTTAATATTTGAGGTACTATATGTCTAGAAATCATGGAACAGTACAATCTGAGAAGAATAAGACTGATAATGGAGTCTAGATTCATGTTGTAGAGGCCTTAAATGTCCAAACACAAGAATTTCTATTTAATGTTATCATTAAAAGAAAGTCACTGAAATTATTGAGGGAGGGTAGTAACATGGTGATATATATATATATATATATATGTAGTAGTATCATTTTGACAATGATATAGAGAATAAATTAGAAAACAAGAAACTCTGGAGGAAGGAAGACTAGTTAGGAAGTTAATTAAATAATCTAGAAGAGATGCAATGAAGGCCTGAACTTGGATAGTAGCAGTGGGAACAGATAGAAGAGGACTGAGGAGAGAGAGATTTAGGAAGTAGAATTGATAAGACTTGAAAACTGACTGGATATGCAGGTTGCAAAAGAGTGGGGCATAGAGGATGGACTCTGACATCACACACCTGAATAAATAGAATGATGGTGGCACATTTAGTAGAAATTGGGAAGTGTAGAAGAGGATTGGTTGAGGGATGAAAATGGAAAGAGATAATATATTCTTCTTTGGATATGGTAAAATCTGATATTTCTTCCCTGCACCCACCTCACCAATACACTTAGATATAGATGTTACCTGAGTTAATCCACAATTCTATAAACTGGTACAGAAAAGAGGAGTTATCAAGTATAAAATTACATGGTGGAAACACAAAGAGTAGTAAAAAAATTAAAAAGCATAAATCAGAATACTCTGGTTTAAAAGGGACAACATCCTACTTACATAAGAATCTTCACAGAATCATCCACCCTTGAATAAAATTTTCTAGTGGCAAAGTACTTTATGAGGTAAACTATTTTTTCCTCTTCTTTGTTTTGTTTTTTTTTTTGTTTTTTTTTTTTTGAATAGCTAAAATGGTTAGGACGTTGCTTAGGGATCATCCCACACGCCACTTTAACTGATTTCCTAAATGGTATCAATAATCCATCCAAAGATCATACTGAGATAGAAAAAGCCTTGGTTTTAGAATCAGGAAACCTGGGTTCAGATCTCTGTTACTACCTTGAAGGGGAGCAAATCATTTCCCCTTTTTTGACTTGAGTCACCTTGTTTATAAAATTCTGAAGTTGAACTAAGTGACATCTAAGGAGTTTCTTTCCAGTTCCAAATCTGTGATGTAGCAGTCATTGCCAGATATAGTAGTGATTGAGTGATTGTGTTTTTAATATATGTGGAATATTCTTAAACATATTAGGCAGATATTCTAATGGCATATTGTGTTTATAATATTCAAGTACCTTCCACAAAATATAAAAGGAGAACATGCATGAATAGGATAAATATTATATTGAAATCCACTTGTAAAAAGATGTATCTTATATTTATAAAATTGCAAATTAAATCACTTTCTGGAGTAAATTTCTCTGAAGATATAGATTTGTACCACCACCACCATCCCTTAGATCTACCAAAATTTACTACCTCTCAGAAATACCTTAATGTTCATGCAGACTTAATGGCAACTATAGAGAATTGGAGCATAATTTGAAAACTTTAAAGAATATTTGCATGTTTCATGTAAATTATTATGATTTTGAGGTCATAAACTATAGAATAGAGCTAGAAGTAAATTAAAGATAATTAATTCAGCATATTAATTCATGTAAATTCTAAAGACATGATGCCATTTTTTCTTGAGGGTCATAAGGAGTAGATCTACTAGAAACCCAGTAGGAATTAAGATGGGTAGATAAAATTTGGGAAAACTTTAATATAGGATGGCATAGAGAGTTCATGGTCATCTAGTCTGAGAATGACTAGGTTTGTTTTATAAAAATCTTCTGTTTTTTTCGGTGTATTTTCAGTGATTTTTTCTGTTTTTGCTTTTTTAACAACCTAGAATGGTGATAGCTCATATTTATGTAATGCATTAAGGCATAAAGTGTGTTTTCCTCCTGACTACCCTATGAAATACTACACATGCTAATATTCATATTTTATAGATTGATAACCTGAGACAAAGACCATCATAACAAAGGAACTTAATACCAGGTCTTGAATTTCTAGTGTCAATTATTCTGTCTCCAAGTCATCACACTTTCCATCATAACAAAAAGAACACTTGTAATCTGTAATGTGTGGAAAAGAGAAAAAAGATAGCTAGTAATGGGCACTTAGGCATGGTGTCAGGGGAAGAGGTAATCAAGGATCAAATGAAAAATGTCACAGGGAAAAAGAAGGTGTAGAAGGCTTAGGGATCATAGGCCAGGAAAGTTTAGTAAGGAATTCAAGACAAAAGCTCCTAGAATCTAAAAACTAAAGCCTCTGAATTGGCTACAGAAGAAAAGACTAGTATCTTGGGAAGCTATGAGTCAGTACAGACAAAGGCTTAGGGCTGCATTTTTGTAGTTGTTATAAGGTCACCAAAAAAAAAGTCACCATGATATTTATGAGAACAACTAATATCCAGATCCTAAATAATGTATGTTCTTGAAAGGTGATGACTTTGCAACAGTAAAAGATGAAGAAGGTAGCTCAGTATTGAGTTAGCCTCACTCTATCATGTACCTACTTCTTCAGGTCATGTTTAGGCTCAGATCAAGAAATATAATTCAAGAGATGGAAAAATTGATTAAGAAAACATGAGAGTTAATTTGGCACCAGAATGCTAGAGTATAAGGATTACTTAATACTTCTTGGCATAAAATCTATCATGGAATCTAAATATCAAAGTCCATAGTGAGGAATTTTGAGCTTGGACATAGAAGGAAGGCATGTGTCTTATTACCCAGAAACCAAAGTAACAAGTATCAGTGATGGAAATGAAATTCCAGTGGCTATTAGTGAGTACTACAGCAGACTATCCACCTCTATATTATTGTCCTCCATTAATATTTGCTGCTGGTATCTCATCATGACATGTAGGTGACCCTAAGTTTTTTAAGCCTTTGCTGGGAGAGTACAAGTTTTCTTAGGTTCTACTAAGATGGAAAGACTTCAAGTATAAGCCTGGAAATAGATTCTGTGTCATCTGAAAAACACACCTACTATTACTAAATAAACTCTTCACCAAAAGTAGGCATTGTGGAAATAAATCATGGTGAAAAACACTTAATCAACATGCATTTTTAAGTGTCTACTTTGTGACTGGTATTGTGACAAATAGTGAGGTTGCAAATACAAAAATGAAAAAAGTCCCCTTTCTCAAGCATCTTACTTTCTAGGCATAGCAAGTATATTTGTAAGTATGTATGAAATATATTTACATATACACATTTAAAATTTTGTGAGGTAAAGTCACAAGTAAAGAAAGAAGTAAAGTAAAGAAGGTGAGGGCATCACAAAATATATCATATAGAAGGTGAAACCTGAGCCTAATCTTGAAGAAACTAAGAAATGTGAAGGATAAAAAGGAGGATGGAATGCATTCCTGGGAGGGTGATAGAACTAAAAAGTCTCATGAGAAAGAGATTCAGTACTATGCACAAGGTATAGTAAGAGGGTCAATTTGGTTGGACCACTGTGTATGTGTTAGAAGTAAAGAATAAGGCAAGAAGAGAGGATGAGGCCAGTTTTTGAAGGACATGAAATGACAAACAGTGGAGTTGCTGTTTGATACTAGAAGCAATAGGAAACCACTGTAATTTATTGTATAGGGGAAAGACAGTCAGCTTTGAATGTTAGGAAAATCAGTTTAGCAGTTGTATGAAGAATGGCTTGGAGAAAAGAAGAATTTGAATCAGGAAGGCCAAGTAGGAGTCTATTGCAGTAATCTAGGTGAAAAGTGACAATGACATGAATAAGAATAGTCATCAGCTGCCAAAGTGATTGGCCAAAAGAGTATGTCCAGACTATGAAAACCCCCCACTCAATAAAATCAAGTGGATCCCTATAACCTCCAGAATCAACTATAAAACATTTTTTGGCATTTAAAGGCCTTCAGAATCTTCCTTTCTTCTTCCCTTTCCTATATTTCCACTTTATTTCTTACTCTTTACTTCTTTACACTTTATTCTTATACTTTATTTCCCTCCATACATGATCCATATACTCTGACTAATTTGGTGTTCCTCATGCATATCCTGACTTCATGACTTTTCACTGTCTTTGCACTATATCTGAAATGATATCCCTTCTCACTGCAACTGCTTAGCTTCTTTTTCTCTTCCTTCAAAGATCAACTTAAATCTGACTTTCCCAAGAGAACTTTCCTAGTGACTCCCCTTAGAGAGTAGCTTCCCTGTTTTTACTTTTCTTTTAGTGCCAGAACTTTCCAAAGTGCCTGGCACATGTTAAGTGTTTAATAGGTGCTTGTTGACTGACTGACAGGTAACTGTGTGAGTGGAAAGAAGGGGATAGAAGCAAGAAATGTAGCAGTAGATTTGTCAAGTGAATGGGTGTATACGGTGAATAAGAGTAAGAAGCTGAGGACCATACTGATGATGCAAATTGTTGTTTTTGTCCTTTTTTTATGGAAGAGGACCATGACATCAGGAAGGTGATGTTATGATTTGCAAGTGAATTGGATTTAAGTGAGGGAGTGCTGTGCTAAATCACCAGCCTCATTTTCTCCTCTAGAACTGTCTGGTCATGTGGCAAGATGTAGATCAGCATGACTAGAGATGACTTATTTATGACAAGATGGATGGTCATGCCTTTAACAGAAAATAGGGAAATTAAAAAGAGGGATGTGTTTGAAGAGAAAAATTATGATTTTTTTTTATCATGGCTGAGTTGGCAAAGTCACAGCATCATAGAATCACAGAATTTGAATGGTGAAAGGAACCTCAGTGGGGATAGAATAAAACATATACACAAAAGTAATCCTTGGTATAATAATCCCAACAAGCAATGGTACTGCATCTGCCTGAAGACATAATCCCTCTTTCATATGACAGCACTTCAAATATTTAAAGATATCTATTATGGCTTCCCTGAATCTTCTTTTCTCCAAGCCAAACATGCCCAGTTTCATTCAATTCTCATATGTTGTAGATGTAACTCTTTACCCTTGTGGTTGCCTTCCTCTAGACACTCTTGATGGGGCCCAGAACTACAGATAATAAACCAGATAAGGTCTGACAAAGACAGAGTATAGTTGGCCTATCACCTCCCTATTCCTGGAAACTATGAAGCTCTTAATGCAGCCAGCCCTAAGATCTCATTGCCCTACTAACTTATTTTAAGTTTGGAGTTCATTAAAGGCACCAGAATTTTTTTTTCAAAATAACTGCTGCGTATTCATGCCTCCCTATCTTTACATAAGTATAAGTTTATTTCCCCTCTTAATATAAAACTTTTCATTTACCCAGAATTAATTGATGATAATGATGATGATGATGATGATGCACAATGCTCTAGACCAGAAGCCTGCAAATTATGGCCTATAGACCAAATTCTACCTGCCATTTTCTTTTGCATAACCTGTGAGCTAAGAATGTTTTTTTCTTGTATTTTTAAATATAATAAAACTTTACTTAAAAAAAATAAAAACCATTCTTAGTTTGAGGGCTCTAAAGGGCAGCATGCTGTCCAGATTTGTCCCCTGGGCCAATAATTTGTCACCCTTGCTCTAGATTTTTAATAAGCTTTCACACCTTCATTCATACCTCTAGTATATTAGATGTTCCTCTAATCTTTGTGTCATTTGTAAATTTGATAGATATCTATCTTATACCTTTAATCAAGCCATTCAAAAATATGTTAAATAGCATAGAGCTAAACACAGATCCTTGAGGCACTCCACTGGAGATCTCTTGCCCCAAAGACAGTGAACCATCAATAGCTACCTTTTGAGTCCAATCATCCAATCATTTCTGAATCCATCTGATTGTATTACCTTGGAATCCATATATCCCCATCTTTTCCACAAAAAATAGTATGAAATAAGTTATCAAAAAAATTACTAAAAATATAAGCAATCTCTCCACAAGCATTTCCCTCATCTATTTTTATTAGTAACCATGTCAATTAAGAAAATGAGGTTAACCTGGCATGAGCATTTCTTGGTGAAGCCAAGGTGGCTCTTTATAATCACTACTTCCCTTTCAAATGCTCACAAAATATCAATTTAATATAGTTCTAGAATGTTCCCAGCAATGGAAATCAAACTTAAAGCTCTTTGTCTGAAAATGTTATTCTTTCATTTTTTTAAAAAAGTGGAAATTAACCATTCTCCAATCTTTCGTTAGCTCTCTTGTTTCACACAATCTTTCAAATTTTACTGTCAGTAGCTCAACATATTTTTCAGAATCCCAGAATGTAGTTCATCTGGAAAAAGTGGCTTGAGTTTATGAAGAACAGCTAAGCAATCTCTTGTTATGGCTTTACTGTTCTTGAGCTTAAACTCGATGTTGTTCATTGATGTTCTGTTATTTCCAGTTATCACCATCCCATCCATCTCAAGCAACAGTCGCTTCCCTCCTTTGATCATATTTTTTTTTAATTTTAAAATGTCCAGTGGGTAGTTGGCAATATAAGACTAGAGCTAAAAAGATAATTTTGGGCTGAAGATATAGATTTGGAAATACAGATCAGTGACATATGCTAAAAAAGAAAACTACACTGGATCTAATAAAATATTGGTGATGAGGTAGATTTCTCTCCTTTTATTAGAGAAATGGTGGACTCTGGGTGTGGAATGAGACATATGCCTCAGACATGATCATTGATGGTGCCTTTTCCTTAATTGTATTTCATTGTTAAAAGAAGATTTAATTGAGGGGAAGTGAGGAAAATAGTTTTGAGAAATTGCCATGATTTTTGTTTGTTTGTTTATTTGTTAAAGTCTAATATTGAGAAGGAATTAGAGCATTGTACTCATTCTCTTTTTCACTGAACGGTTATTTAACTCTGGACGGATGGATGTGGGAACTTGGCCTATAATCATGGTCTAGCTTGGCTCTCATATTTAATATTCTTTGACTAGTTAAACTGATATTCCAGGCAAGTCAACAGGCCTTTATTAATCATTTATAATGTTCCAGATACTGTATGAAGCACTGCGAAAACAAATACAAAAGAAAGTCCCCACCCTTAAGGAACTTCCTTTCTAATGAGGGAAGATAATATATCAAAGATAACTAAAAAAACATATGAGAGGGACCAATGGGCAAAAGGGTCAGGCATGAGGGCATGATAGAGAGAGTTTGGCAGGGGTGGGGAACTTGTGGCCTCAAGGCCACGTGTGGTCCTTTAGGTCCTCAAGTGCAACCCCTTGACTGAATCCAAACTTGACAGAACAAATCCCCTTAATAAAAGAATTTATTCAGTAAAACTTGAACTTAATCCAAAGGCCCCACCAAGTGACCTAGAAGGCCACAGGTGTCCTCAAGGCCACAAGTTTCCCACCCCTGGAGAGTATAGCCTAAAGAGAAATGAGATATGGCATGGTCTGACACATATACTACATTACTGGAGAGTAGAGTTGAAAGGGTTCAGATGAAGTGTGGGTAGCAAAAATTGAAATTCTTTCAGGTAAGTCAATTCAGTCTGGATAGGGAATATTCAAGAATGAAATTCTGAAAACAGAGAAAGAAATAATTCGATGAGGAGGACAACTGGAATTTGTTTGACGAGACTTCTAGATGTACAGAAAGTTCACTTAACCAATTTAGATTTTTTTTAAAGATACATATAGAAGAAAAAAGCAAGGCCAGGTAAGAGACTGTGAATACCAATTTTGGCAGATATTGCAAGAATGGTTTCAGGAATTCAAAAGTTCAGATCAAGTTTAGGTTATTGGAGAAAGCTTCGGGTAACAAAAGGTATTTTTTTAAAGCTCTATTTGGAGGAAAGAGAAATATTAAAGAGAAGACAGAGCCACTACTGGGTGCTATGATCTGGGAGGATTACTAATAATAGAAGATAGAGTTCCTTCATTCTTATTTTTTATCTTCTCTGACAAATAGAATAAACTTTGAATTCTAAAGGACAGAACAAAAAATAGTTAATAGAGAGTTAACATTAAAAATAAGTAATGAGAAGAAGCACCTAACAACCTTTGAGAAATACAAGTCATCTATTACAGAAGAACTATTTCCTTAGGTATTTAAAGAACTGGCAAACAATATTGTTGAGCCACTTTCATTCTATGAAAGATTGAGTGAACAAATAGTGGTACAATTGGACTGCATAAGGCCAAATATTGTCCTGATTTAAAACAAAACAAAACAAAACAAAACAAGAAAGATGAGAATTCAGCCAGCAATCTCTAGTCCTAGATTCTTGATTTCAATTCTAGAACAAATTTTAAAATGTTTCAACAGCAAAAAAAAGCATTTATTAAACATCTACTCTGTGCCAGGCACAGAGCTAATCACTAGAAATAAAAAGAAAAGTAAAAATAATTCCTGTTCTCAAGGAGATAGCATTCTACTGAGGGAGTAAGCATAGAAGCACTATATACAAAGAAGATATATGCTGAAAATGACAAATTGGAGCTAATCTCAGAGGGAAGGTACTAGTATGAAGAGAGAACAGGAAAGGCTTCCTTTATTTTTCCCAATTACACTTAAAGACAAATTTTAACATTCATTTTTTTTTATTTTGAGATCTAAATATTCTTCTTCTCCCTCATCTCTCCCTTCCCTAACATAATAATCTGATATGTTATACATGTACAATCCTACATAATATATAGAAAAGACTGCCTTTAGAAGATAGCATTTTAGCTGAGACTTGAAGAAGCCAGGAAAATAAAGAGTCAATGTTAAGGAGAAATGTCAGACATGGGGTGGGGATGGTGGTGGTGGTGGGAGAGCCACTATTTAATATTTTGTGTGTAGAATACCAAGAGACCAGGGTCACCAGATCACAAAGTATATTGATGGGGGTATGGTAAAAGAAAACTGGAAAAGTAGGAAAGGATCATATATCATTAAACAAGTGACCAATCTTTTTTTTTTTTTTTTTTTAGTGAGATAATTGGGGGTACTTGACTTGCCTACAGTCACACAGCTAAGAAGTATTGTGTGTCTGAGGCTCTATTTGAATTCAGGTCCTCCTGAATCCAGGGCCAGTGCTCTATCCACTGCGCCACCTAGCTGCTCCAAGTGTCCAATCTTTTAAAAAGAACTGATAATCACAAAGACCTAGGACTGCTTAATCAAGAATAGTTACTTTTCAGACAAAATTTCTTTTTTTTTTTTTTTTGACAGGGTTATAAAACTGGTAGAGTAGGGGTCTTATAGTCATAATTTATTTAGGTTTTAGCAAACTTTTCACTAAATAATATTTCATGTTTTTATTGTGGAAAAGATGAAGGTATTTGAACTAAATGAGAGCCCAATTATTTGGACTTACAACTGTCTCAATGTCTGGACTCATAGATTAATCAAATTGGAAAGTCTTCATTGAAGGACCTAGAAATATGTGCTTAGCTCAGTTGGATACAAGCATAGATGGGGCAGCTAGGTGGCACAGTGGATAGCTTACCAGACTTGGACTCAGAAAGACCTGAGTTCAAATCCAGCCTCATTTATTAGTTATGTGACCTTGGGCAAGTAACTTCACCCTGCTTGCCTCAGTTTCCTCATCTATAAAATGAACTGGAGAAAGAAATGTCGAAAAACTTCAGTATCTTTGCCAAAAAATCCCCAAATGGGGTCACAAAAAGTCAGATATGACTGAAATGGCTCAGCAACCACAACAACACAGATGACATCCTTATCAAATTTGGCAATTACTCAGACCTAGGAGGGATAGTTGATGTATTGAATTACAGAATCAGAATTCTAAAGGATAATACAGATGAAAACATAAATTATATATAATAAGATAAAATTCAAAAGAAATCATTATAAAATCTTACAGCTAGGAGGGGTGGAGGACAACTTCACTTAGATGGAACTAGATATCACAGCTAAATAGAAGGTAGAAAAAAAATTGTGGTTTTAAAAGGTTATAAACATAATAGTCGTCAATTCTTTGGATTGAAGTCCAAAAAAAGTAACAAGTAATATAGTCTTGGGCTATATTAAGAAAGTCACATGTTTCAGAAACTAGGAGGTCATAACCCTATTGTACCTTACCTTGATTAGACCACATGTGGATTATTGTGTTTAGTTCTAGTCACTTTTTTTTTTTGGTTAGGGCATTAGTCAGCTTGGAGAAAAGCTCTCTAAGGAGGGTCTGACTCCAAGGGCAGTGTGATCAATAAATCTGGAGGGGGAGAGATTCTACTAACCACCCACCCCCAGAAGAAGAAAAAAAAAGTCATAGGGCTTGTCTCTAAAGTCTAAATTATTGAAGCAATTTTTAGATTGTTCTCTCTGCCTCATCTTTCCCCACTCTAATCCACCTTCCAGACTACTGCTAAAGTGGTTTTTCTAAAGCTCAGATTTGACCTTGTCGTTCTTCTTCTCAGTAAAACACAGTGATTCCCTATTGATTCAGGGATCAAACATTATTTCTTCCTTTTCAAAGATAATTTCGTATAAATTTTATAATGTGCACAATTATTAGAATAGTAGTACCTATGTAATTTATAAATAAGTATATATGCCTATTAGGACAAGTTTATATTCTAAATTCTTATAATGATAGACATACAAAGATAGATAATGATAGAGGATAGGAAAAGTGTTTGGAGACCACGTCTACTAGTGACTATACTGATTTTATTATTAGAATGGTGAAGGACCCCAAATCCATGCAATACGAGATTTGTTATAAAAACCAGGTATGTTTAGCTTGAAGAAAAAGGGTTCTGAGAGCACATAATGTCTATCTTCAAATATGTGAAGGGTTATCACATGGAAAATGGCCTTGAATTATTCTGCTTGGGTCCCAGTTGTCAGTGCTTGGAGTAATGGGTGGGAGTTGCAGAGTCAAATTTAGCAAGAAAGAAAAAGAAAGAAAGAAAGAAAGAAAGAAAGAAAGAAAGAAAGAAAGAAAGAAGAAATGAAGAAGAAAAAGGAAGAACAAGAAGGAAGAAGAAGATGAAGAAGAAGAAGAAGAAGAAGAAGAAGAAGAAGAAGAAGAAGAAGAAAGGAAAGAAGGAAGAAAAAACCTTCATAATAATTAGAACCATTCCAAAATAGAATGAATCTAGTGGTTCCTTTATCATTAGACTTCTTGAAGCAAAGACTAAATGACTGACTTCTTGTTCAATATGTTGTAGTGGGTATTGCTTTTGGGGTATGGGTAAAACTAGATGACCACTGAACTAGATGACATCTGATGTCTATTTAGATACTGAAATTCTGAGTTTTTGTGGTCTTTAAGGATGTGCTCAGGTCAGGTTCAATTTCCAATAATAGTTTTCTCCATTGTCTTTCTGAAACCTAAAGTTCCCTATTATATTCTGATCCATTTCTCCTTAATGAGCCAGCTCTCCTAGTGATTCAGCTAGTCTAGTTCCCAATGTTTCTGCTTCACGTACCCTTCCCTTAAGCAGTAATTCATGCTCTCATAGCTTTGCAAACAGACCTTGACCTTGACATGAAAGAAAATTACTTAAATGCATTCTTCATAATAGAGGTTTCTATATATTCATCTATCTTTGGTAGCTCACTACAACATGTGTACTGAATAACAAATAGCTTTTTTTTTTTTCCTTAAACACAGACTGTTAGGCTTAGCCAATCTAAATTTTAAAAAAAACCAACAACAACAACATTCATGTGGGATCCATCCTTCAACAAGACTGTTTTATTTTTCAGTTCTGTGCTGGCTGATGAGTGAATTAAAGGTATAAGAATGTGAATGAGATAATGGGTGAATTAAAAGAAGCTTCTCATGCCATGTGTTGCATCTTAATGACAACAAAGGATTGATATGAGTTTCATATTTTCTATTTCCTCCAAGCTGAATGAACCAACTCTTTGAAGCATTTATTCTGGTAGGTCAAATCTATGGTCCTCCTGGGTTCCATAGACTCCAAGATTCACTTGGGTCCCATATTTTTACTTGGTAGAAAAGGTGAAAGCATTAAAGCGGAACAAGCTCTTAAATTGGCTGTGATTTTGGGTTCAAATACAATCTTTGATTCTTACTAATTATATGCCTCTAGGCATTACTTCAATAGTCTAGTCCTCAGTTTCTTCATTTGCAAAATAAAGGGGATTTGTCTTAATGTTTTCTGAGGTCTCTTTCAGCTCTAAAGCATTATGATCCCATATTTCATGAGATCTCACATTTTTTAAACAAAGACCCCATCCCTCCCCCCAAAAAACATATTAAGTTCAATTTTCCACTTAATCTCTTTAGCCTATTGGAAGCTGAGAGTCCTCATAGCATTAACATGCTGGGAACTGATTGCACTTCAGGCCTTCTTCTCTAATGATTTCAGATAATATAGAGGTAGAAGAGAATATGATTAATGACAGAATCATTTCAACACTTCAGAGTTTATTAATCAGGTGTTTGATACATAGGGGCCCTAACAGGAATGCCAAATTGCAGGTGCTCCTATGCCATTTCTAAGTGAATCTTAACACATGTAAATTCATTGTACATGGAGATATAATTATAAAATGATGATAGGATAACTCCAGACCAATTTAGGCCACCCTCATTGGCTATCAAAGTTTCTAATTCAGTCAGACTTGACTCTCCACAGGGGGACAGGGAAAGAGTTGAGAGCTATTCCATACTCTAGTCTCCTTGTCAAGATTTTGTTTTTCTCTTTAAATCAAGCCAATAAAGAATGTTAACATTCCAGCCAAATTAAAAAAAAAAAAACTTCAGTGAAACATACAAAAATATTCCCCAATGGATCTCCACATAGTTAAATATTTCATCTCCTCCCACAAAAAAACTAATCTTTTTCCTTAGTTAGAACCAAAGAATAAGCGGTGACATCCATGACTGAATACTCAAGTGAAGCCTCCTTTAGAAAAGGTCTTCTCAGGGGTTGCCTCATCTGTCTCCTAATCGTGCTATTTTTAGTTTTCTTCATTTTTATGAGTTTGCGGGAAATAATATAAAAGTCTCTTTTTAGCATCATGGGCCCAGAAAGTGAGTGTGAATGTCTGTTTATGTCCCCAGGTTGACAAGCTAAAATCATCCCCTGGGAAACTGGAGGATGTCATGGTTTCTATCTCATCTACTCTGGGATCCTCGTGGCCTTCACTTTGAGCATCTGGGTAAAAGTAAATCCAAATTTTATAATTAAACTTGAGTTTTCCTCTAGGCTGTGTTTCCTAGAGGTCTAAAGAAAGGAGGAATTTATGAAATTTGAAGATTCTTACTGCCCAGGCTCCAAGGCTATCAAGTGTAAAGTACTGGCAGAGGTGTGGGAATCTAGGTGAGGAAACTCCCAGAGTAGAGGTCCCTCAGATGGATCCAGAGGCATACTAAATGCAAGGTCTTTGCAATGCCTGTATTTACTCAAAACTATTGCTCATGAGCCCCCAGTTATATTTCCCTTTATTCAGCCAGAAGACACATTCAATTTAAGTCAAACATCCTAGTAATAAAAAAAGTAGCAATAAAACATTCCCTCCATAAACCTGGGGCACAATATTTTTAATAAATATGCATACCATTAAATGGGAAGAGTTGACACGTGGAGAAGCACATACTTCACACTCCAAAGATATAAGTGAGCACCACTCATTGCAGGAGTATGTGTGTGGCTAAAAAAAATATGAGTGGCTACTCATACAATATTAATATTCTGCTCTCTTTGAGCCTACTTACTTATTATTTCACATATGTCCCCTAACAGATTTGTAGTATCTGCTTGGCATTTGTCCTCACTGGTCTCAAGAGGGTATTGTCCCACAAAGTCCTGTGGTTCCAACTGGTATAGTAGTCCCCTGGTGTCTTTAAAACCATGGAAAAATCCAGGGCTCACTTGAAGAATGTAGCTAAGTCTGTCATTATTTCTTCCACTTCTGCTTTTGCCCCTTATGCTCATGATGAGACTGAAACATGAGAAATGCAATAATTCCCTTAAGACTGTCAGTAGTGTCTCCTGAAACACCAACTGCACTGACCGAGGTAATTCATGCCACCTTTAGCTTTGTGGAAGGACTCTATGCCATTATTACTACCAAGAATACAGTAGATGGCCCCTCTGACACACTGAGGCATAATAAGTTGCCCAAAACATCATCCCTTCTTCTAACGGTGCTGCTAAAACTGTGGGCAAAATCATCCCTGAGCTGAATGGGAAGCTCATACATATGATCTTCCATGTACCCACTCCCAATGTATCTGTTGTGGATCTGACCTAGGCAGGAGAAGCCTGACAAATATGATGATATTAAGAAAGTGATGAAGCATATATTGGAGAGATCCTTAAAACAAAACTTGGGTTACACAGAGGACCAGGTTGTATCCTGTGACTTTAACAACATCCACTCTTCTACCGTTGAGGCTGCTGGTACTGCCTTTGATGACCCTTTTGTTCTCATGTCATGGTATGATGAGTATGGTTATAGTAACTACTTGTATGTATGCATGTATATACATATACATATATACACATGTATATAATACACATATATCACACCCACCACACATAGTTATAGACCACATGATCTACATGGTCTCCAAGAAGTAAAGTGGGAAACCATGGATCTTCATCCCCAGCTAAAAGAAGAGTTCTATCCCTGGGGAACCCATATCCCTAACCTATTTCTGAATACTGGCATCTCATCTCTCATTTATAGTCCTTGCCCTAGGCACCTGTATAGTAGAGGAGAGAGAAGCAAAGAATCCTATGTTGTATACCATCAATAAAGTCTCTATATCAATGCAACATAAAAACAAACACATATACAGAAAACTTTATGTTTTATTGATATTTTTGTGCATACATCACCATTATTTCAAACATATTGCACTATTCTATCCCTACTCCCACCACATCCCAATTGGCAGAGCTATCTCACTTAACAAAGATTTATGAAAGAGAAAAAAAATTAGTTCAGCAAAACTAACCAACATTTCTACCGTAACTTACAGGATACGTAATATTCTGAACTGCTTTTCCCCACCCCACCCCATGCACACACATTCACACACCTACAATGAAGAAAAAAGAAGTTATATTTTTCCAAATCTTTTCCAGGGCCAAGTTTGGCCTTTATAATTATATTAGCTGCTTAATTTCCACGCACTAAATTTCTTTTAATCAGCATATATGTTAAAGCCAATCTTCCAACACAATGTGCAGGGCTTTTAAGGGTGGGTGCCCCAATTTCTCAATTCTAAAACTCTCTTCCTCTAGTATGGGAATGAATTAGAGGGTGAAAAGACAAAGGAACAAAACAGAGCTTAGGGGACAAAAGCATTGTGTTTCCCTTGCTTAAATGTATTCTCGGTCTTTCATATGTATATGTGGACCTGGAAATATTTCCAGACTTTGAGAATGCTTACATGAGAAGGATTCATAGGGGAAGAGAAGCTAGACTTGAAAATTGGACCCAAGTCCTTAATCTGCTGTGAGTAATTCACCCATGTTGTAATATTTTGGCTCTTGTTTCTTCTTCCATTCTTTGTATCCTCATTATCAGTTTTGATGAACTTACCCTGTGATCCTTGCTGTGACTTCTTATGGCTCATTGATGATGTCCATACTTTCTAGAGCTCTTATTGTACTCCAGTTGGAACTCCCACCTATCTACACTCCCTGTCCAGATTGGATTCTCAGATCAACAAAACACTTTGAAGTCTATATAATCCCTTGTAGCTAAGCTATATTTTAGGACCTTTGATCAGATTCTTGCACTGCAGAAGGTTTCACATGAAGCCTTCAAGATAAACTGTATAAATAACAAGGAAGAAACTTAATATGCTACAATTTCTTCTTAGTTTACTTCATCAGGCTATCTATAATGTTCTATTGTTGTTATTGTTTGGGTATCATTTGAGGACTTTAATTTGTAAATATAATAATCAAAATCTGCAAATAGCAACTAAAAACAAATGTCTTAAGTTAGAACAACTATATCAAACAGTTGGTTATTCCATATCTTTTTCCACATAAAATATCTATCATTAACATAATCAAAGAAGGAGTACTGGATTAGGTGACAGGAAACCTGAGTTGGTGTCGCAGCCCTGACAATAGCCCTTTGACTTCGTGTAAGTATACACACACATACACACATGTATGTATATGTGTGTATGTACATCTTTATATATATAACACACACATATACATACACATGTGTACACATACACACATGTACATACATGTTTGTGTGTATATACATATACACATATATGAGACATGTGTGATATGTATATATATGTAACTTAAGTGCCATGCTCTTTGGTGGTCTCGATGTCTTCATCTGTAAAACAAAGAGGATGTACTATACCATGTCATACTTTTTTGTCTTCCTAAATTATAGGATTTAATGAAGTGTTTGAGGATTGGTATCATTGAAGTTCATGTCCATTACAAGCAAACTGAATCCCATGCCTTCAATCTACTCCCTCCATAACTTTAACTCTAAGAATCCTTTCAAAACTCCCTTAAAAATTCAAATCAAGGTCCTGTACTTGAGATTTTTCCTGATCTGTGTATGTGTGTATATATAAATATGTGTATGTATGTATATTTTGTGTGTATGTGTTTTTTTTTTCCCTAAAGCACATAAGTTTCTTCAAGACTGGTACTATTTTTGTATCCCAGATATCTGGCCTAGTGTCAGGCCCACAATAAAGACTTAATACATGCTTGTTGATTGTTCTTAACAGGTCAACATTCTCTGAACCTCACTGAGGTTTTAAGGTCTCAGACATTCATTGCATTACCTTTTGCCAAAAGCAATAAAATTTTTATATGAACTTCTTATTAACTTTCCCCTGTGATACCACCATTCTTTAACAATTTTAAAGACTATAGACTTTAATGCCAAATAGTTTAAAAGCTTAGATGCTTGAATATTGAATTCAATGTCATGCAAATGAAAGCTAGTTTATTTGCCAGTGCTTTGCTTCTTTAGTCAGATTTAGCTTCTTTGGTTGTTTTTTGTTATGAGGCAACCAAGGTTATCTACACTTTGACTGTGGCATAGCATCTGGAATCGTGCTCCTTTATTTACAGAACACAAGTTCTTAGCTTCTGGGTTGATTTACCACTGGGCTAGATCAAGCAAGTCACTTCTCAGGAATAGTTCCTTCCCGTACTTGACAACAAATACTTCTGACTGTGGTTACTGAGGAGACCTTTAATGACTCTTCCAAAGCTTTAAAGCTAACAAAATTAGAATCTAGTGCATCCTGTGCTACTAATTCACCTAAGATTGGGAAAGAATATATATAGGGATAAAAGAAGCAATGGTCCTATGTGTTCATGGACAGAGTGGCCAGATAGGAAGGAGATCAGAGGTCTATAGCAGTTTTTGCCTCACTTGATCCTAAGTAAAAGAGAGTTTATCTATTATAGTCTCTTATGCATATTAAGTACTGGCTCATCGCTAAATTTAAGAAGTATTTTTGTCATCACTCACTAAGCCAACAGAATACAGAAAATACCTGCATGTGCTTGGAAGTAGACAGAGAAAAGTTACTTCTTTTAGATATTTTCAGAAGCAAACTCACCAACCTTCCAGGTGAAATGGAAGTAGGCAGAGAATAATGCTCAAATACTAAGTACTAGGGTTTTGTTGGCCAATCCTTTTATTACATTAATTTTTTTAAATATCTCATCAACCATAAAGGAATATATATATATATATATATATATATATATATATACACACACA
>NW_020952762.1:35808-40918 GCF_900497805.2 Vombatus ursinus
TACACACACACAAACACACACACACACACACACACACACACACACACATACACCGGACCAGGTTTATGAAAGAAGAAAAACAGAACTAAAAGTCAGGCTGAGTTTTCGGGGACCTTTCTGAACAAAAGGAAACACAGGAATTCAACTCTTTTCTATGTTTTACCTGATTTGCTGGCTTTTCCAACTGAATACACATTTATTAAACACCTACAACATGCTATTCAGCAGGGAATATAAAGAAGATGAACACATAGTCCCTCCCCCCAAGGATTTGACAATCTTGAGAACTTTTGATTTTATGCCACATCCATTTTTTTTCATTTAAATTTATTTATTTTTAGTTTTCAGTTTTCAGTTTTCAACATTCACTTCCACAAGATTTTGAGTTCCAAATTTTCTCCCATCTTGTCCCTCCTTCCACCCCAAGATGGCATGCATTCTGAATGCCCTGTCCCCTAGTCTGCCTTCTCTTCTATTTCTACCCCCCCCTTCTTTTATCCCCTTCTCCTATTTTCCTGTAGGGCAGGATAGATTTCTGTACTCCATTTCCTGTATTTCTTATTTCCCAGTTGCATGTGAAAACATTTTTTTAAACATGTGTTTTTAAAACTTTGGATTCCAAATTTTCTCCTTTCCTCCCCCTCCCACCCTCATTGAAAAGGCAAGCAACTCAATACAGGTTATACAAGTGCAGTTATGCATAACACTTCCATAGTAGTCATGTTGTGGAAAAACTAAGTATATTTCCCTTAATCCTATCCCATCTCCCATTTATTCTATTCTTTCTTTTGACCCTGTCCCTCCTCAGAAGTGTTTATTTCTGATTACCCTCTCTCCCAATCTGCCTCCCTTCTATCAACACCCTGCTCTCTTGTCCCATTCCCCCCTTATTTTCCTGTAGAGTAAGATAGAGTTCCATGCCCAATTGAGTGTGTATGTTATTCCCTCCTTAAGCCAAATCTGATGAGAATAAGATTCACTCATTTCCTCTCACCTTCTCCTGTTTCCCCTCCACTGTAAAAATCTTATCTGTTTTATGTGAGATAATTTACCCCATTCTACCTCCCCCTTTCTCTTTCTCCCAGTATAATCCTTTCTCACCCCTTAATTTTATTCTCCAGATATCACCCCTTCATCTTCAGCTCACCCTGTTCCATCTATCTATCTATCTATCTATCTATCTATCTATTTATCTATCTATCTATCTATCTATCTATCTATCTATCCATCTATATACATACATATAATTTTTTCTCTCCAACTACCCTAATAATGACAAAGGTCTCCTGAGTTGCAAATATCATCTTTCCATGCCGAAATGTAAACAGTTCAACCCTAATAAGTCTCTTATGATTTTTCTTTCCTGTTTACCTCTTCATGTTCCACTTGAGTCTTGTATCTGAAAGTCAAATTTTCTATTTAGCTCTGATGTTTTCATCAAGAATGCTTGAAAGTCCTCTATTTCACTGAATATCCATTTTTTCACTTGAAGGATTATACTAAGTTTTGCTGGGTAGGTGATTCTTGGTGGTAATCCTATCTCTTTTGGCCTCCAGAATATTATATTCCATGAGTTGTGGTCCCTTAATGTAGAAGCTGCTGAATCTTGTGTTATCTGGATTGTGTTTCCACAGTACTTGAATTGTTTCTTTCTGGCTGCTTGCAATATTTTCTCCTTGACCTGGGAACTTTGGAATTTGGCTACAATATTTCTAGGAGTTTTCCTTTGGGGATCTCTTTCAGGAGGTGATCAGTGGATTCTTTCAATTTCTATTTTGCGCTTTGGTTCTAAAATATCAGGGCAATTCCTTGATCATTTCTTGAAAGATGATGTCTAGGCTCTTTTTTTGATCATGGCTTTCAGATAGTCCAATAATATTTAAATTCTCTCTCCTGTATCAATTTTCCAGGTCAGTTGATTTTCCAATGAGATAGTTCACATTGTTTTCTAATTTTTCATTCTTTTGGATTTGTTTTACAGTGTCTTGATTTCTCATAAAGTCACTAGCTTCCAATTGCTCTATTCTAATTTTTAAGGATGTATTTTCTTCAGTAATCTTTTGGACTTCCTTTTCCATTTGGCCAATTTTGCTTTTTAGGGCATTCTTCTCCTCATTGGCTTTTTGGACCTTTTTTGCCATTTGGATTAGGCTATTTTTTAAGGTGTTGTTTTCTTCAGTATTTTTTTTGTCTCCTTTAGCAAGCTGTTGACTTGTTTTTCATGATTTTCTTGCATCACTCTCATTTCTCTTCCCAGTTTTTCCTCTACTTCTCTTACTTGCTTCTCAAGATCCTTTTTGAGTTCTTCCAAGGCCTAGGACTGATTCATATTTTTCTTGGAGACTTTGGATGTAGGAGTTTGACTTTGTTGTCTTCTTCTGGTTGTATGTTTTGATCTTCTTTGTTAACAAAAAAAAAAAGATTCTGTGGTCTGACTCTTTTTCTGAGGTTTGCTCATGATCCCAGCCAATCACTTGAATTTTAAACTCTTTATTAAGGTAGGGGTCTGCTCCCAATGTGGAGAATATATTGTCCCAAGCTTTGGGGGTTTTGTGTGGCTATTTTCAGAGATACTTCTAGGGACATGTAAATTTTCAGTTCTTCCAAGGTGGTATGATAAGGGGCGAGGTGTTTACTCCTTTCCTAGCCTGTGCTCTGGTTTATGAGTGACCACAAGCACTCTTTTCTGTCTTGGAACTGTGAGGAGGATTTCCTCTCCACCACCTCTACAAGCTCCACCACACCTGCGCTCCTTCTCACCCCAGGACCACTACCCAGAACTATGACCCAGATCCCAGCACAGGCAAAGCAAAACATTCCTGCCTCAGGACTGGTAAAGGGATCACTGCAATCCCCCTCTGATCAGCGACTTGATTCCCCCTCAGTCTGTGGGACAGAAGCTCAGGAAGCAGCTGCCACCTCGGGGCTGTGCTCAGGAAATGGGACTGAGACCTAGCTTCTCTCTCTCACAGCAGAAATAGACTTTTTCCACTGACCTAAGTTTTCTTTGGCATTTGTGTGTTGAGAGGTCTGGAAACTGCCACAGCTGCCTGTGATTCAGTCCTCTGAGGCCTGCTCCAGGTTAGCTGAGGCCTGCCTTGCCTGTGCACCAATGCCAAACTGCGCTCCTCTCCCCGCCTGGTGCAGTATACCTTTCTGATCAACCATCCAGGTTGTCTTGGGCTGGAAATTTGTTTCACTCTGTCTTTTTGTGGGTTCTGCTGCCTTAGAATTTGTTTAGTCATTTTTACAGGTATTTGGAGGTGTTTGGGGGAGAGCTCAAGCAAGTCATTGCTTTTACTCTACCATCTTGGCTCTGCTCCCCCGCTTTCATTTCTAATTATATATTCTGAATATACTCAGCAAAGATTCAAACCTGTATTCTCTGACTCCAAATATATTTTTCTTTCAACTCTACAACATAGATTGTGATTTTTTTTCAACTTAAGGTTCAGCATTTAAGTGTCACTTGAATCCTATGACTTGAGCTCTTCCAGGAAGTGATAAAAAAGGAAGGTGTTCCTTATATGTTGCTATTTCCCTGCTGGACATTATAAGGAGATGGTACAGTAGGTCTGGAGAGTAAATGCTATTGAATACAAATAAAAGATAGGTCTATATAGCTGCATTGAGATACAGGTGCTTCTTTCATGGAGCAAACCCTCAAATATCTGGAGCAATATTTTCTAGTTTGAATATGATTGAGCTTCTTCTCATTCTGATCCTTTTTTCACCTATTTTAATCCAAAGCTACAAAAGACATTTTTTACATTTTGCTGGGGCAGCTAGGTGGCTCAGTGGATAGAGTGCCAGGCCTGGATTCATGAAAACAGCTTCCCAAGTTCAAATCTGGCCTCAGACACTTACTAGCTCTATGACTTCATAAGAGCTTAACCCTGTTTGCCTCAGTTTCCTCATCTGTAAAATGAGCTAGAGAAGGAAATGGCAAACTGCTCCAGTATCTTTGCCAAAAAAAAAATCCAAATGGGGTCACAAAGAGTTGGCCATGACTAAACAACAACAACAAAAGACATTAAAGAGTATCTAGGACATTATTATCTTACAGATGAAGAAACAGATTCCCCCAGGAGTGAAGTCAATGCAATTCAGTTCAGTTCAACAAATATTTAAGTGCTAACTTGGGCTAAGGCTAAATTACCTATTGCTACTGAGCATGACCAAGTGGTAGAAAAGAAGGGGAAAAAATCCAAACAGCCACTCTGAACACTAAGCATCACCATTATCAACAAATATTTATTTTTTAGCATATATTATCTGAATAGGTCAGTGCTAGCTCAGTTGAATCAAGATCCAGTGTTCCAAAATAGGTTCCTTTAAAATGTCAAGATGGACAGTTACAACAATATAGATAATTTTTGTCCAAAAGTGCTCTATCAAGTGATAGATCAACATCAGCAATGACCTATCTCTGCATCCTTTGTCTAACTTCCTTGTGATTTTTCACCCAAGGTACATTTTTATGTTCATTTACTTTTCAACTAGGAATGGAACAAGAATGCATTTATTACCTATTATGTGGTATGAACTATAGTAAGCACTTTACACATTTCATCTCATTTGATCCTCACACAAAAAAAAAAAAAAACACCATGAAGTGGGTGCTTTTAGCTCATTTTGCAAATGTGTAAGCTTAGGCAGATAGTGGTTAAATGGTTAAATGACTTGCCTAGGGTCACACATGTGACAGGGTCACACACAGCCAGAAAATGTCTAAAGCCAGATTTGAACTTATATCTACATGACTTTAGGCCCAGCACTCTATTCACTGAACCACCAAGCTGCCTCCTACCATTTTTGGCAAGATGGCTCCTGAAGGAGAAGAGTGAGGCTGGTAACTTAGCACAGCCCTCCCTCACTTACATCCAATTCACTTGCATATAATGGCACCACCTCACTGATACCATGGTTCTCTTCTAGAACAAAGGACAAACAGCAACCTCTGTGAGTAGAGAAGGAGCTGCCCACTGGGGACCAAACTTTCAGTTGAGCAACACAGCTTTCTTTTCCTTTCTTTCTTTCTTTCTTTCTTTCTTTCTTTCTTTCTTTCTTTCTTTCTTTCTTTCTTTCTTTCTTTCTTTCTTTCTTTCTT
>NW_020952762.1:41018-69132 GCF_900497805.2 Vombatus ursinus
TTCTTTCTTTCTTTCTTTCTTTCTTTTCTTTCTTTTCTTTCTTTCTTCTTTCCTTCCTTCCTTCCCTCCTTCCTTCCTTCCTTCTTTCCTTCCTTTCTTTCTCTCTCCCTTCCTCTCTCCCTCTCTCTCTCTGTCTCTCTGTCTCTGTCTCTCTCTCTCTTTCTCTCTCTTTCTTTCTTTCTCTCTCTTTTTTTCTACACATACTTTATCTCACCCTCCACATAGGGTATCATATCCTTACCTGCAGGTGTTCTGCCAAAAGGGAATGTAATTTTTAATCTAGGAAACATTTTTACTCTTGAAAACCCATCTTCACCCCAAATCACTCTGGCTCTCACTGATTGGCCAACAATAGCTCTCAGGCCAAGCCTTACTTGTTCATTTTTTGGGCCATGATTGGCTCAGGATAAATGTAAAAATGCCCTGAGGGTCTTCTCCTCCCAGGTCTATTTTTTTTTGAAGAGGGCATTCTTTTCTACATTTCTTATTAAGCCTTAATCACTGAATGGGAGTTCTGTTAAAGACTTTTAAAGACTTAGCTTGAAAAGGCCAAGTTCCCCACTGTATCCTGTGCCATCTCCAATTGTCCTCATCCTTATCTGGCCACTGGACCCAGACAGCTCCGGAGGAGAAAGCAAGGCTGGTGACTTAGTACAGCTTCCCTCACTTAAATTCAATTCACTTGCATGTCATGGCATCACCTCCATGATGTCATAGTCCTCTTCAAGAATGAAGGACAAACAGCAGCAACCATAGTTGGCTTAGTTGCCTCCTCTAAAAATTATAATACAGTTCATTCATTCATTCATTCAAACAAATAAATGAATGACTAGATAAATAAATAAATGAATGAATAAACAAACAATAAATAAATGAATTTAGGATTTGCATTTGTATTTAGTGCTTCATCTCTCTCTTAGGAGATCTTTAAACAGAGCTGACATTACCTCTCAGAGATGTTTTTGAAAGAATTCTCATTCAGGTAAATGTTGAACTAAATGACCTCTGGGATCCCTTTTGACTCTGAAGTTATGTTAGCGCACTCAGAGCACTGTGTTAAGCACAGAGCCAGATAAGCTTGTATTAGACACTGTTTCTGCCCTCATGGATCCTAAAGTCTAATATCATGACAAGTCATAAACATAAGCCACTACTATAGAATATTCAATATTACATACAGAAAAATAAAGTGCTAAATAAGTTCCAAAGGAGAGCTATTTATGAAGTGCCATTTATTTAACATGTTCTCTAAAATCCATAAAGCAGAGAGAGAAAGGAAGAAAAGAAAGTAAGAAAGAAAGAAAGAAAGAAAGAAAGAAAAAAGAAAGGAAAAAAAGAAAGAAAGAAAGATGTTGTTATGTTATCACATAGGGTGTTTCATTCATTTCTCTCACCTCCACTCTTCATTTTCATCCATTTCCTTTTTGTCCTCTTTTTGATCTGTCTACAATATGTGGTTTTAGACTACTAAAGGATTTGGAGCTTTATGTGTACAAAATTTGAGAGAAAAAATAAAGTACCACCTATGTTCAGATCAATATTTTTCTCCAATTTCTCTAGATCATCTTCAAGATGAATCTGAATCCCTCCTATGGTTTGTGTGGCTTAGGACATGTTCACTATATACCCAAAAAGTATACCCAGCAGAGCAAAGCATATAAATAAAATCCTGAAGACAGGAATTTTAGGACAAATGACTTTACTTAGGACTTTATCCTTATGATAACAAATGTGTCAAAATCAATCACTCTCAAGGTGGTGGCATGAATAGATAATAAATATAGGTTTAGAAAAGATTTACTTAAATTTTTGGACAGTAGATACATACCCCTCCATTAAGGTCTAGTTCATCAACAGCAAGCTGACTAGCAACAACTCATGATAACCACTAAGGCAGAAAAAGGTCATGATTACACTGGAGAAAATCATAGATTCCTGGATTATTGAAGTAGAACAATTATAGGTTGTTAAGAGCAATTAAGTTTATCAAATTTGCTGAGCCCTAGTATGTTGCAAGGCTCTATGTTAGAGATAATTCACTTATAGCCCTAATCTTTGGACATAATGGGGAGAAAGTTACATTTTCTCTACCACTGTTCAAGAAAGAACACAGGACTGAAAAGACAACTCAAGGCTTTGCAGTAGCTCTGAAGACTTTACTTTAAAGTATTAGTCCTTTTGCCTGTCATTTGGCTTGGACTGCTCATGGTGGTACCAATAGTATGGGAAATCTAAATTATAATTCTTGAAGAGGTTTGGGGGAGAGCTCAAGCAAGTCACTGCTTTTACTCTGCCATCTTGGCTCCACCCCTGAATTATAATTCTTAACCTTATCAGCAACAATAGGTATAAAATTTTGAGGTCTGATTATTTATAGGGTCCTAGCAGAGCAAAATGGCACTGTGAAATGAGATATTAGACTGGTAGTCAAGAAACATGAATTCTACCCCCAGTTCTGACATAAACTACCAGTGTCACTGTAGTGCGTGGTGCATGCTCCCAACTGAAGAATGATTATGTATAGTGTGATGGAACATTAATTCAGATATAATCATCAATGCATGTAAATGTTTCAAAATCTACAGCATGCAAAATCAACTCTTCTTAAAAACAAAATGCTGATCTGATTGCTAATTGTCACAGTAAGCATGTCTTTCTGTCCAGCCAGAGGTTTTGTGTGTGCCTCCATAGTGGCATTCTGGTATGACTCCATCAATCAGCATTAATCTCATGGGAAAACAGGACAGTCAAATTTGTGAGTACAAGGAATGTAAGAGTCTTCCCTAGTCACACGCCTACAGCAGGCTGATTGCTGAGGTCTCTGGTAGATTTTTATGGTTCTGGCTAAGGGTATTTACAAATTCCATATAATTTCTTGTTGGTTCTTATTTAAGCTTATGATGAAAGGAAACTACCAATCAAAATTTTAGTTTCCTAACATCATTAGGAAGTGTTTCTCAGTTGTTTACCTGCTTTCAGGGATACATATGTTTATTAGCTGGTGTTTATCAGTTATTGACCAGATTTGGGGAAGACATATATCATTGCCAAATTCTACGCAAACATTTTTTGTCTTAGAGACAGACAAATTACATAACAACTACTTAGCCATGAAATGGAGATTTAAAACAAAATTTAATTCATGCCAAATTAACATACTTATTGTAACTATGAGGTGATGGTCAGGTTGAGGACTGCCAGTCCCCCAACATGTTCCTGCTTTCCAGCTTGCCTCCCTAGAGATTTTTTTTCCCTTGGATGAAATCAAGGACTCTCTATCTTGGTTACACTGAGATATTTCACTCTCAGTGGGAGAAGGTATCCGTTCTCTAGATTGCCTCATATTTTCTAATATTTATAAATTCTCTGATTTCTTTTTTGCTATTTTTTGTTTTAAATTGGTTGACTTGTTCTTAACTCTTTGTGATGATTTTTGTCTAAGTACTATTTAGTAGGATTTAGTCAAACCTTGGGATATAAGCTTGGAGTATTCCTTGTTCTTGGAGCACGTGGAGGAATCCTTAAAGGATAGTGACCAGTAAAGCAGTTTGAACCTGAAAATCAATTCCTCTAGACTAATGATATTGGGGTGGGGAGACATAAAGATCTAATTCTAATCTAGTATTTCCCTCTCTGAGAAGAGCAGAGTAGTCATCCTAGTTGCCCCAATCTCCTGCTCCCTTCCAAGAACAAATCAGAGTCTGCCTTGGAGAAAGGTCAATTAGCTTCTAGATATATCAATTCATGCCTCCCCATGAGCCAAATTTAGACAACTCATGTGAACACATATAAACTACCTGAGTGACACACACACTTTATACTTATGTCAGGCACTATGATAAGTGCTAAGAATACAAAGAAAGCCTAAAAGAGTCACCAGCCTAGGGGTTCATTTTCCAATGGAGGAGACAACATGTAAATCACAAGGCATGTACCAGATATATTCAGTGTGGATTGAACATAGTCTCAGAGGGGAAAGCACTAGCAATTGGGGAGACTATGAAAGGTATCTTACAGCTCTAACATTTGAAAAATCTAAGAGAAACCAATTCTATTCCCACTAAGTTGATGGTGCTCCCCTGAATCAGAGATCTCCCTGAGGCCAGAGGAAGCTGAGGGAAGTCAGCTCTCATGAAGAATTTTGACATAGACAAGAAGTGGCTAGAATGCACCCTGGAGCCTATGATAAGTTCAGAGTGTTTTGATGAAATGACAACTCTTATTTTGTAAAGCTACTAATGGGCTTGACAAGAGAATCATAGCTTCCACACAAGCACACTAGCAGCTCTAATGAGTCTTTAACTCACTCACGGAGCCTGTCATATCCTCGAAATGCATTTGTTAGAAGCTGTATTGGGCCAAATGCTTAATAAATTCAATAATCTTTTTACTAAATGCATTATCAATGCCCAGCCATGATCTTGCAGGATGGCATTACTTCCACTTAAGCAATTAGTGGCAGCCCAATTGTTCCCAGTAAGTAGGAAGAAGAAGAGACCAGGCACTAATTGGTTGGATGTTCTTTTGGGTTGCGATAAGGACCACAAGCTTTACTGAGATGAAAAATGTAATTTTCAAACTCAAACAAGTGTAGCAAATAAAGGTCCACCACAAAACTTTTAATCAAAGGATAAAAAAAAATGAAAACTTGGCTTTTGCTGGTTGATGTCTATCTCTTCCTTCACAAAATGGGGTTAAACTTTTGGAAAAGGGTCTTCAATGAGATTCTTACCAATAATCAAAAGACAAAACAGGGGTCTCTGAGCTTGTAGTCCAAGTTTTAGTGGCTTCCTACACTTAGATGACTGACATGAGAATTTAAACTAATCTGTTAATAGGAGTTATTTGCTATGCAAAGCGCCACTGGTCTACCATGCAAGGACTCAAAATGAGGCTAGATTTTTTTTCACATAAAAGAGGAATAATAAAATATATTCCAATCTTTAGAGGCAATAGGGTATCATAGAAAAAGCACAGAAATTAGTCAGAAGGTTCTATCTTAAGTCACAGCTCTGATAATTTCTAGCTGTGACTATTAGCGAGTCATTTAATATCTCTGAGTCTCTGTTTCCTCAACTAGAAAATGAAAGTGTTATTATTTTCACCATGTCTCCAACAGAACTATTGTGACAAAATGTTTCACAGACTTTTAATTAAAAGTTAAGGTATCATTAGTGTCATCATCGTCATCATCAGTGGAGGGAGGGGCCTAATGATATGTCATAGGTCATTTTCTTTGGCCCAGATCTTTTCAATATTTTTACCCATCTCATCTTTCCAGTTTTCTTCCACTTTGTTCCCTGACCCATGCATGCTCCTCATTCCAATGATACTGGCCCATTTGCAGTTCCTCAAAGAAGAAATTTCATCTCTATGTTCCAGACCTTTTATCTGGCTGTCCTCCATGCATCATCTTTACCTATTCGATTTACTGGATTCCTTCAAGTCTCAATTAAAAGTCTATCTTCTACAGGGATATTTTACTAATCCCTCTTAATTTTAATGCCTTCCCTCAATTAATTATTTCCTATGTTTCCTGCATGTCACCTGTTTATAGGTATTTGTTTGCTTGTTGTTTTGCCCATTAGATTAGGAACCCTTTGAAATAAGGAACTGTCTTTTGCCTCTTTGTTTGTATCTTCAGTGCTTAGCATAGTTCCTGGAATATAGTAGGTATTTAAAATGTTTATTAATTGATTGCCTGATTGATAAATAACTTGAATGAGAGATAATGGCATACCTACCAAATTTACAGATGACATAGGAATGGAAAAAAGAGCTAACACAATATGTAAGATGACAGAATGAATATCCCAAAAGATCTCCACAGACTATGGACTGTGGATAAGAAGATAAAATTTAACACATAAAAATATTAAGTTTTATACTTGGATTCACAAAAATCAACAGTACATAAATAATATTGAGGGAATATAGTTAGATAATTCATGTGAAAAAGGTCTGGTGGTTTTAAGTAGGCTACAAGCATAGTAAGAGTAAACAATGTAACATGGTAGCCCAAAAAACTACTGTGTCACCCTGGGCAAGTCACTTACTTTCTCTGGGCCTCAATTTCCTCATTTATAAAATGAGGAGGTTAGACTGAAAAGGCTTTTATATTCCCCTTGAGCTCTAGATTTATGATATTATGACCTAAGGTTACATTAATTTTACAAACATGTGACATCAAGGTAATACTTCATTGTTTATGAAGTGTATAATTTCATTTGAATCTCACAGTAATCTGCATGATAGATACTATAGGAGTTATTATTATTTTACAGATGTTAAAACTGAGGTTCACAGAGACTAAGTGACTTGCCCATGGTAAGAGTGTCAGGATGTAATTTTTACCACTTTCTCTCTGACTACATGTCCAGTATTTTGTCCACTGAACCATGATTAATAGAAATATGATGTCCATAGTGAAGGAGTTAATACAATTAATGTATTCTACTCTGGTCCTACTATATCTAGTTCTGAGGATGCTATTTGAGATCTTATAAGGATAAATTGTAACCCAATCTGAAGTACCCCAAATTCTTCATTAAGGAGACTATGAAATAATATGATTTTCCTATAGGAGAGATTCGCTTCAATAATCTTAGCCATAATGGAATCAGGATATGGTAGCTCTAAAAGAGTACTTAGACAACATGTAGTGTAATGCCCTCTTTTAAAATAGAGGGAATGTGAGACCCAGAGAAGTGAAGCAGCTCATGTGAGGCCACACAGACCATTAGTGGCAGAGCTGGGATTGAAACTGAGCTCTTGTTTCAAAATCCATGGCTCTTTCCATTCCCACTTCTATCTATAATAATATATAGTCAGAACTGAGGTTCCTAATGAGAGTCCTTAAGCATTGCAATATCTATAGGACCCAGAAAAGAATGAAGTTTCCTTAGGTTTTCTTTCAGAAAACTTCTTTTAAAAAATTCCAACATGGCACAAGTCAAAATTCAACCTCACAATGTTTGGTTCTTCCTAAGCTGTATCCCTTAAAAAGGGAAGAGAAGACCAGTTTTGTCAACTTGGAGTATGAGCAGCTGTAGTAATATAAAATGATCATAGAACTTGGAGTCAAATGACTTGAATTTCACTTTGAACAAATCACTTAACCTCCCAGGACCTCTACTTCTTCACAGATTAAAAATGAGAAGGTTGGACTAAACTATCTCTAGGGTTACATCCAGTTCTAGATTCTATGACTGTATTTTCCAGGTCTAAAATTCACTCAGTTGCCTATGTAACATCCTTCTTCGCTTACAAATCTGGTTATGTGCCCACTTGAACAATCACAGGGAAAAACACTTAAATAAAACAAATTGGTCTCTGTTTCATAACATACAGCTTTTAGTTAAAGAAGGATTGGGGAAAGGGGATTTCCTTGTTGCCTTCAAATTGGTCCAGCAATCTCAACCTGCTGTGCAAATGCCTTCCAAATCCCCCCAGTGTGTTTTTTAAATATCCAAACAATATGAATCAACCTGGTCACTATAGTATATACTTTCACATTTATGTACCATATTGGTCCAAATAAAAGACATCTTTAAATGTATTCCATGCTTCTAAAATGATTTATTTTTCAAAAGAAGAGAGAGGGAAGGTAAGAGAGAGAAGGAGAGAAAGGAAGGGAGGGAGGAAGGAAGGAAGGGAAGGAGAGGGAGAGAGAGAGAGAGAGAGAGAGAGAGAGATGTGTTATAAAATATTAATGAATATATCCCAGTAAGATTTTATGGAAGCCAAACTTGAGGGGAAAGTGTAGCATATATCAAGACCAACATGCTCTTTCTCTATTATCACATAGTCTACATATTCCAGAAGAGCTGGAAGAGCTGGAAGAGCTGGAAGAGCTGGGGGTAGGGCTAGGGGAGAAAACATTTACCCTAATATAGTTTCTCCAAACTGAAGCATTGGCATTTGTAGTTATCAAGACATGAAGTTGCAGTGGAGAAAGGAGGAAAAAGCTTTTCTAATCCACCAAAATGTTTATTTCCCTCCAATATGCATAATTGGATTACATATCCGATTAAATCAGAAAATGGGAAAAATCTTTGGATGTTCAACATCCTGAGCTTGCTTCCTTAACCTGCTACCTCACCGCCAGCTGGTAATATAGCAATTAGTGCCAGCAAAACTATATTTGCTTATAGACCTAATTAGAGATCAAGAGAGTGGTTCACTTTTGATAATTACATGGCGGTGGCCCATCTATCAACCATTGTTAAATTGTTGTTATATTAATGTAAAGCTTATAATCACTGCTGTTCTAAATTGAATAAAATGTTCTTGCCAATTCTCCAGTGCAATTAATTTACATAAAAGCCTCTGGAACCAAAATTAAAATGATATACATCTCTGCAAAGGCTTCAGTTAAAACAAAGCTAAGTAATAAGGAAATCATACATCTCCCCTCCCCCCCCGCATTTTTATGTTTACCCATGTTAATGGCCAAACAATCATTAAAATGGACCTGAAACTAATTTAGAATTGTTATAGCTGTACCTCACTTGCTATGTACTGTGATTTATTATTCAAAGCATTAATATTTTAAATTCCCTGTTCCAGAGTCAGGAAAGATTCCAGACAATGAAGCTGGGGGTCAGGAGTAATCTGCATTTAAATCACATTCATCTTATTCAGGCATTTGATATTGGCTGTGAAGAACTGATGATCAGGTGCAGGATAGCCTTGTGCTTTGGCCTGTTTAAATGAACTAAAATAAAACTTGGTCACGCATCCTCAGAAGAGTTGTCCAAGGTTGATGGGCAAGGAAATATACACAATGTATCTGATCTAATCCAAGCCAATAAGAATTCATTAAGCACCTACTGTGCACAAGGCACTATGCCAAGCATTGGGGATAGACAAATGTTATAACTTCATTGTTCCCATAAGGAAGTTACATTCTTAAACAATATAGTTTAGAAATTTTGTTTTTACATAACTTTAATTTTTTAACAACATATTATCTATCACCTTCCTTCCTCTCACCATCACCTATGTCATGTAGCAAAGAATAAAAAATAAAAGAAGGAATGTATATGCTACTAAAAGCATGGGACATTTAAACAGATTGATAAAAATGTACATATTCAGAAAACTAGAGAGAAAAATTTAACTAGGGGAATCAGCACAAGCTTCCTGTAGCTTGTTGCATATAAGCAGAGTTTTGAATTAAAGCTATGGAAAGGTAGTGGTAAGAGGAGAGTGTACTCCAAGCGTAAGGGATGGTTTATGCAAAGACATGGTGCCTGGCCATCGAGTGTCATGTTTAGGGATGAAAAAACAGGACCATTTGACTTAGAGTGAATGGGAATAGTGTGGAATACATTTCTATAGTTAGACTAGAGCCATATTTGTAAGAAGTTACAGATACCAAGAAAAGGATTGTGTATTTTATCCAAGAAGCAATAGAGTTATTGATCAGGAAAATAACAATCAGATTTGTGCACTAGAAAGTATATTTTGGCAGTGAGTATAGAGGAAGAGTTGAGAACAATAGATTTTGGAAGCCAGGTATCAATTAGATGCCACTTTTATGGTTACACCAAGTTTCAGCAACCTAACAAAGTGAACTACATATCACACTTTATCAGATATCTATGTTATAGCTTAGATCAGGGGTGGGGAACCTATAGCCTACATGTGAAGTTTGGATTTAGTCAAAGGGCTGCACCTGAGGCCCTGTGGCCTCAAGGCCACAGGTTCCCCACCCCTGGCCCTGCATCTTATTCCCCGACATAATCTTCAGGAACTGCAATACCCTGATAACATTGTCCTTCAACCTGCTTAAGTTTGGCAAACTCTATTTCTGCTTCATTCACACATTGGGATGGTTCTCAGAAAAGTAATTTCACCACAAAAGTCCACTTCTTCCCTTCTCTTTCCTTCAACTTCTTCAAATTGAGCTTGCTTTTTAACCCCATCATGATCTCTAGTCTTTCAGTCCTCTCCATATTCTTCTCATCTCTCCCCAGTTATGGCTTTCTTGAATAAATTAACTAAAAGCACCTTAAGGACATACTCTGTGCGTAGAACTATATGCTAAATACTGGAGATATAAATGCAAAAAATGAGGCACTTCCCACTCTAAAAAACTACATTCTGATAGAAGGGAGATACATACATACATATACATATATATATATATATACACACACACACACACACACATATATAATACATATAATATATATATATATATTTTATATGTATATTTTGTATCTCCAGCACTTAGCATAGTACTCACTCACACAGAGGAATAACGGTCAGAGGAAGGTGTTTTGGTCTAGAAAGTCACAGGGATGGTGAATGGAGCCAAAGGAGAATCTATTTTCATGCCCCCTTTCTAGAAGCAATGGTAGTGTTGATTTTATTATGTTTCCCAAAGCAAGAAGTCAAAGGTGGTAAAAAGAGTATGTGTAGCCAGGGCAGAGTAGATTCCAAGATGACTGGGATAGATTCCTGGATGTGCTCTGAAAAATTAGCTAGTCTGTTTTGTAGCTAGGTATATCAAGCTTAATTTGGTGAAAAATGGCAGTTTATCTTTATATCCAGGCTTGACCTTATGGAAAAGCACATAAATGATTTAATAGCATTCTATAATCCTTCATCTACCTTTCTTTATGGAACCCCTGTCCCCCATAAATCATCACTGACTTGCTGTTTTTCAACTCTGGCTAACCCCTACCAACAGATTTCCCCTTATCTCTCCTCTCCTCTCATCTCCTTTCTGCCATTCTCTATTCTACCATCTTCCCATTTCTTCTCCACTCCATCTTTGCCTCCCCTCCATGCTCTCCTCTCCCCTCCCCCATTTCTTCTCTTTCTTCCCTCATTTTCTCCTCTTTTCCTTTCCTCTTCCCATTCTCCTTTCCTCTCCTCTCTTTTCCTCTATTCTTCCTTCTCCCTTTTCTCCCTTCTCCTTCCTTCCCTTCTTCCCTCCTCTCCCACTCCTATAATCCTAAACAGTGCAGGAAAAAAATAACATCTCTTTGATTTCCGCCATTATACCAATGGGTGTTGGACCCTTACTGCTACTTAGTAATTTTTCTATTCAATCCTCATTGATTTCCTAGCTCATTCCTCACAAATCTTTCAAGTCTTTTCCTCTCACTCTCTCCAAGCTCCCAACTATATCACCTGTCCTTTCTTAAAGCTTTACTTCCTATTTGACCGAGATAAGGCCATTATCTCCCTTTATTCTTCAAAGCTAAAGTTTTTAACCTCTTTACCGTCTTAAAGAAAGAAATAATATTTCTCCCTATTAAGGTTAATTTCCCCACATATATCCTTGATTCCAACACCCCTCCTCACCAGCAGGCATAATGAATAAAGTATTGGACTTAATTCAGGAAGTTGAATCCTTCCAGTTACCAGCTATATAATCCTGGCAAGCCAGTTATACTCTCTGGGTCTCAGTTCTTTATCGATAAAATGAGAGGGTTGCATTTGTTGTCTTTCAGTTTGTTCCTACCACTATTTCTCCTACACTATGATACCTCCATCAGTCATCTATTATTTGATCCATTTTTAATCTCATTGACTTCATCTGATCGCCAGACAAACTTGTTCATTTTCAGGTCTCCCAAGTCTTAAGAAGGTTGTCTTGTGATCTTTCTACATCTTTCAGCTGCTATTTGTATTTTCTCCTCCTCTTCACTGACAAACAACTTAAAAAAGTTCTCTAAAACTTATGCCTCTGTCTCCTTAACTTCCCATTCCTTCCTCAAACCCAAAGAATCTTGCTTCTATTCCAATAATTTTACTGGTATTAACCTCCTAAAGGTCACCAATTACCTCCTAATTGTTAAATTCAAAAGACCTTTTCTTTTAGTCTTCATCCTACAATACTTGACCTTTCTGCTGCTTTTGGCAAATGACCACCACATCCTTCTAGATATTATCTCTCTCTTTGTCTTCAGAGACATTACACTTTCTTGGCTCTTCTCCTAACCCTCGAAATATGCCGTCATTGGCTCCTCTTAACAATCCCTGAATGTCATATGTTCTGTAATGTTCTATTCTTAGCCTTTGTCTCTTCTTTCTCTGCATATTTTTTCCATGACAATCTCATTCACTCTTACAGCTCTCACTAATATTTCTACGCAATGGACTCCCACCTACATATCTCCATGTTTGACTTTTCTTCTTAACTATCAGACTTATTCATCTGGATGGTCCTCTGTAACCTCAAACTCAATATGATGAAAACTATATACTTTATCTTTGTTCCCAAATCTATTCATGCTTCTGAAATTTCTATTTCTGTTATATAATTCACTCAGTCACTAATTTTGAGACCTTGGTGTTAACTTTGATTTTTCTCCTTCTGTCTTCTCTATTCTATACAATAAATTGTCAAGGCCTATGATTTATTTGGATTTAAAATCTCTATGGTTCATGTGAAAATGATTTTAGGTAACCACAAACTTAGCATTTTTTCTCTTGTAGTCCTACTGATGTCCTTGTTCAAAAAATATATGTGGTTTGCTTCTTAAGAAGAGGCAAAGAACTTCTTACCAATGAAGTGTTTCTTAGAACTGTCATTTCAACAGGATAGAAATGGAAAAGATTTGAGAAATCCAAATTTTATTTTAAAAATGAGGAAGCTGAGTACAGGAGTGAGCTCTCTAAGTATATACAAAGTCAGCAGTAAAGGCAAGAACGAAACTTGGGTCTTGATTCCCAATATAGGTCTCCTTGTTTTAATATCTCAAATCAAATTCTCCTTACTCCCTTTCCTCTCTCTTTCTTTCCTCAGAATATTCCATAGAGCAGAGCTTCTTAAACTTTTTTCCACTCATGACCCCTTTTCATGTTTCAGCAGTGTTCATTTGGCATTGCGTGGTGTGACAGCACACACCATGCAAAGTGCGCATGTTGTGTGTTCAGAACCAAGGCTGCAGTGAAGTTCTGTGATACAATATAGGGAAGCGCTGCCAGAAACACCTCTGATTCCTTACACGTTTGATTTTTAACTAATTTTTGGTTGTTGCACATTCAGAAACCTCCTAATGTTGCCAAATTTTTTGCAAATCCATGTGGGGTCACAACCCACAGTTTAAGAAATGCTGCCATACAGAAACAAGGCATAGACCAAAATCTCACACCATATACCAAAATAAAGTCAAAATGGGTTTGCTGTAAGCAAACTGGGAGAGCAAGGAATAGTTTACCTATCAGATTTATGGAGAACAGAAGAATTCATGACCAAACAGAAGATGGAGAATATTATGGAAAGCAAAATGAATAACTTTGATTACATTAAATTGAAAAGGTTTTGCACAAACAAAGCCAATGCAACCAAGATTAGAAGGAAAGTAGAAAATTGGGAAAGAATTTTTACAACCAGTGTCTCTGATAAGGGCCTCATTTCTAAAATATATAGAGAATTAAGTCAAATTTATAAGAATACAAGTCATTCCCCAGTTGATAAATGGTCAAAAGATATGAACAGGCAGTTCTCAAATGAAGAAATTAAAGCAATCTATGGTCATATTAAAAAATGCTCTAAATCACTATTGATTATAGAAATGTTAATCAAAACAACTCTGAGGTACCACATCACACCTATCATATTGGCCAACATGACAAAACAGGAAAATGATAAATGTTGGAGAAGATGTGGGAAAATTGGAACACTAATGCATTGTTCGTGTAGTTGTAAAATGATCCAACCTTTTGGAGAGCAATTTAGAACTATGCCCAAAGGGCTATAAAAATGTACATACCCTTTGACCCAGCAATAGCACTTCAAGGGTTATATCCTAGAGATCATACAAATGGGAAAAAGACCCACATGTACAAAAATATTTACAGCAGCTCTTTTAGTGATGGCCAAGAATTGGAAATTGAGAGGATGCCCATCAATTGAGGAATGGCTGAACAAGTTGTGGTATATGAATGTCATGGAATACTATTGTGCTATAAGAAATGATGAACAGGCTGACTTCAGAAAAACTTGGAAAGACTTGTATGGACTGATGCTGAGTGAAGTGAGCAGAACCAGGAGAACGTTGTACACAGTGAAAGCCACATTGCACAATGACTAATACTGATAGATTTAACCCTTCTCAACAATACAAGGATCTAAGACATCTCTAAAGGCCTCATGACAGAAAATGCTATCCAGAAGAAGAAAGAACTATAGAGTTTGAATGCAGATCAAAGCATACTATTTGCTATTTTTTTTCTTCTGTTGTGTTTTGTTTCCTCTTTCTGGTGGTTCCTCCTATTGGTTATAATTCTTACTTACAATATCACTAATGTGAAAATGTGTTTAATAGGAATGTATATGTATTACCTATATCAGATTGTGCACCATCTTGAGGAGGGAGGTGGGGAGGGAGGGGGAGAAAAATTTATAACTCAAAAGCTTTTGGAAGTGATTGTTGATAATTCAAAATTTATTAATTAAAATAAAAAAAGAAATGCTGCCATAGAGCAGGGGTTTCAAACTCAAATAGAAATATGGCCACTGAACCATACAAAATGATATCTGAAGGTTGTATCATGACTTAGGAAATTATATATTAACATAATCTATGCTCTATATATTTTTTCATTTATTTTATTACATATCTTCCAATTACATTTTCATTTGGTTCCCAGCCAGGAATGTTACTGGCCCTACTACAGCCAATCACTTGGCAATATCTTTTTCACTTCCACTGTAGAGTGTGCTTGAAGTTGGCCCATGTTAACGTTTCATAGAACCGCCTAAAGGACAATCATTTTTTTTTCTTGTAACTGGGACAGTGTTAGAAAATAAACAGGGCTTCCCTCCCTCCCTAAGTATTATCATGTATGCTAGCTCAGCACATAGAAACTTCGAGTATAACAAAACTACTGGCTGCTTCCATCCAGCCATGGTGACAGTGCTAGAGTACCATTATAGGCTGTTGTTGTTTTAGTCCTTCATTTTCAAAGAGGAATAAAATGGCATCACTATGCCAGAGTTATGTTTTAGTTTGTATAACTGTGGCTGATCAGACCAATATGAGCTTGGAATGTTCTACTGCAGCTTGCACACAAATAGTCCTTGTGAACCTTTGGGGTGGATTTTCCAAGTTTGCATATCTTGAATTTTTCTTGAGCTACCTCAATTCTGCTTTGCTCATAGAGCACAGCACCTTCTATAATGAGGGCATACCATGATGAGTGGTCTTGGGCCAGTGTCTCCCATGTCACACAATAAATTCCAAAGTTCTTAAAAGAGACCTTGAGAGTGTCTTTGTATCGCTTCTTCTGACCACCATGTAAATGCTTGCCCTGTGTGAGTTCTCCATAATAGTCTTTTTGGTAAGCGTACATTTTGCATTTGAACAACATGGCCAGCCCATCAGAGTTGTACCCTCTGAAGCAGAGTTTGATTGCTTGGCAGTTTAGCTCGAGAAAGGACCTCAGTGTCTGGTATCTTATCCTCCCAGGTGATCTTCAGAATCTTCCTAAGACAATTCAAATGGAAGCAATTGAATTTCCTGGCATGGCACTGATATATTGTCCAGGTTTCACAGGCAGACAACAATGAGATCAGCTCCGTAGGTCTTCAGTTTGGTGTCCATTTAATACCTCTTCTTTCCCATACTTTCCTTTGGAGCCTCCCAAACACTGAGCTAGCTCTGTCAATGCATGTGTCAATCTCATTATCAATGGTGTACATCCCTGGAAAGTATACTACCATGGTGAGTGAATTTATCCACAGCATTCAAAACTTCTCCATTTGTTGTAAGTGATGGCTCCACATATGGATGGTGTGGTGGTGGTTGATGGAGCACCTGTGCTTTCTTGTTGTTTATTGTTAGACCAAAATTAGCACAAGCAGCAGAGAATCAATCCATACTTTGTTGCATGTCAGCTTCAGAGGCTACATTGAGTTCAAAATCATCTGCAAACAGAAAATCACGCACCAACACTCCCTCCACTTTGGTCTTGGCTTGTAGTCTTTTCAAGTTGAAGAATTTACCATCAGTGTGGTAGCTGACCTTGATTCCATGTTCATTGTCATTGAAAGCATTTGACAACATGGCTGAAAACGTCATGCTAAAAAGCATGAGAGCAAACACACAGCCTTGTTTCACTCCATTGTTGACTAGGAAAGCATGAGAGCATTGTCTAGACCTCTAGGAAAAGTAGATGACTCAATTGACCTTTTAAAAGCGGGTGATTGCATCCTTGCCTCTTGGACTCTGGGTGTGGCCAGTATCTACTTTTCCTTCAACTCAGGTAGAAATAGTGAACTGCTAAGCACTTGACAGCCAATCATAGAGTACAACTAGAACCAGCTTGACTGAGCTCACAGGAACCAATTGTTAAATTTTCAGTGTGGGCATTTACACCCAGGAAATTGGCAAATTTTAAAAATAAAGGCTTGCTTTATTGTCAATTGTCTAGACTTAAATGAGGGAGAAAATATTTATAATGCAGATTTAACTTAAAAGTGTGACCTGTAAAATATATATATATATATATACATATATACATATATATACACACATACATATATACGTATATACATACACATATATACACATATATGTATATATACATATACATATATACATATACATATACATATATATATGTTTTAGAGAGCTAGTTGTTGAACATTTACCTGCACCCTCTGCAGCTAATTCACTTGATTCACTTGTCTGGCTTAGGTGAGCCTATGTCTAGGTTTTGAGCTGATTTTTCTGTGCTCCTTTCTGTATCTGATCTGAGGCAACTGACCATTGATATGGAGATACTGGATTAAAAATGTGTAACGTGGAGGTATTTTGTGAATATGAGAGTTTCAGGGTCCTAGGTCAATCAGACAGAATTGAATGGTGGCAGGGAAAGTTTCTGGATTGGAGATGGCCAATAACAAAAGAAGGAGCCCAACCACTAGCTGGCCTAGCCATGAGCCATGAATTTTAATGGCACATTGCAAAGTAGAAATGAAAGATGTTTAAGATGAGGAAGCTGAATACAACAGTGAGTTCCACAAGTATATACAGAGTAAGCAGTAGAGTCAAAAACAAATCTGAGGTCTCTTGACTCCCAGTTAAGGGCTCCTTGCTTGAATATCTCAAATAGAATTCTCCCTAGTCCCTTTCCTCTCTCTTCCTTTCCTCAGGGTATTTATAGAACAGGAGTATCAAACTCAAATAGAAATAGGGCCACCAAATCATATATAAACAACTATCCTGAAAACAACTTTATGTTCTCATAAAGTGGAGATCTCTATCATTTGGCAGAGTATAATTCACCACATAATCAACACACTTTTTTTTCAGTCCAAAAATTAGTTTATAACCTTTCATCACATAATCATTGCATGGTATAATTCTGTTTGTCACACCATGTAAAAGGTAAACAGAACAGCAGTGCATTCATCAGTGGCATATGGATATACACATTTATCTCTCACACATTTCAAGCTGTGAGTCTAGAATTCTCAGCGCACAGGCATTTTCAGTATTCAATTTTAATATATATTCAAGAGCATTCTGTGCATCCTAATCTTACACCAAAGAGAGTTTAGTAATAAATGATTTTTAAGTAATACTGGCACATATCTTTAAAGCTTCAAATAATGGTCACATTTCACTTTTTTCACAAAAATAATTTTTTGGTATAAAATCTGCAACGATTATGGGGTGAGATATGGTATTACTGTTGCTCCTTCTTTAGTCTACTGGTTTAAGTTTCTCTGTCAATACGGGCTTATATTTTGTCTTTAACATATCTCTTTTTTGTGTAAAATAAATACCACCCCAAACATGATGCATGTTTTACATTAAATACATTTATACCATTTCCTTTTGAGAAGACCCTACTGAGAAGTCACAACCTATGCTTTAATTAAATCATCCCTGTGTTGCCAATGTAGAAATGTTAACAAGGTGAAGGCATGATAAAGGAGCATAATCCTTCTCAGAGGCAAATCTTCCTCAGAACCGCACCAAGAATGATGCAGGCTAGAAGGGCCCCTTAAGTGGAAAGTGAATAGTTTACAATGCCCCAGTCCTTTGACCCAGAGTCAGACTCTTAACGTTAGACCTCATTACCTCAAAATTATCATTCTGAGCCCCCTTTGTTATGCCTTCTCTATTACGATAATCTTATTCAAGAAAACAGCCAGTGCAACATACATGGTGTCAGTTCCATAGTTCAATAACAGAGATCAACTACCACAGCCTCATCTTGTATAGTGATATAAATAATAATCAAAAGGAACACTTCCACCTGTCTTTAATTTTTGCTCCCCTAACCTTTGACATTCCACAAGAAGTCAACATTTTCAAAAACAATAGTGCTAAGGTGGGGGGGAAAGGGTGGAGCAGAAGAGAGGAAAAGAAAATTTAGCATTTTTGTTCTGCCAAAAAAGTATATTTACTCACAGCAGCAGCTGACCTTTCCTGAGAAGGACACCTCTAAACAGGTGATATTCCTGTTAATCATGAATTACCATTCTGTTCCCAGGTTCTACTCATATAGCCTATCTGTGTATGAGGGATAGACTTGTAAATAAAAGAGTAAAATGGAGATTTGCCAAGTTTTTGCCTTTCCCATTAGAAGTATTGTCTCTTCCTTGGTAGTGTAGACCTGGCTGGAAGCTATCACATTTCTTCAGAACTTCATATATAGTGAAAGGGCCAGGGATGGGAGTGGGGCATTCATCCTCTCAAATCACAGATGGGGACTACTGTCACCCTACCCTCAATGAGACTGTTATGTTGAGTGGCACATAGATATCATAGGGACATTTAAGTGTAGAACATAGGCTCAAAATCAGGAAAGAAATCTTACAGATGCTTGCTAGACAATTGAAGGAATGTGTCTAATGCTGGGGAAAAGGCTGCAGGAAAACTATAGAATTGAGAGTCCTCTTTTTGGAGGGAATATTTGAATTCCATGAAAGTGAATTAGATTCTCATTGGTGAGTGAGGAGAACAGGATTCTCGTCCTACTTCTGCCTCTAACTTTCTATGAAACCCTACACAAATCACTTCTTAGGCTATGTTGGTGTTCCCAAACTTGTTAGTCAAGTACCCTGAGGGGCTATGGAGTTATTACAAGGATAAGTGATTCCATATACACACCAAGAATTGGTCGTTTTGTTTTCTATTTAGCTCCATGAAAATAAGCAGCATGACTCAATATAATAAACAAGCAAAAACACCTTTAATAGAATGAATAGACAATATAATTGGAACATATATGCATATATACATGCACACATATGCACACACATATATGTGTTTATGACTATTTTTTTCAGATATTGGTAGATGCTATTGTGATTAATAATGGACAAACTCATTTTAAATGGCTATTAGATTCATAGCAGGTTTGTTGTGGTTGGAATTTTTTTTCCCAATAAATGAATACTGAATAGTGCAATTGCTAGTGTGTGGGGGTCAATAGCATTTTTAATGTTGCAAAGGGGATAATGTCTATACATTTCTTGAAATCAGCTTCACAAACATAATATTAGGAAAGCATGTCTAGATAACACTTTTCTGACAAAGATCTGGGAGCTTGAAGGGGATTGTTATATTCAATGTAAGTTAACAGTATGATATGCTAACCAAAAATGCTAACACAATCTTGAGTTCAATTAAGAGCAATATTGTCTTCCAGGAATAAGGAAGTGATAGTCTTATTGTACTTTGCTCTGATGGGATCTCTTCTGGAATATTGTCTTCATTTCTGAGCCCTATATTTTAGAAAAGATATTTGTAAACTGGAGAATTTCCAGAGGAGGGAAAGGAGAATGATGAAGGCTCTGAGCCAATGTCATGGGAGTATTTTTTGAAGGTACAGGTCCTCGGTACTTCAAACCTGGACTATTTTAATAGCTTGCTGGTTTATTTCTCTGCCTCAAGGCTTTCCTCATCCTCTCCATCCTCTCCAAGTGATCTTCCTAAAATGCAGATCTGATCATCTGTCTCACACACACACACACACACACACACACACACACACACACACACACACACGCACACCACTCAATAAAGTCCAGTGGCTCCCTATTACATCAAAGATCAAATAGAACATTCTCTTTTTGGCTATCAAAGCCCTTCCTAACCTGACCCCTTCCTATCTTGCCAGTCTTGTTAAACTCTCTCTCTACTTACTCTGTAATTCAGTGACACTGGCCTCCTTGTCATTCTTCTCTCATGACACTCTCTCACAACTGAGCTTTTTCATTGACTATTCTCTATTCCTGAAATATTCTCTCCCTCATTTCTGCCTCCTAAATTCCCTGGCTGCCTTCAATTCTTAGCTAAAGTCCCACCTTCTTCAAGAAATCTTTCTCAGTCATCCTTAAGCTTAGTGCCCTACATCAAATTTATCAGATAGAGAGATGATATTGTTTTACATAGATGATTGCATTATAATGTCTCTCCCATTGGACTGTGAACTCCTGAAGAGAAAGGACTTTTTTTTCTGCTTCTATTTGTATTCTCAGACCTTAGGACAGCACCTTGACAATAGTGGGCACTTAAATTCCAGTTGGCTGACCAACTGACTGAAGGAAATGGGGATGTTTAACCTGAAAAAGTATAAACTTGTGGGTTGGGGAAAACATGATAGCTATTTTTAAGTTCTTGAAAGGATGTAAAGAGAAAGAGGGATTCAACTTGTTCCACTTGAACCCAGAGGGCTGAATTATGAAACTTGTTAAGAAGCAAATTAGGTTTGATTTGAGAAATAATTTTCTAACCCTTAGAGCTTGTTGCTGTTGTTCATCTTTCCTTGGCGAAGAGGAACAACTACATCACAAGTCATGTCTTGACTTGCTTGTGAATTGGATTTAAGTAAGAGTTACACAAAGTCATCAGACTCACTCTCTCTTCCAGAGTCATCAAAGTCCAATGGCAGGACAAAAGTCAAGACTATTGGTGAGGGACCAGGATATAGCAGATGACCTTGATGCCTTTGATGTTTGACCAAACTCTAAGTTTTACATAGTACCTGTTTCAGCCATCTTCATGGGCATTAGAACAAATCCATTTCACTCGGGAAAATCTTCACATGCTTGAGGTAGACCTCACTTTAATTCACTGATGGCTTTGAGGCCTATTGGTTACCCTCAACTGATTTAGCCAATCTGCTGAGAGGGTTTTACTGGAGTGTGGCCCCCGAGCATGCTAGAGCTTCTGGGCATCAAAAGTGTGAGTTATCCATTAGAGTTAACACTTAGAGTAATCCAAAAGTAGAATAGTCAATTTAAGGATACTGTGGGGCCTACATCACTGGAGGTTTTCATGTAATGCTGGATTTCTTTCCTTTGGGGATTTTTTTTTTTTAGGAATAGATTGGACTAGGTAGCCACAAAGGTTCCTTCTAACTCTGAAATTCCTGACCCAATATGAGCTTGGACAAATCACTTAACTTCTCTGGGTTTTGGTTTCCACATTTGTAAACAGAATGGCTTAGACTAGCTATCCTCTGAGGTCCCTTCCAGCTAGGAATCCATGATCCTATGAGCTTGTCTTCATACTCAAAATAATTGTAACCACTCATCTAGATGGTCTCTAAGGGTAATTCCAGCTATGACATTCTGTAGTTCTAAATTAAATTTCTTTGGAATCTTATTATAATTATAATAAATTTTTATTTTAGAAATCACCTTAAAATTCCAGCATAACTCTAACAACTGGCTAAATGATAATGAGAAATGATCAATAACATGGACAATTTTAAAATACACATAGTTTCATTTTAAGATACCATTTTAATCAAAGTGTTTCCCATAAAATCAGAATGAGCAATTTCATTTTCTATAAAGGAGACCATTATGACTAGTAGAATTTTTCAGGACATTCATTGCAAATCAAATGGGGTTGTAGGGTTCCCAAGATCTTTAACAGAGAGTGAGAGAACAACTTTTTTTTTTTCAAAACAGAGAGCTACATGAGTACAGCTGATATTTTCTTCTTTATACATAAAAATCTGGAGGTAAAACTAAGCCTTAAATGAAGGCAAGACTGTCATGGTACTGATGACAATTTCAAAAATGGCTTCCTTACCGATCAATCGGGGAATGGCTGAGCAAGTTGTGGTATATGAATGTGATGGAAAACTATTGTGCTATAAGAAATGATGAACAGGCTGACTTCAGAAAAACCTGGAAAGACTTGTATGGTCTGATGCTCAGTGAAGTGAACAGAACCAAGAGAATGTTGTACACAATAACAGCCACGTTGCATGACGACTAATATTGATAAACTTAACCCTTCCTGGCAATACAAGGATCTAAGACATCTCCAAAGGCCTTGTGATGGAAAATGCTATCCACACCCAAAGAAAGAACTATGAAAGTCAGATTGCTATTTTTTTCTCTTCTATTGAGTTTTGTTTCCTCTTTCTGATGGTTCCTCCTATTGTTTTTAGTTTCTACTTACAACATCACTAATGTGAAAATATGTTTAATATGAATGTAAATGTATAGCCTGTATCAGATTATGCACCATCTTGGGGAGGGTGATGGGGAGGAAGGGGGAGAAAAATTTTAAACTCAAAAGCATATGGAAGTGATTATTGATAAATCAAAATAAATTAATAAAAAATGACATCCTCCACTGATATAAACCATAGCCCTTTACATTTTAATAAATGGTAATTCATGGCTTCACGTGGCCAAACAACTTTTGTTTTCTGAAAATAAAGGACACATTTGTAAGGAAATTTTAGACTTGTAGTGAAGAATAATGTCCTAATAATTAAAGCTACCCAACAGTAGAATGGGTTGATTTTAGAGATTCTAAGGTATTTTTCATTAGAGGTCTCAAGTACAAAACAGATATCCAACTTTAACAGAAGTTGTAGGAGTTATAGGAGAATTTCTTGTTCAGTTGTAGATTGGATTAGACAGTGAGGTGTTGGATTTGGGGTCAGGAAGACCTGAGTTTGAATCCTGCCTCGGACATCTATTAGCAAGAACCTGGGCAAGAATGAGATGTTTGAACCCAACTTCCAGGTAGGAAGCCCAAGATTGGTCACAGGCTAAAATAAATTATCAGCTGGGCTTGGCCTATTCCTACAACAGTTAGTATAGTGAAGCTATGAATCAGTTTCTCAAGTCTATGGACATCATTGAGAAAAGGTTGACTGTGCTGAACAAGTGGATAAAGACAGCTGAGGTACCTTCTGCTGATAATGAGAAAGAGATTGAGGTAGTCAAGGAATTGCTTCCAGAAATTAAAGAAACTTCTCAGTCTTAGTTTTCTCATGGGTAAAGTGAGGATAACAATACAGTCTAACTCACAGGTTTGATGTAAAGAATAAAGCTTTGGAAATATTAAAGAACAACACATTAATAGTAAGAACAATAGCTAACATTTATGCAGCACATACTATGTGCCAAGCATTTTGGTAAGCACTTAACACATTTTCATATTTGTCTTTCATAACAACTCTGGGAGGTAGGTGCTTTTATTATCCCCAGTTTTACAGACCAGTAAACTGAGGCAAACAGATTTAAGTGACTTACCCAAGGTCACAAAGCTAGTAAGTGTTTGAAGCCAGACGTCAACTCAGAAAGATGAGTTTTCCTGACTCCAGGCCTAGTCCATTGCTCTATCCACTCTGACACCTAGCTGCATTATTATTATTTATTAGTAGTATTAATATAATGGTTAATATTATTATTATTATGAGTAATTATTATTAATCATTATTAATATTAGTACTGTTATTATAATTATTAAATATTCACCTTCTATGGTCAAGGCAGCTAGGTGGTACAGTGGATATAGTGTTGGTTCTGGAGTCAGAGGGCAGAATCATCTTCCTAGGTTCATATCTGACGTCAGACACTTACTAGTTGTGTGAACCTGGGCAAGTCATTTAACCCTGTTTGCCTCAGTTTCCTCATCTATAAAATGATCTGCAGAAAGAAATGGCAGTATCTCCAGCAAGAAAACCTCAAATGGGGTCATGAAGAGTCAGAAACAACAGCAACAACAATTTCTTTGGTCCTATCTAATTCTGCAAATGGCACAGGAGAAAGACTTTCACTCTGCCTTCCTCCTCATCTCCAGGAGATCTCTCTCTACTTATGGGACTATAGTCTCTGAGAAGTGAACTTTCATCTTCCATTATGAAGAACCAGGCCTCCACATGACTTGCCAGCCATTTTCAAACCATGACCATACCCCCTTCTGGCTCCCTTTTATATGCTGGCTTTTGCCATTATAATGTTAACTCTTTTACCATAGGGACTATCTTTCTTGCTTGCTCTAAATCAATAATTCTAAATTTAACTTTTGTCTTTTTTTTCCTTTCTTTTTTATGTGATTGTAAACTCTCGTTAGGAAGGAACCAAGTTTGCTTAATTCACTTAATAGAAAGTAACGCTTAAGAAGATACTCACAATGGAGAAGGAAGCATGTATCAAAGAATACTATTTTGGAGTCCATTGCCCTCATTTTCCTTAGGAGGAAACTGAGGCCCTGAGAAATTAAGTAACTTGCCTGATATAATCCAGTTAATTCATGTTATATTCCTTTTGAATTTAGCAATACATGCATTTACTTAACTATAAGGAAATGGAAGCTTTCTGCAGTGTGCTTCCTCATCTCCCCTTCTCTACATCTTCACCCATTCTCTTCTGTGCTCCAATTTCAGAGGATGAGATGGTCATTCTCCTTGCCAAAGGAGAATGGAGAATGTGCTCTTGGCCCCATCCCAACTTATTCCGTCTTGTCTTCTCTAGAATTTTGCAACATCATTCTCACTTTTTTTTTTTAAAAAATTCTCCATCTGTTCTGTCTTTGCCATTGACAATAGACAAGATTTTTCCCTATCCCAAAAAATAAACAGGACTTCACTTGAACCTGTCATCTCTCTCTTTTTTTTTGTGAGGCAATGGGGGTTAAATAACTTGCCCAGGGTCATACAGCCAGTAAGTATCAAATGTCTGAGTTCATATTTGAACTCAGGTGCTACTGACTCTAAGACTGGAACTCTATCCACTGCACCACATAGCTGCCCCCGAACCTGTCATCTCTTTAAGTTATTTTTCTCTATTCTTCCACTATTATAAACTCCTGGAAAATAATATGTTTTCTCTATGTTACCGAAACCTTATTTTCCATTCATGAACACTCTACTGAATTTGTTTTTTTTTCCTCATAAAGGTCACCCATACTTTCTAAAATTTTAAATCTGGTGGTCTTTTTATATTCTCACCCTCTATCATCATTCTGCATTTCTCATTGCTCATCATTCCCTCCTCTTGGATAGTTTGTATATTCTATCCCCTCTTAATTCTGGTGACATTGTTCTTTCCTAGTTCTCCTCCTACCTTTCTGAATGATACCCTTCTTCACTGGCTTATTATTTTATTCTCACTCCCAAAGTGTGGGAATCTCCCAAGCTTTTTCAAATACTCCTCTTCCTACATTTTTTCCCACATTTTCTTTCTCTCTTTTTTTAGAATGTCTTCTTTTTATTTTTAGGCAATTGGGGTTAAGTAACTTGCCCAGGGTCACACAGCTAGTAAGTGTCAAGTGTTTGGTCTGAGGCTGGATTTGAACTCAGGTCCTCCTGCTTTCAGGGCCGGTGCTCTATCCCCTGCGTCACTTAGCTGCCCCCACATTTTCTAATCTGAGAATTTCATCACCTCCCAAGGGTTTAATTATCACATTTGGAAGCCTTCTAAATCTCTTTATTCAGGCTAGTACGTCACTTTCAATTGAAACTTTGGCATTTCACTTGGATATCCTGTTGCCACTTGTAACTCAGCTTGACAAAAGTTGACCTTATCATCTTTCTTCCTTCCAAACTTTTTCTTCAAGGTCCCTTTTTTTTTCTATTGACTTAAGTGATAACCTCTTAATCAGCCAATCTTGGAACTTCAGTCATTTCTGAATCCCTCTCTTTCATGACCTGCATCAAATTTATAGCTAAGTCCTCTTTATTCTAGCTTCACCTCTTCACCTGAATTTATGCTGTTTTTATTAAATCAATCAATCAATCAATTAACATTTATTAAGTTTCTACTATATCCCAAGTCCTTTTCACTTCTCGATGGGCTGGATTGTTAGCCTCCTAGTGGTTTTTCTTGTCTCCAGTCTTTTCCTTTTCCATTCTGTCTGTCACACAGCTATCAAAAGAGTCTTCCTAATGCACAAGTAATTCTCCTACTTAAAAATCTTCAGGGATGTCCTAGTTTGTTTAAGATAAAATGTAAACTCTTTAGTATGGCATTGAAGGCTCTGTACCTTCTAGCTCCAATTTCCAGATATACTATTATCCAGATATATTGTTCTTCTTCATGGATGCTGCTTTCTACTTATTGATCCTGCCTATATGTAATGTTATAGCCTGTATGTAATGTTATAGCGAAACCTAGGCCATAAATTTATTCCATCCTCATTTCTTTCTATTAAAATTCTATCTTCAGGCTCAGTTAAGGGGAAATCTCTTCTGTATAATCCTGATATCCCCCAATTGAACATGTTCTCTCTCAAAATATCCTGGAGAACTTTATCTATATCTTTTCTGTGTTCTTATCACACTGTGCCTTGCATTATACTTGAAGCTTCTATGATTTCAATACTCTGAAATCTACATATTCAATTCTCGCTTCACTTGAACACCGATCTTCATTACCAGCTTCTTACTGAATATCTCCACCAATTTGTTTTGTAGGCATCTGAAATGCAACATGACCAATGCAAAACTCGTCATCCCATCACCCCTAAAATGTTTATTCCCTAAATTCACTATTTATGCCAAAGGCACTAGAATCCTTTACTCAAGTTTACAATCTCAAAGACCTCTGACTCATCTTTCTCCCTTACTCTGTTCCCAATTTATAATCTGTTGCCAAATTTTATAGATTCTGTCCACAATATTAGTCGTATTTCTTTTTTTCTTTTTGTATATATATTCTCATAGCCATCAAAGTATACTAGACCTTAATTATCCATCATTTGTAAAACAATAGACTCTATAGGTCTCCATATTGCTAATCTCTTTCCTCTCCAATAGATCCCTTATCTACTTTAACATTCCAATTTGTTATTCTTAAAGCACAGGACCCTGTCACTCTCCTAATCAGAAAGCTTCAGTGTATCCCTACTGCCTCTTAGTGCTTCAGAATTTGTTTCTGACATCTTTATAGACTGATTTAATGTTACTTTCCCTTATATAATTTACGTTCCAGTCAAACTGACTTACTTGCTGTTTCCCATATAGGATGTTCTATATCTTATCATCTACTCATCTACTTTTCTTATCCCAGACCTTCTCCTCCTCTTTCTGCCCCCCCCACCATATTTAGAATTTTCTCCCTTATCTGTCTCTTAGAATTCTTGATTTCCTTGAAGATTTAGGTTAAATATTATCTCCTATATAAAACTTCCCCTGGTTAGCTACTTATTAATAATTCCCTCCTACACTGAAATTGCTTTATATATATATGTGTGTGTATATGTATACATATGTATATATATACATATATGTGTGTATACATAGATATACATATACATATATGTGTGTCAGTCTTCCCACACTAAAATCACTTAGTTTTCTCTGTTTATCTGGAGAGAGACAGATAGAGAAATAAGTAGAGAGACATACAGAAAGACAGAGACAGAGAGAGACACACAGAGAGAGACCTATGAGAAGACTATTGTTTATTGTTTAGAGGTTATTAAGGCCTGGTAGAGTGGTGAGGAACCTATGGCCTCAAGGCCACATGTGACCCTCTAGGTCTTCAAGTGTTGTCTTTTGAGTCAAAGTTTTACAGAACAAATCCTTTTATTAAGGAGATTTCTTCTGCAAGTTTGGATTCAGTCAAAGGGCTGTACTTGAGGACCTAGAGAGCCACATGTCTCCTCAAGACCACAGGTTCCCCATCCCTGGTCTAATATATGTTGGTGGCTATAAGAATTTACCACAAGGAAATATGTGAAAGATTTTATAGGCAAAATATATAAAACTTAGCGGTAGATTACGTATTGAGAACAGAGTAAAGGAAGATTCTGAGGTTGTGAATTTGAGTGAAGGATTATGATGCCCTCAGATAGATAGATGTGGATGTATATATATATATATATAGAGAGAGAGAGAGAGATACATATATATATATAGATATATTTATATA
>NW_020952763.1:0-35708 GCF_900497805.2 Vombatus ursinus
CTATCTATCTATCTATCTATCTATCTATCTATCTATCTATCTATCTATCTATCTATCTATCTATCTATCTATATCTATATCTATCTATCTATCTATATATCTATATATATATACATATACATACATACATATTTTTTCCCTCCAACTACAAAATGACAAAAGCCTCATGAGTTACAAATATCATCTTTCCAGGCAGGAAAGTAAACAGTTCAACCTTAATAAGTCCCTTATGATTTCTCTTTCCTGTTTACCTTGTCATGTTCCTCTTGAGTCTTCTATTTGATTGTCAAATTTTCTATTCAGCTCTGGTCTTTTCATCAAGAATGCTTGAAAGTCCTCTATTTCACTGAATATCCATTTTTCCCCCTGAAGGATTATACTCAGTTTTGCTAGGTAGGTGATTCTTGCTTGTAATCCTATCTCCTTTGACCTCCAGAATATTATATTCTATGCCCTGTAGTCACTTAATGTAGAAGCTGTTAAATCTTGTGTTATCCTGATTGTGTTTCCACAATACTTGAATTTTTTCTTTCTTTGACCTGTGAGCTCTGAAATTTGGCTACAATATTTCTAGGAGTTTTCCTTTGGGGATATCTTTTAGGACGTGATCAGTGGATTCTTTCCATTTCTATTTTGCCCCCTGGTTCTAAAATATCAGGGCAGTTTTCTTTGATAATTTCTTGAAAGATGCTGTTCAGGTTCTTTTGTTGATCATGGCTTTCAGGTACTCCAATAATTTTAAAATTCTCTCTCCAGGATCTATTTTCCAGGTAAGTTTTTTTTTTTTCCAATGAGATATTTCACATTGTTTTCTATTTTTTCATTCTTTTGGATTTGTTTTACAATGTGTTGATTTCTCATAACATCACTAGCTTCCAATTGCTCTATTGTAATTATTAAGGAAGTATTTTCTTCAGTGAGCTTTTGGACTTCCTTTTCCATTTGGCCAATTTTGCTTTTTAGGGCATTCTTCTCCTCATTGGCTTTTTGGACCTCTTTTGCCATTTGGGTTAGACTATTTTTTTAAAGGTGTTATTTTCTTCAGTATTTTTATGGTTCTTCTTTAGCAAGCTGTTGACTTGTTTTTCATGATTTTCTTGCATCATTCTCATTTCTCTTCCAAGTTGTTCCTCTACTTCTCTTGCTTGCTTCTCAAAATCCTATTTGAGCTCTTCCATGGCCTGGGACCAATTCATATTTTTCTTGGAAGCTTTGGATGTAGGAGCTTTGACTTTGTTGTCTTCTTCTGGTTGTATGTTTTGATCTTCTTTGTTACCAAAGAAAGATTCCATGGTCTGACTTTTTTTGTGCAGTTTGCTGATGATCCCAGCCAATTACTTGAGTTTTAAACTCTTTGTTAAGGTAAGGGTCTCCTTCCAGTGTGGAGAATGTATTGTTCCAAGCTTTGGGAGTTTTCTGTGGCTGTTTTCAGAGATACTTCTAACGACCTGTCAATTTTAGTTCTTCCAAGGTGATAAGATATAGGGCGAGATGTTTACTCCTTTCCTGGCCTGTGCTCTGGTCTATGAGTGACCACAAGCCCTCTTTTCTGCCTTGGAACTGTGAAGAGGATTTCCTCTCCATCACCACTTCAAGCTCCACCATGCCAGCACTCTTCCTCACCCCAGGACCACCACCCAGAACTGTGACCCAGATCCAAGCATGGGCAAAGCAAGAGAATCCTGCCTCAACACCAGCAAAGAGATTCCTACAATCCCCCTCTGATCAAGTACTTGATTCCCCCTTAGTCTGTGGGCTGGAAGCTCTGGAAGTAGCTCCTGCCATAGAGCAAGGGGACTGGGACAGAGCTTCTCTTTCACCACAGTCACCAACTTTTCCTACTGACCTTCTAAGTTGTCTTTAACTTTCATGGGTTGAGAAGTCTGGAAACTGCCATAGCTGCTCGAGTTCATTCCTCTGAGGGCTGCTCCAGGTTCTCTGAGGCCTGTTCTGCCTGCACACCCACTCGGAACTGCGCTCCTTTCCCTGCCCAGTGACACAACCCTCTGATCAACCATCCAGGTTGTCTTGTGCTGGAAATTTGTTTCACTCTGTCTTTTTGTGTGTTCTGCTGCTTTAGAATTGGTTTAGAGCCATTTTTCACAGGTATTTGGAGGGGTTTGGGGGACAGTTCAGGTAAGTCACTGCTTTTACTCTACCATCTTGGCTCTGCCCCAAGAACAATACTTTTTCAACAAGGGCTAATATCACCATTCCATCATTCTACCTCTAGACAAAGGGAATACTTGTTCTATCAGACCACCCTCCAACCAGACGCAGCCCAAGTCTTTTCAAATCCAAATCCAACATTCTATACATCATACTCCTTTAGGATTCTGAGACAAAGATTGAAACAAGAGTGTATCGTCAAAGTCACAGTCAGTAAAAATGACAAAACAGCAAAATGCTTCAAAGGAACAATTTGACCTTGTTCAAATAACCTGTCATATTTTGGCACATTAGTTGTAATAATAATCAGGAAGGCAGGGCAGTTGATTTGCAATGTAAGAAATGTTGGCAATGACATTGAGGAGGGCACAGCCTCTCTGCCACTTGAAGGTTGTCTGAAGCCAATAGACAAATGCAGGGGGGAGGGGGAAGAGCATGATTCCTGGTTTAGTGTTTAATTAGCAGTGGTAGAGCTGAGTATCTTGACAGGAAGAAGGGCAGGAGAGCCAGATGAAATATCTTTTAAGCAGAGTAGTGCAGCTCAAGTTAGCCTAGATACTAAAGTGATTTTACATATATTTTATTGTATGTGTATGTTTGTGTGTATGTGTTTTCCTTGTGTTCTTGGGTTTTAATAGGGAATATTCACTAAGCTCTACTACAATTTGCCCAAAGTTACTAGGCACAGAAAACACTTAAGACTTTAGTAGATGGGATCTTATAGGATAGTAGTTAATTGGAGGAATCAAGGGAAAAAAGTTAGTTTTCTAATCACTTTGGCTTAAAACTCCACATGAAGCTATCACCTCACTAATTTCAGGATCTTAAAACCTCTGATGAAGCCATATCCAAGACAATGGAGAAGGACTTAGGAAATTTCATTATGGATACATGAGACCTTGTGATGGGCAAAACTAGCTGTTCCACCTGATTCTACCCATGATTTACCATCTTCATGTGAGTCTAGCTCTCTCCTCCAGCTGTGTTAGGGCTGGAACGCTCTCCCTTCTCTACTCTCCCTACTGACTTCTCTAGCTTCAAGTCCCAACTAAAATCTCTTCTCTTACTGGAAGCCTTCCCTAACCCCTCTTAATTCTAGTGCTTTGCCTCTTATGTTAAAATTGCGTCTTGCTCTGGCCTCCTCACCACCACCACCTCCCCCCATCCTTAGTAAGTATAGTAAGTTTTAGCAGGAACTAAGATTGCAAAGGGGAACCTGGAAGTCACATACAAACCATTCCAAAGATCAAAGGAGCATGATTTACAAGTAGTATCATATATTGACTAATATTCACATCCTATTAATAAAATTTCTGGCTATAATATGTAAATCCCAGAAAAAATCCCAGACCACTGCTGCTCCAGAACAGCAGAACATAAAAAGGTGCTAATAACTTGGAGATGATGATTTTGAAGTTTTACAGATAACTTTGAGATTATTTAGATATGTTAAAGAATTAAACTAAGGTGGCATAAATTCCCCCCAAGACAAACAAACAAACAAACAAAAACCTAAGACCTCAAACCCCTTCTCCCCATCAAGCACTATTCCATCTCTTAAGTGTCCAGCCTGTCTAGTGCTACCAACTCTAATCCATGGTTACATTGAAACAGTGATATTCTCTGTATTAACACATGGTTACAGTGATATTCTCTGCCTCTCCCCTTCCCCATCCTATTCTTAATGCTTCCTTCCTTCATCATCCCATTCCTTGTCCGCATATCACCATCTATTGCCTCTGTGTCCCTCCCCACTTGTTGCTGCTTGTCTTTATGCCTTATTAAATTGTCCCTTTTCCCACTGCCAATTATGGTATTTCTGGGTGCGTAACCAAAGAACCAACTGTGCCTGCCCCCATTTCATAATTTAAATTAAAAATCAATTCATCTCTGTTAGTTATTTCCTATTTATCTTGTATGTAGCTTGCTTTGTATATATTTGTTTGCATATTGTTTCCTTCATTAGATTGAAAACTTCTTAAAGGCAAGTATTGTCATTTGCTTCTTTCTGTATCCCCAGTGCACTTAGCATATAGTAGGAGCTAAATAAATGTTAATTCATTGATGGGTAGCAGATAGCATTTAATTATACACGTGGAGTAGCCAAGAGAACCAAAAACTCTTTGCAAAGGAAATCTCCAACCAGAGAAAGGTCTAAGACCTCCTGGATAGCCTGAGACTTCTGCCATTTTTAGATTAATTACAAATAATGAACAAGTCAAGGCCAACTGTTCTTTGTATAAATACCAAGTATGACCAAAACAGCAGCATGAAAAGAGACACTGACCTGACAGCCATCTCCAAGTATTGATTATGAACCTAAAAGTGTTAGCCAGCCTCCTAGCTCTTTGGCACTAAGAAGGATGGCTTCTACTCTCTTTTACCAGAAACATATTGAATATTTTTAGTAATTTTAGTAGGATTGTTATTGCTTTGCAGCCAATTGCTCTCTGAGTTTCTATAAGGACTGCCGAGAACTGTGTGTAACAAAGAAACTGCTAAGTTTTATTTAATTCTGAAGATAGTATACATACCGATTCTGCCAGTCTCATCTCAAGAATTGGCATTGTGCTTTTTCAGGGAGTAGATAGGGTGTTCAACTTCCCTTTTTGTAACTTATCATACAAAAGAATCAATGAATCCTCTGGCTGTTGGGAAGGCTTGTAAGTGAGGATAATTGCTCTCCTTTCCACCTGCCTCAGTCCCTGCCATCTTCATGCATCAGACAGGTCTAAATATTATGATTTTCGCCAACTGTAATATGTCTTTTAAATATGATTCCTTTTCTTTTATATCTAAGGGCTTAGAGATTTCAATAAAAGCAAAGAATGGTTAATACTGTGGTGCTCCAAGAACTTATCAGCACAAGAATCATCTCTGATAATTTTGAGTCCTAGAGAATGTAGATGATCTTATTCTAGCTCCCCCTCTCCCAGCTCCATGAATGATATAAGAATAAAAAAAAGCGTTGCACAATATGAAACATCTTTGTTCTGTTTCATGTTTCATTTCTTTGCATTTGATCCCCATGTATTTAATGCCTCAGTCAAATTAGGCTACTCACCATTCTACCATCTAGTTTTGTTATTCAGTTGTATCAGTTGCATCTTACTCTCTGTGACTCCATTTGGAGTTTTCTTGGCACAAGAAGCTTGCCATTTCCTTCTCCAGCTCATTTTACAGATAAAGAAACTGAAGCAAACAGGGTTAAGTGACTTACCTGGGGCCATACAGCTAGTAAGTATCTGAGGCTGGATTTGAACTCAGGAAGATGAGTCTTCCTGAATCTAAGCCCCATTTTCTACCCACTGCACCACCTAGATGCCCTGGGGAAAAACAAATTCTCTTACCCTACTATCCCTATCTATTGTAATGCTGTCTCTTACAACCTAGCTCTAATGTTACCTTCTTCATGAAACCTTCCTCAAAAATGATCCTAGTCAAAATGATCTTTCCTCATTTGGACCTAATGTTGAACTTTGTATCTACCTAATAGATGAAAAACTCATGATTTGCTTTGTCTTTGAGATATTCATATAGGTTTCATTTTTCCTACTTAGACTGTAAAATGCAAGAAAGAAAAGTCTAGAATTAAATACCTTTGCATTTCCCCTAGTACCTATCAAAATGCCCTCCACATAGTAAGCCCTGCATAAATATTAATTAAATTGAATTAAATTCCATAAAAGAATGTGTGTGTATGCTATATATTAGATTTGGAGTTCCTTGAGGGCAGGGACTTTCTTTTGCCTTTCTTTGTATTCCCAGGACTTAGCACAATGTCTGGCATATAGAAGGCACTTAATACATTCTTATTAACTGTCTGGTTGCTATGTATACAAGTCCACAAATGTTCAATATCATTAAGCTTGTTATAAAGATAAAACTAGGGCAGGCAGTATAGACTGGCAGTATAAGAGACTAAAATTGTATATTGAGAATGAGGAGGTCATTTTGCTGAATCTTCTGATAATACACCTTCTGATCTCTAAATAGTTCTTCCTGAATATCCTTCTCCATCTTCTGGATCTATTTTAACATCTTATATTTAGTACTCTCAAGAAACTAGATTCCATACCTAGCCCTCCCTGTAATTTATCTTCTGCCCCCTTTCTTTGTGTGTCATTTTGATTTAAATACCTAGTGAAGGCTGCATAAAGGTTCTCCATGGGATGTAAAGAAGTACAAATATCATCCCTAGTCTCAAAAGGACTTCGATTTTCATGAGATAGATCAGAGATGTAAACTGTTGGGGTCTCTGGTCTTTGAATAGCCAATAGAAAAGTAGAACTGATATGCTTTTGGGGCAAGTAGATGATTCAGAATGATTTTGTAATTTAATCATTTTGTGGGTTATTAATATGCCAAGCACTGTGCTAGTAATATGATATCTTTTTAACCACAGTCTCTGTTCCTAGATGCAACCTATCCAGAAATAATAATTGGACCTGAGTTTGGAATCTTGGGTGGGGGACATAGGGAGGATAGGATATTTGTAATAATTTAGACATGAAGAATTGTTTTTCTGCTCCAAAAATCTTCTGGTGCTCCTTAATGGATGCCAAGCCAAATTCAAACTCCTTAGTGATATTCAAGGCTCTTCACAATGTGAATAAAACTTTACTCTTCAACTTTATTTCTTAATGCTGTTGATTACTCAGTCTATGCTCCAGACAAATTGGGGACCACTATCTGTTTCATGTCCACATCCCATACTCTCTCATTTCTATACCTTTGTTCACACTATTACCCACTTCAATATAATTTAAGTTATTCGAGGACATAGAGAAATGTGTGACAGGTATTAACACTCCATAGGCTGAATAGAACTTTTTGGACTTAGATTGCAGTCTAGATTATGAGGACCAGGGCTCTGGGGGAGGGTCTGAGTGATATGGCAATTAACCAGAAGAGATTAGGGATTTTTTTTTTGGAAAGAGATAGAGAGAGGAGAATGTTGATGGAGAAAATAAAGCATGTAAACCTGCCAAGGAGTCTGAGTATGTAAAGACTGAATGATTATTAAGAATAGGTTATCCAAACAATATCCTGAAGAGTCAATTTGCTTCTATCTGCTCAAACCTCTCCACAGAGAGACTGAGTAAAATAGTGATATATTTCAATTTTCCCTTCACTTTTTGTCTGTAGTTCCAATCAGAGATGGTAAGCATTTGCTCCAAAGTTGCTGTGCTATTTAAGCCTGTTTATAATTATTCTTTTTTTCTTTTAAAGCATTTTACCTTTGACATAAAACTATGATCAATCATAATTCTTTGTGATGATTGCCTATTAATGTCAATATTATGTGAGAATTGAAATGGAGGAAGACAGTGATTAGCTTGCTATACATGGGCCTAAATGAGAGATTTAAAAAATTTAAATAATAACTCATGTGTATCTAAAGTACTCAGACATGAAAAATGTTTTCTTCACGACAACACTTAAAGGTAGAAAGTGCAAGTATTTTTATCCCTATTTTACAGACAAGGAAACTTGATGATCTCTCAGCTAGTAAGGATCTAACACAGGAGTTGATCCCAGGTTTTTTGACTCAAAGTTCAGTGATTTGCTTAGCATCTTCTACTGTGTTTACTAAACTTCTGCTATAAATTGCTGGGGAAAAAAAAACAAAAAACTTGGTGTTTTTCCTCAGTGTATCCATTGAGCAAAGCTTCTATTGAGTCCCGTGATCTTCTGAAATAAAGCCCAAGTATGCAACTTCATTCTCACTCTCCCCATTCTCCCTAAATCAAGGTTTCCCATAGGTATTAATTCAATCAATGGGTATTCTATACAATCACTGATCTGCCCCAAAAATAGATAGATAGATAGATAGATAGATGGATAGATAGATAGACTACCTAAAAACTAAGCCATTAGTTCTAAGCGCTACCTAAGAACTTAGGCATTCATGCCATAAATGAAGTGAGAATTTACAATTAAATGGAAAGTTGGTTCAAAAGTTGTATTTAAAGATTCAAAACAAGGACTTTGTAAAAAGAAACATAATTACATCAGACACTTGAGGGCCTTTAGACAGTTAAAAATTTAGTTAGCAAAACTACCTACCTAATTAAATTAATTAATTAAAGACTGAGTAAACAAATAAGTGAATAACAAATGAAAGTAAAAACCTAAACTGAAGTTAATATCTGCTTATGCACTAAGATCTATTTTGGAAGAGGAAGAAGTAGAGAAATTTTATGGTGAATTCAACAAGATACCATAAATCCTGGTTCCATATTAGCAAGTTAAGCAAGAGTCTTTTAACATTTCAAAAAATAACTGTGGAGATTTTAGGTACCATAGGAATATAATGAATGATGCACTTGTCAACAAAAATCATATGATTATATCAATAGATGCAGAAAAAGCCTTTGAAAAATACAACTCCCATTTTTATTAAAAACATTAGAAAGCATAGGAATAAATGGATCTTAAAATGATAAGTAGCATCTATCTAAAACCATCAGCATGCATTATTTGTAAAGATGATAAACTTGAAGCCTTCCCAATAAGATCAGGAGTGAAATAAGGAGGTTCATTATCACCACTATTATTCAATATTGTACCAGGAAGGTTAGCTATAGCAATAAGACAAGGAAAAGAAATTACAGGAATTACAATAGGCAATGAAGAAACAAAACTATCCTTCTTTGCAGATGATATGATGGTAGACTTAGAGAATCTTAGGGCTTCAACTCAAAAACTAGTTGAAATAATTAAAAATTTCAGCAAATTTGCAGCATACAAATCTAGAGCAAGACGTCTTGGAAAATTAAGTCAAATGGGCCTTAGGAAGCATAGTTAACAATAAGACTAGTGGACATGATGGAATCACGGCTGAGCAATTTAAAATCCTAGAAGATGATGCTGTTAAAGTGCTGCTCTCAATATGTCATCAAATATGGAAAACACAACAGTGGCCACTGGACTGCAAAAGATCAGTTTACATCCCAAACCTAAGAATAGAAATGCCAAGGAATGTTCAAATTACTGAATATGGCATTTATTTCACACACCAGCAAGGTTATGTTTAAGATTCTGCAAACTAGACTTCAGCAATATGTAAACTGAGAATTACCAGAACAGCAGGCTGGATTTCAAAGAAGCAGAAGAGCTAAAGACCAAATTGCTGACATTTGCTGAATTATGGAGAAAGGAAGGGAGTTCCAAAAAAATGTCATCTTCTCATTTATTGACTACACTTAAGCCTTTGACTGTGTGGATCACAATGAAATGTGGAAAGCTCTCAAAGAGATAGGAGTATCAGATCATCTTATTTTTCTCTGAGAAATCTGTATGAAGGCCAAGAAGCAACAGTTAGAAGTGAACATGAAACAACTGGTTGGTTTAAAATAGGAAAAAAAAGTACAACAAGGCTATATATTTTCACCTTATTTATTTAGCTTATATGCAAAATGCAAAATGCCAGGCTTAATGAATCAAAAACTGGAATTGAGGTTGCCAGGAAAAATATAAACAATCTCAGATATGCAGATGGTACCACCCTAATGGCAGAAAGTAAAGAGGAATTAAGAAGCCTCTTGATGAAGGTGAAAGAGAAGAGTATATAAGCTGGCTTAAAGTTTAACATGAAACATAAACTAAGATCTTAGCAATTAGTCCCATCATTTCTTGGCAAATAGAGAGAGAAGAAATGGAAGCAGTGTCAGATTTTATTTTCTTTGGCTTAAAGATCACTGCATATGGCAACTATGGCCATGAAATTAAATGTTTGCTCCTTGGAAGGAAAGCTTTGGCAAATCTTGACTAAAAGAGCAGAGAAATCACTTTCCAAATACAGGTCCACATAGTCAAAGCTATGGTTTTCCCAGTAGCAATGTATGGTTGTGAGAGTTGGACCATAAAGGAAAGCACAGAATTGACACTTTCAAATTGTGGTGCTGGAGAAGACTTTTGAGAGTCCCTTGGATAACAAGAAGATCAAACCAGTCAATATGTAAATAAATTAATTCAGGCTCTTCATTGGGAAGTCGAATACTGAAACTGAGGCTTAAATAATGTGTCCACATAGTGAGAAGGTGTTATTCATTTTAAAAGAACCTGATGTTGGTAAAGATTGAAGGCAAAAGAAAAAAAAGAGAGATGGCAGAGAATGAGATGAATAGATAATACGAAAACAATGAGCGTAAACTTGGACAGACTTTGAGAGATATTGGAGAATAGAAGGACCTGGTATGTTATGGTCCATAGGGTCATGAAGAGTTGGATAAACCTGAATGATTGGACAACAACAATAAATGTATTGTTGGTGGAGTTGTGAACTAGCCCAACCATTCTGGAGAACAATTTGGAATACAACCAAAGGACTATAAAACTGTGCACGCTTTTTGACCCAGCAATAACATTTACTAGTTCTATATCTCAAAGAGATCAAAGAAAAGGGAAAATGACATATTTGGACAAAAATATTTATAGCAGCTCTTTTTCTGGTGGCAAAGAATTGGAAATTGAAGGGATGCCCATGAATTGGGAAATGACTAAACAAGTTATGATATATAATTCTGATGGAATACTATTGTGCTATAAGAAATGATGAGGTGGATGGTTTCAGAAAACCTGGGGAAACTTATAAGACCTCATGTAAAATGAAGTGAGCAGAGCCAGGAGAACATTTTACACAGTAATAGCAATATTAGAAGGATAATAAACTGTGAAAGATTTAGCTACTCTGATCAAGATAATTCCAAAGGACTAAAGATGAAAAATACTACCTACCTCCACAGAGTGAACTTATGAACTCTGAATGCAGATTGTAGCATTATTAAACTTTATTTTTATTGTTATATTTTTGTGTGTTTCCTTTGCAACATGGTTAATATGGAAATATGTTTGGGATGACCTCGCATGTTTAATCAAAATCAAAGTGCCTGCCTTTTCAAGGATGGGGGAGGAGCAGGAAGTAAGGAGAGAATTTTGAATTTTTTTTAATGATTGTTAAAAGTACTTTTACATGGAATTGGGAAACATTTAATTAAATAAATAAGACATTTTTAAAAAGAAAAAGAATTATATATTTGTTACACTAATCTTTGAACAATCCTCAAATTGTATCATGAATGTGGCTACCTACTCTGATTACACATAACAGATCTATTTCTTATGAAAATTGGAAAACCTCGTATGACATGAAATATGACTTCATACAAATTGTGGTGGAGCTCAAAAGATTGCTGTCCTTAGATTCTGAAGCTCTGGGTTCAAATCATAATTCTGACACAATCTATTTGTGTGAATATGGGCAAGGTCCTTAACTTTTCTAATCCTTTGCCTTCTCCACTTGCAAAAGGGGAAAAATAATACCAGTTCAATCTCCCTCCCAGAGGTAGCATGATGAAAGTACTTTTATAAGGCTTAAAGCACCAAAGGCATGTGAGTTATTATTATTTCATGATATAGACAAAGCAAGTCAATTAACCTCTCAATGCCTCAGGCAACTCTGTAAGACTCTAAGTTATAGAACAGCTATAGATCAGCATCAGTTAGCAGTTCTCACAGTGGGAGTTCCCTCTCCCTAAAATAGAGGAAACACTTCTCTCCCTCTCTGCCTCATAGGGTCATCATGAACATAGTACTCCATAAGTGCTATAGAAAGGGGAATTACATGAGAAGCAGGGAAGGCCTGCAAACACCATGATCCACTCAGAATTAGAAAGAAAGCCTGAGAAAATCTAAAAGGCTTAACAGCATTGGCAAATTTGAGCTAAGGCAACTAAGATATATTATGATGGGAGCTTACAGCTCATGTATAACTATTTAGTATTTCTTGTTCTTCCTCTGGGCTATAGGGAGTTTTCTACTAATGGGACCCAAGAAGTCATTATGGGTCTCACAAAAATGCAAACTTCAGTGCAGTTGTGTTTGAGGGAGGAATGGAGAACTTCTGCCAGAGGCCTAAGTATCACCCAGTGGGACAACTCCTCACCCTTAACCCCCTCCACACTCCATGGTTATTATGGGCCTCGTTCTCCTCTTTCACCAAAACAATCCCCAGGCTGTAATTCCCATTCCGTTTGTAAAGTAAAATCAATCAATCAATCAATAAATGAATGAATGAATGAATGAATAAATAAATGAACAAACAAATAAATAGATAAATAGATAAATGAATGAATGAATAAATAAATAAATGAATGTATGAATGAATGAATAAATGAATAAATAAATAGATAAATAAATATATATGTGTATATATATATATATATATATATATATATATATATATATATGATTTTCCCTTTAAATAGGCTCAGGATAAATACTAAAACTCTGAAGCCCACAAACATTACAACTGGTGATAGAGAGAAATCAGAATGGAATTCTTGATGAAGAATAAATTGAGCTTTTTTGGTCACCTGGGATTCTCTGATGATTTTTTTTAGACTGTTTAAATAACTCCCAGGCACCAGTGGCCCTAGATTCTAAAGTCAGCCCAGCTAAGATTTCTGGAAAAGAATCACTTCTTCTCCTGTTTCTGCAGCTGGTGTTGCTTCCTCATTTGAAACAAGAACAGACAGATTTCCTCCTCTGGGTTTGATCATTGTCTTTTTTAGGAAAGAATCAAAACTTTGCAGAGCTCCTACTAACTTCCTATAGGTACCTTTCTACAGATGACCAGTTAATCCTGTCTTACCCAAGTTTTGCCAATGATAGGGCCTAAAACAGAGCATGGATCATCTCCAACAATTGACTATCCAGCTATTTTCTCTTCAGAGCCAACTATACACACCAGCAAAATAGGGGGGCCTATTTGTTGGAGGCAGCTAGGTGGCACACTGGATAGAGTGCAGAGCCTGAAATCAGGAAGACCTGAATTCAAATCAAGCCTCAACCACTTATGTGACCCTGGACAAGTCATTTAACTTGTTTGCCTCAGTTTCCTCAACTGCAAAATGGAGATAACAATAGCACCTGTCTCCCAGGGTTGTTGTTGAGGATCAAATTGGCAATATGTATAAAACACTTAAAGCAGTGCCTAGCATATAGTAGATGTTAAATAAATCCTCATGTTTTTCTTCCTTTCTTCCTTCCTTTCCTCTTTCCTTCCTCCCTATCTTCCTTCCTTCCTTCCTTCCTTCCTTCTTTCCTTTCCTTTCCTTTCTTCCCTCTTTCCTTCCTCTCTTCATTGTTATTGTGCAGTGTAACCTCATGGGCAAAAGGAAGACCCAAGTCCTACCATCTCCTCTCTAAAGCCTGAACCTTTCCCCAGGGGCTTTGTTTATTTTGCCCAATACTTCAGACCTTGTTAAAATGCAAATACCTCTGTGTCCACTTGTATAAGTTTTATTAGATTGGTATGCAGAAGCAAGAAATGAAGTAAACAACACCATATATTCTTGGCAGAAATTATATCTACCATATTATCACAAAAGATAAGAAATGCCCTTCTAGCATTCAGATAAACCATGATCTATCAATCATGGCAATGATGGCTTAGATAACACAGTTGAGCTTTGTTCTCACTTGCTACTACTATAACTGGAGAAAGTTAATAACTAAACTAGTTCCATGGGAACTTTTGATGCTAGTAATCTTACTGATTAGTCTAGCCATTGCTCTTGATGTAGGTTGGAAGGAACATAGTAGCTGGATGAACCAAATAGAGTAAGATGAAATCTATATTTTCGTACTCTCTCAGGTCTTTGAATTCATCAAAATGGGTATTTCTTTTAATAATGTAGAACACAGTCCAACCTTTCCTGCTTTCTTTATGCACCTCTTTTTCTGTTTTCCCATATATCTGTACATGGAGTCTACACAACAAATCAAGAGCCTTCCTCACATTGTCCTGGCATTGTAAGGCTAACAATGGAGCACAACAACTAAACACAAGGCATTACTCACTCTTGCTCTAAGGCCAGCCTATTTTCTTTTTCACTCAGATCATATTCTTATTTTCTAACATTTCTCCAATTTAAAGCTTAATTTCTAATGTGATTTAGCCTGCTCATAGTCATGCATATGATTAACACTAAGCTAGACAAAACTGGGAGATGTAGAATACTTGAGATATTTACCACTGTCATTGAGGTAATCAGCACTGACTACAAAGCCAAGAGGGAGTTTCTAGATGTACTAAGATCCTCTGTATGTTCCTGTTTATGGATAACATGTACGAATTATATCAACCTCCTGGATATTTCAAGATCTTATAATCAGGAGCCACAATCACTCAAAAAAAGTTTTGTCTATTGCTACATACAGGACAAGACATATAGATGACAAATGCCTATTTTCCTTACTAGGAGATGCTGTTAGGTCGACATCCTATAGAGCTCATCTACTATATTCATGCAAACACACACACACACACACACACACACACAAACACGCATACACACAAACACATGTATGCATTTTTTTTGGACAATGGCTACAAATAAATTATGTGTTTTGGGAATTGAATTGAATTGAATATGAGGACAGTAGCTTTTGAATGAAGGCTGTCTATTGAACAGATTATTCCATATAGTTAGATGGACAATATATGAACCTTATTCCTCAACTTATATATCTGGGCCAGAGTGAAAAAGGGCAATGGGATTTTCTGATAATTAAGCAGGAGAAAAAAGAGGGAGCAAATTTCCTTCAAGAAATTCCAATACTCCTTTAATGACTTCTAACATCATGTTCAATCAAAGGTCCATAATTTTAATTTCAATATTCCACTGGCATTGCTAAATGGCTGTGAGATACTAAACACAAAATTCTCTAGAGCATTAAAAAATAATATTACAAAGAAGACACTCAAGAGTTGCATAGATATGAGAAAGGCATAAAATATCAATCAATTAATCAGTGAGCATTTATTAAGCACCAATTCTGTGTCCAGAATATGCTAGGAAATGGGAATACAAAGCCAAAATGAAATATTCTTTTCTTTATAAAGTTTATACTGTATATAGCTGCATATGTAGGTATATATGTAGATATATAGAAAAAACAGATATATGATACTTTTTCTGTATTAGCAATTGAGAAAATCTGGAAAGGTATCATGTATAATGTAAAAAAAAAATGCAATTAGTGAATAAACCTATCAGCCAAGCAAACAGAAACCTGAGAATCTCTATAGATTATAATATGTCAGAAAATACATGAATGTATGACCTCTTTAATGAGGAGTGAGATAAAATCTTGAACTGGGTACTAAAGGAAACTAGGAATTTTAGACACATGAAGAAAGACTTTGGAAATTGTAGACATTTACGGGAAGCCACCATCTCAACATATCCTTGACTTCCAGGTTGCCTGAGTATTAAAGGAACCTAGGAATTCTAAGGGGTATGGCTACGAGAAGAAAATGTATTCCAGGCTTGCAGGGGAGGATAGATAGTACAAAGGCACAGGTAATAGGGATTAGAAACTTCAAACTAGAATGAAAATAGATATAATTCAAGCTTCCAACTAAGTCTGGGATATTTCATATGCTACTTGTATGTGAGAGATATGATTTATAAAAGTGATCAAAATAATGCTGAGGCAATATTATATAGATACCTGAATAAAGGAAAGAGATGATGGCAGAGCTTCTTGAGGGAGAAGCAAATGTGGTTTGAGAAACTTTTTGAGAGAGACACATGAAGATTAAGAAAAACTTTGAAAGTTGTAGACATTTGGGAAAGCCATTATCTCAATTTGTCCTTGATTTCCAGGTTGTCCCCTTAGAAATGTTGGGTGTTTTATGTTGGTTGAGATCAAAGTCTCTCTTTGTTGAGCTGAGATTTTATCTCACTCCCCATTAAAGAGGTCATACACTCATGTATTTTCTGACATATTATAATCTATAGAGATTCTCAGGTTTCTGTTTGCTTGGCTTATAGGTTTACTCATTATTTGCATTTTTTTTTCTTCAGTGACTTTTTGAGCCTTTTTTCCATTTGACCAATTCTCCTTTATACGGAGTTTTTCTCTTCAGTGAACTTTTGCATACCTTTTTTTTTCTTCTATTTGGCCTATTCTGCTTTTCAAGGCATTCTTCTCTTCACTGGATTTTTGTACTTCTTTTACCATTTGTTTTTTTTTATTTATTTTATTTACCATTTGGCATTTTTTATGCCTCCTTTACCAAGCCATTGACTCTTTTTTTTTCACAATTTTCTTGCATCACTCTCACTTCTTTTCCCAATTTTTCCTCTGCTTCTCTTACTTGATTTTTAAAATCCTTTTTGAACTCTTCCATGGCCTGAGACCAATTCATATTTTCTTGGAAGCTTTGAATGTAGGAGTTTTACTTTTTTGTCTTCTTCTAAGTGTGTGCTTTAATCTTCCTTGTCACCATAGTAACTTTCTATGCTCAGATTTTTTTTTTCTGTTGTTGGTCTTTTTTCCAGCCTATTTCTTGACTTTAACTCTTTGGTAAAAAGTGAGGCTCTGCTACCAGGGTGGAGGGAACATGGTTCCAAGCTTCGGAGGTTTTGTGCAGCTGTTCAGAGATACTTCTAGGGACCTATAAGTTTTCAGTTTTTTCCAAGGTGTTATGATCTAAGGAGAAGTTTATTTACTACTCTCTTAGCCTGCACTCTGGTCTGTGAGCAACCACAAGCATTCTTTTCTGCCCTAGAACTGTCTCTGCTCCACTGTGGCCAGAAGCTCTGATGTGCTAACACTCTTTCTTGACCTGGGACTGCCACCCAAGACTGCCACCCAGAGCAAAGCAACAAACTCCTGTCCCCAGTGCCAGCAAAGAGACCCCTGTAATCTCTTTCTGACCAGTCATTTGACCTCCTTACCACTTGTGGGCTGAGAGCTCCAGAAGCAGTTGCTTCTGCTGCTGATTCAGTGGCTTCCAACACCTGCTCCTGGTTCGCTGGGGCCAGGTCTGCTCTGGTACAACCTACACTGGACACTGCTCCACTCTCTTCCAGGTGCAATAGACCATTCCTGCCAACATCCTAAGTTGTTTTTGGCTGGAAAATTATTTCACCCTATCCTTTTGTGGGTTCTGCTGCTCCAGAATTCATTTTAGGACATTATTTAAAAATGTTCAGAGGGGCTTTGGGGAGGGCTCAGATGAATCCCTGCCTTTTCTCCACCATCTTGGCTCCATCCTCATTATTTGCTATTTTTGATGGGCATTTTCTCTACTAGCATTTAGTAAGAAGGAATTAAGCTGAAAAGAGGAAGATAAGAATTATTCTCCCACTATCCAGGGATGGCTTTTGTTATGAACTACTCTACATACACATACACACACACACACAGCATATGTACCTAAATCAGTGTGTGTATGTGTGTGTATGTGCATGTATATATGTCTATGTATCTATGCACATATACATATATACCACTCTGACATATCATATACATATATATGTGTCACATTAGTGTGTGTATGTACATGTGTATGTGTGTGTATTTTCAGTTTGATACTCATTGTAAAGATGAATAAAGTAAGGAGCAAAGACCCAGCCACAGCTTTTCTCCTACTCGCTTCCAGGCAGAAATCAAAAGTTCTCTTGGAGAAATGTAGGCCATATTCCAGATATATCTACCCATGCTACTCATGAGCTTTATATCTATATATTTTGACAATCCATGTGAATATATATACCTTACATAGGAATACATTTCATACACAAAGACTGCCATAGAAATATGATAGAAAAAAATAAATGGTCTAGTTATGTGGCAAGGGTGAAGGATGACAGATGGACAGCCTGAATACTCTCTTGGCATTTTTCTGATGCCAAGATAAAGTAGGTTTCCATTACATTTGATATGGACCCTTTGTGGTAAGTTTATGAGGACAATTAGTCAAACACTGCCGAGGACGGGCAGGCATGGATGAGTTGTGCTATGTGATATTGAAAGGGATAACCAAATTGATAAAACCACGGACTCATTTTAATATTTGAGGTACTATATGTCTAGAAATCATGGAACAGTACAATCTGAGAAGAATAAGACTGATAATGGAGTCTAGATTCATGTTGTAGAGGCCTTAAATGTCCAAACACAAGAATTTCTATTTAATGTTATCATTAAAAGAAAGTCACTGAAATTATTGAGGGAGGGTAGTAACATGGTGATATATATATATATATATATGTAGTAGTATCATTTTGACAATGATATAGAGAATAAATTAGAAAACAAGAAACTCTGGAGGAAGGAAGACTAGTTAGGAAGTTAATTAAATAATCTAGAAGAGATGCAATGAAGGCCTGAACTTGGATAGTAGCAGTGGGAACAGATAGAAGAGGACTGAGGAGAGAGAGATTTAGGAAGTAGAATTGATAAGACTTGAAAACTGACTGGATATGCAGGTTGCAAAAGAGTGGGGCATAGAGGATGGACTCTGACATCACACACCTGAATAAATAGAATGATGGTGGAACATTTAGTAGAAATTGGGAAGTGTAGAAGAGGATTGGTTGAGGGATGAAAATGGAAAGAGATAATATATTCTTCTTTGGATATGGTAAAATCTGATATTTCTTCCCTGCACCCACCTCACCAATACACTTAGATATAGATGTTACCTGAGTTAATCCACAATTCTATAAACTGGTACAGAAAAGAGGAGTTATCAAGTATAAAATTACATGGTGGAAACACAAAGAGTAGTAAAAAAATTAAAAAGCATAAATCAGAATACTCTGGTTTAAAAGGGACAACATCCTACTTACATAAGAATCTTCACAGAATCATCCACCCTTGAATAAAATTTTCTAGTGGCAAAGTACTTTATGAGGTAAACTATTTTTTCCTCTTCTTTGTTTTGTTTTTTTTTTTGTTTTTTTTTTTTTGAATAGCTAAAATGGTTAGGACGTTGCTTAGGGATCATCCCACACGCCACTTTAACTGATTTCCTAAATGGTATCAATAATCCATCCAAAGATCATACTGAGATAGAAAAAGCCTTGGTTTTAGAATCAGGAAACCTGGGTTCAGATCTCTGTTACTACCTTGAAGGGGAGCAAATCATTTCCCCTTTTTTGACTTGAGTCACCTTGTTTATAAAATTCTGAAGTTGAACTAAGTGACATCTAAGGAGTTTCTTTCCAGTTCCAAATCTGTGATGTAGCAGTCATTGCCAGATATAGTAGTGATTGAGTGATTGTGTTTTTAATATATGTGGAATATTCTTAAACATATTAGGCAGATATTCTAATGGCATATTGTGTTTATAATATTCAAGTACCTTCCACAAAATATAAAAGGAGAACATGCATGAATAGGATAAATATTATATTGAAATCCACTTGTAAAAAGATGTATCTTATATTTATAAAATTGCAAATTAAATCACTTTCTGGAGTAAATTTCTCTGAAGATATAGATTTGTACCACCACCACCATCCCTTAGATCTACCAAAATTTACTACCTCTCAGAAATACCTTAATGTTCATGCAGACTTAATGGCAACTATAGAGAATTGGAGCATAATTTGAAAACTTTAAAGAATATTTGCATGTTTCATGTAAATTATTATGATTTTGAGGTCATAAACTATAGAATAGAGCTAGAAGTAAATTAAAGATAATTAATTCAGCATATTAATTCATGTAAATTCTAAAGACATGATGCCATTTTTTCTTGAGGGTCATAAGGAGTAGATCTACTAGAAACCCAGTAGGAATTAAGATGGGTAGATAAAATTTGGGAAAACTTTAATATAGGATGGCATAGAGAGTTCATGGTCATCTAGTCTGAGAATGACTAGGTTTGTTTTATAAAAATCTTCTGTTTTTTTCGGTGTATTTTCAGTGATTTTTTCTGTTTTTGCTTTTTTAACAACCTAGAATGGTGATAGCTCATATTTATGTAATGCATTAAGGCATAAAGTGTGTTTTCCTCCTGACTACCCTATGAAATACTACACATGCTAATATTCATATTTTATAGATTGATAACCTGAGACAAAGACCATCATAACAAAGGAACTTAATACCAGGTCTTGAATTTCTAGTGTCAATTATTCTGTCTCCAAGTCATCACACTTTCCATCATAACAAAAAGAACACTTGTAATCTGTAATGTGTGGAAAAGAGAAAAAAGATAGCTAGTAATGGGCACTTAGGCATGGTGTCAGGGGAAGAGGTAATCAAGGATCAAATGAAAAATGTCACAGGGAAAAAGAAGGTGTAGAAGGCTTAGGGATCATAGGCCAGGAAAGTTTAGTAAGGAATTCAAGACAAAAGCTCCTAGAATCTAAAAACTAAAGCCTCTGAATTGGCTACAGAAGAAAAGACTAGTATCTTGGGAAGCTATGAGTCAGTACAGACAAAGGCTTAGGGCTGCATTTTTGTAGTTGTTATAAGGTCACCAAAAAAAAAGTCACCATGATATTTATGAGAACAACTAATATCCAGATCCTAAATAATGTATGTTCTTGAAAGGTGATGACTTTGCAACAGTAAAAGATGAAGAAGGTAGCTCAGTATTGAGTTAGCCTCACTCTATCATGTACCTACTTCTTCAGGTCATGTTTAGGCTCAGATCAAGAAATATAATTCAAGAGATGGAAAAATTGATTAAGAAAACATGAGAGTTAATTTGGCACCAGAATGCTAGAGTATAAGGATTACTTAATACTTCTTGGCATAAAATCTATCATGGAATCTAAATATCAAAGTCCATAGTGAGGAATTTTGAGCTTGGACATAGAAGGAAGGCATGTGTCTTATTACCCAGAAACCAAAGTAACAAGTATCAGTGATGGAAATGAAATTCCAGTGGCTATTAGTGAGTACTACAGCAGACTATCCACCTCTATATTATTGTCCTCCATTAATATTTGCTGCTGGTATCTCATCATGACATGTAGGTGACCCTAAGTTTTTTAAGCCTTTGCTGGGAGAGTACAAGTTTTCTTAGGTTCTACTAAGATGGAAAGACTTCAAGTATAAGCCTGGAAATAGATTCTGTGTCATCTGAAAAACACACCTACTATTACTAAATAAACTCTTCACCAAAAGTAGGCATTGTGGAAATAAATCATGGTGAAAAACACTTAATCAACATGCATTTTTAAGTGTCTACTTTGTGACTGGTATTGTGACAAATAGTGAGGTTGCAAATACAAAAATGAAAAAAGTCCCCTTTCTCAAGCATCTTACTTTCTAGGCATAGCAAGTATATTTGTAAGTATGTATGAAATATATTTACATATACACATTTAAAATTTTGTGAGGTAAAGTCACAAGTAAAGAAAGAAGTAAAGTAAAGAAGGTGAGGGCATCACAAAATATATCATATAGAAGGTGAAACCTGAGCCTAATCTTGAAGAAACTAAGAAATGTGAAGGATAAAAAGGAGGATGGAATGCATTCCTGGGAGGGTGATAGAACTAAAAAGTCTCATGAGAAAGAGATTCAGTACTATGCACAAGGTATAGTAAGAGGGTCAATTTGGTTGGACCACTGTGTATGTGTTAGAAGTAAAGAATAAGGCAAGAAGAGAGGATGAGGCCAGTTTTTGAAGGACATGAAATGACAAACAGTGGAGTTGCTGTTTGATACTAGAAGCAATAGGAAACCACTGTAATTTATTGTATAGGGGAAAGACAGTCAGCTTTGAATGTTAGGAAAATCAGTTTAGCAGTTGTATGAAGAATGGCTTGGAGAAAAGAAGAATTTGAATCAGGAAGGCCAAGTAGGAGTCTATTGCAGTAATCTAGGTGAAAAGTGACAATGACATGAATAAGAATAGTCATCAGCTGCCAAAGTGATTGGCCAAAAGAGTATGTCCAGACTATGAAAACCCCCCACTCAATAAAATCAAGTGGATCCCTATAACCTCCAGAATCAACTATAAAACATTTTTTGGCATTTAAAGGCCTTCAGAATCTTCCTTTCTTCTTCCCTTTCCTATATTTCCACTTTATTTCTTACTCTTTACTTCTTTACACTTTATTCTTATACTTTATTTCCCTCCATACATGATCCATATACTCTGACTAATTTGGTGTTCCTCATGCATATCCTGACTTCATGACTTTTCACTGTCTTTGCACTATATCTGAAATGATATCCCTTCTCACTGCAACTGCTTAGCTTCTTTTTCTCTTCCTTCAAAGATCAACTTAAATCTGACTTTCCCAAGAGAACTTTCCTAGTGACTCCCCTTAGAGAGTAGCTTCCCTGTTTTTACTTTTCTTTTAGTGCCAGAACTTTCCAAAGTGCCTGGCACATGTTAAGTGTTTAATAGGTGCTTGTTGACTGACTGACAGGTAACTGTGTGAGTGGAAAGAAGGGGATAGAAGCAAGAAATGTAGCAGTAGATTTGTCAAGTGAATGGGTGTATACGGTGAATAAGAGTAAGAAGCTGAGGACCATACTGATGATGCAAATTGTTGTTTTTGTCCTTTTTTTATGGAAGAGGACCATGACATCAGGAAGGTGATGTTATGATTTGCAAGTGAATTGGATTTAAGTGAGGGAGTGCTGTGCTAAATCACCAGCCTCATTTTCTCCTCTAGAACTGTCTGGTCATGTGGCAAGATGTAGATCAGCATGACTAGAGATGACTTATTTATGACAAGATGGATGGTCATGCCTTTAACAGAAAATAGGGAAATTAAAAAGAGGGATGTGTTTGAAGAGAAAAATTATGATTTTTTTTTATCATGGCTGAGTTGGCAAAGTCACAGCATCATAGAATCACAGAATTTGAATGGTGAAAGGAACCTCAGTGGGGATAGAATAAAACATATACACAAAAGTAATCCTTGGTATAATAATCCCAACAAGCAATGGTACTGCATCTGCCTGAAGACATAATCCCTCTTTCATATGACAGCACTTCAAATATTTAAAGATATCTATTATGGCTTCCCTGAATCTTCTTTTCTCCAAGCCAAACATGCCCAGTTTCATTCAATTCTCATATGTTGTAGATGTAACTCTTTACCCTTGTGGTTGCCTTCCTCTAGACACTCTTGATGGGGCCCAGAACTACAGATAATAAACCAGATAAGGTCTGACAAAGACAGAGTATAGTTGGCCTATCACCTCCCTATTCCTGGAAACTATGAAGCTCTTAATGCAGCCAGCCCTAAGATCTCATTGCCCTACTAACTTATTTTAAGTTTGGAGTTCATTAAAGGCACCAGAATTTTTTTTTCAAAATAACTGCTGCGTATTCATGCCTCCCTATCTTTACATAAGTATAAGTTTATTTCCCCTCTTAATATAAAACTTTTCATTTACCCAGAATTAATTGATGATAATGATGATGATGATGATGATGCACAATGCTCTAGACCAGAAGCCTGCAAATTATGGCCTATAGACCAAATTCTACCTGCCATTTTCTTTTGCATAACCTGTGAGCTAAGAATGTTTTTTTCTTGTATTTTTAAATATAATAAAACTTTACTTAAAAAAAATAAAAACCATTCTTAGTTTGAGGGCTCTAAAGGGCAGCATGCTGTCCAGATTTGTCCCCTGGGCCAATAATTTGTCACCCTTGCTCTAGATTTTTAATAAGCTTTCACACCTTCATTCATACCTCTAGTATATTAGATGTTCCTCTAATCTTTGTGTCATTTGTAAATTTGATAGATATCTATCTTATACCTTTAATCAAGCCATTCAAAAATATGTTAAATAGCATAGAGCTAAACACAGATCCTTGAGGCACTCCACTGGAGATCTCTTGCCCCAAAGACAGTGAACCATCAATAGCTACCTTTTGAGTCCAATCATCCAATCATTTCTGAATCCATCTGATTGTATTACCTTGGAATCCATATATCCCCATCTTTTCCACAAAAAATAGTATGAAATAAGTTATCAAAAAAATTACTAAAAATATAAGCAATCTCTCCACAAGCATTTCCCTCATCTATTTTTATTAGTAACCATGTCAATTAAGAAAATGAGGTTAACCTGGCATGAGCATTTCTTGGTGAAGCCAAGGTGGCTCTTTATAATCACTACTTCCCTTTCAAATGCTCACAAAATATCAATTTAATATAGTTCTAGAATGTTCCCAGCAATGGAAATCAAACTTAAAGCTCTTTGTCTGAAAATGTTATTCTTTCATTTTTTTAAAAAAGTGGAAATTAACCATTCTCCAATCTTTCGTTAGCTCTCTTGTTTCACACAATCTTTCAAATTTTACTGTCAGTAGCTCAACATATTTTTCAGAATCCCAGAATGTAGTTCATCTGGAAAAAGTGGCTTGAGTTTATGAAGAACAGCTAAGCAATCTCTTGTTATGGCTTTACTGTTCTTGAGCTTAAACTCGATGTTGTTCATTGATGTTCTGTTATTTCCAGTTATCACCATCCCATCCATCTCAAGCAACAGTCGCTTCCCTCCTTTGATCATATTTTTTTTTAATTTTAAAATGTCCAGTGGGTAGTTGGCAATATAAGACTAGAGCTAAAAAGATAATTTTGGGCTGAAGATATAGATTTGGAAATACAGATCAGTGACATATGCTAAAAAAGAAAACTACACTGGATCTAATAAAATATTGGTGATGAGGTAGATTTCTCTCCTTTTATTAGAGAAATGGTGGACTCTGGGTGTGGAATGAGACATATGCCTCAGACATGATCATTGATGGTGCCTTTTCCTTAATTGTATTTCATTGTTAAAAGAAGATTTAATTGAGGGGAAGTGAGGAAAATAGTTTTGAGAAATTGCCATGATTTTTGTTTGTTTGTTTATTTGTTAAAGTCTAATATTGAGAAGGAATTAGAGCATTGTACTCATTCTCTTTTTCACTGAACGGTTATTTAACTCTGGACGGATGGATGTGGGAACTTGGCCTATAATCATGGTCTAGCTTGGCTCTCATATTTAATATTCTTTGACTAGTTAAACTGATATTCCAGGCAAGTCAACAGGCCTTTATTAATCATTTATAATGTTCCAGATACTGTATGAAGCACTGCGAAAACAAATACAAAAGAAAGTCCCCACCCTTAAGGAACTTCCTTTCTAATGAGGGAAGATAATATATCAAAGATAACTAAAAAAACATATGAGAGGGACCAATGGGCAAAAGGGTCAGGCATGAGGGCATGATAGAGAGAGTTTGGCAGGGGTGGGGAACTTGTGGCCTCAAGGCCACGTGTGGTCCTTTAGGTCCTCAAGTGCAACCCCTTGACTGAATCCAAACTTGACAGAACAAATCCCCTTAATAAAAGAATTTATTCAGTAAAACTTGAACTTAATCCAAAGGCCCCACCAAGTGACCTAGAAGGCCACAGGTGTCCTCAAGGCCACAAGTTTCCCACCCCTGGAGAGTATAGCCTAAAGAGAAATGAGATATGGCATGGTCTGACACATATACTACATTACTGGAGAGTAGAGTTGAAAGGGTTCAGATGAAGTGTGGGTAGCAAAAATTGAAATTCTTTCAGGTAAGTCAATTCAGTCTGGATAGGGAATATTCAAGAATGAAATTCTGAAAACAGAGAAAGAAATAATTCGATGAGGAGGACAACTGGAATTTGTTTGACGAGACTTCTAGATGTACAGAAAGTTCACTTAACCAATTTAGATTTTTTTTAAAGATACATATAGAAGAAAAAAGCAAGGCCAGGTAAGAGACTGTGAATACCAATTTTGGCAGATATTGCAAGAATGGTTTCAGGAATTCAAAAGTTCAGATCAAGTTTAGGTTATTGGAGAAAGCTTCGGGTAACAAAAGGTATTTTTTTAAAGCTCTATTTGGAGGAAAGAGAAATATTAAAGAGAAGACAGAGCCACTACTGGGTGCTATGATCTGGGAGGATTACTAATAATAGAAGATAGAGTTCCTTCATTCTTATTTTTTATCTTCTCTGACAAATAGAATAAACTTTGAATTCTAAAGGACAGAACAAAAAATAGTTAATAGAGAGTTAACATTAAAAATAAGTAATGAGAAGAAGCACCTAACAACCTTTGAGAAATACAAGTCATCTATTACAGAAGAACTATTTCCTTAGGTATTTAAAGAACTGGCAAACAATATTGTTGAGCCACTTTCATTCTATGAAAGATTGAGTGAACAAATAGTGGTACAATTGGACTGCATAAGGCCAAATATTGTCCTGATTTAAAACAAAACAAAACAAAACAAAACAAGAAAGATGAGAATTCAGCCAGCAATCTCTAGTCCTAGATTCTTGATTTCAATTCTAGAACAAATTTTAAAATGTTTCAACAGCAAAAAAAAGCATTTATTAAACATCTACTCTGTGCCAGGCACAGAGCTAATCACTAGAAATAAAAAGAAAAGTAAAAATAATTCCTGTTCTCAAGGAGATAGCATTCTACTGAGGGAGTAAGCATAGAAGCACTATATACAAAGAAGATATATGCTGAAAATGACAAATTGGAGCTAATCTCAGAGGGAAGGTACTAGTATGAAGAGAGAACAGGAAAGGCTTCCTTTATTTTTCCCAATTACACTTAAAGACAAATTTTAACATTCATTTTTTTTTATTTTGAGATCTAAATATTCTTCTTCTCCCTCATCTCTCCCTTCCCTAACATAATAATCTGATATGTTATACATGTACAATCCTACATAATATATAGAAAAGACTGCCTTTAGAAGATAGCATTTTAGCTGAGACTTGAAGAAGCCAGGAAAATAAAGAGTCAATGTTAAGGAGAAATGTCAGACATGGGGTGGGGATGGTGGTGGTGGTGGGAGAGCCACTATTTAATATTTTGTGTGTAGAATACCAAGAGACCAGGGTCACCAGATCACAAAGTATATTGATGGGGGTATGGTAAAAGAAAACTGGAAAAGTAGGAAAGGATCATATATCATTAAACAAGTGACCAATCTTTTTTTTTTTTTTTTTTTAGTGAGATAATTGGGGGTACTTGACTTGCCTACAGTCACACAGCTAAGAAGTATTGTGTGTCTGAGGCTCTATTTGAATTCAGGTCCTCCTGAATCCAGGGCCAGTGCTCTATCCACTGCGCCACCTAGCTGCTCCAAGTGTCCAATCTTTTAAAAAGAACTGATAATCACAAAGACCTAGGACTGCTTAATCAAGAATAGTTACTTTTCAGACAAAATTTCTTTTTTTTTTTTTTTTGACAGGGTTATAAAACTGGTAGAGTAGGGGTCTTATAGTCATAATTTATTTAGGTTTTAGCAAACTTTTCACTAAATAATATTTCATGTTTTTATTGTGGAAAAGATGAAGGTATTTGAACTAAATGAGAGCCCAATTATTTGGACTTACAACTGTCTCAATGTCTGGACTCATAGATTAATCAAATTGGAAAGTCTTCATTGAAGGACCTAGAAATATGTGCTTAGCTCAGTTGGATACAAGCATAGATGGGGCAGCTAGGTGGCACAGTGGATAGCTTACCAGACTTGGACTCAGAAAGACCTGAGTTCAAATCCAGCCTCATTTATTAGTTATGTGACCTTGGGCAAGTAACTTCACCCTGCTTGCCTCAGTTTCCTCATCTATAAAATGAACTGGAGAAAGAAATGTCGAAAAACTTCAGTATCTTTGCCAAAAAATCCCCAAATGGGGTCACAAAAAGTCAGATATGACTGAAATGGCTCAGCAACCACAACAACACAGATGACATCCTTATCAAATTTGGCAATTACTCAGACCTAGGAGGGATAGTTGATGTATTGAATTACAGAATCAGAATTCTAAAGGATAATACAGATGAAAACATAAATTATATATAATAAGATAAAATTCAAAAGAAATCATTATAAAATCTTACAGCTAGGAGGGGTGGAGGACAACTTCACTTAGATGGAACTAGATATCACAGCTAAATAGAAGGTAGAAAAAAAATTGTGGTTTTAAAAGGTTATAAACATAATAGTCGTCAATTCTTTGGATTGAAGTCCAAAAAAAGTAACAAGTAATATAGTCTTGGGCTATATTAAGAAAGTCACATGTTTCAGAAACTAGGAGGTCATAACCCTATTGTACCTTACCTTGATTAGACCACATGTGGATTATTGTGTTTAGTTCTAGTCACTTTTTTTTTTTGGTTAGGGCATTAGTCAGCTTGGAGAAAAGCTCTCTAAGGAGGGTCTGACTCCAAGGGCAGTGTGATCAATAAATCTGGAGGGGGAGAGATTCTACTAACCACCCACCCCCAGAAGAAGAAAAAAAAAGTCATAGGGCTTGTCTCTAAAGTCTAAATTATTGAAGCAATTTTTAGATTGTTCTCTCTGCCTCATCTTTCCCCACTCTAATCCACCTTCCAGACTACTGCTAAAGTGGTTTTTCTAAAGCTCAGATTTGACCTTGTCGTTCTTCTTCTCAGTAAAACACAGTGATTCCCTATTGATTCAGGGATCAAACATTATTTCTTCCTTTTCAAAGATAATTTCGTATAAATTTTATAATGTGCACAATTATTAGAATAGTAGTACCTATGTAATTTATAAATAAGTATATATGCCTATTAGGACAAGTTTATATTCTAAATTCTTATAATGATAGACATACAAAGATAGATAATGATAGAGGATAGGAAAAGTGTTTGGAGACCACGTCTACTAGTGACTATACTGATTTTATTATTAGAATGGTGAAGGACCCCAAATCCATGCAATACGAGATTTGTTATAAAAACCAGGTATGTTTAGCTTGAAGAAAAAGGGTTCTGAGAGCACATAATGTCTATCTTCAAATATGTGAAGGGTTATCACATGGAAAATGGCCTTGAATTATTCTGCTTGGGTCCCAGTTGTCAGTGCTTGGAGTAATGGGTGGGAGTTGCAGAGTCAAATTTAGCAAGAAAGAAAAAGAAAGAAAGAAAGAAAGAAAGAAAGAAAGAAAGAAAGAAAGAAAGAAGAAATGAAGAAGAAAAAGGAAGAACAAGAAGGAAGAAGAAGATGAAGAAGAAGAAGAAGAAGAAGAAGAAGAAGAAGAAGAAGAAGAAGAAAGGAAAGAAGGAAGAAAAAACCTTCATAATAATTAGAACCATTCCAAAATAGAATGAATCTAGTGGTTCCTTTATCATTAGACTTCTTGAAGCAAAGACTAAATGACTGACTTCTTGTTCAATATGTTGTAGTGGGTATTGCTTTTGGGGTATGGGTAAAACTAGATGACCACTGAACTAGATGACATCTGATGTCTATTTAGATACTGAAATTCTGAGTTTTTGTGGTCTTTAAGGATGTGCTCAGGTCAGGTTCAATTTCCAATAATAGTTTTCTCCATTGTCTTTCTGAAACCTAAAGTTCCCTATTATATTCTGATCCATTTCTCCTTAATGAGCCAGCTCTCCTAGTGATTCAGCTAGTCTAGTTCCCAATGTTTCTGCTTCACGTACCCTTCCCTTAAGCAGTAATTCATGCTCTCATAGCTTTGCAAACAGACCTTGACCTTGACATGAAAGAAAATTACTTAAATGCATTCTTCATAATAGAGGTTTCTATATATTCATCTATCTTTGGTAGCTCACTACAACATGTGTACTGAATAACAAATAGCTTTTTTTTTTTCCTTAAACACAGACTGTTAGGCTTAGCCAATCTAAATTTTAAAAAAAACCAACAACAACAACATTCATGTGGGATCCATCCTTCAACAAGACTGTTTTATTTTTCAGTTCTGTGCTGGCTGATGAGTGAATTAAAGGTATAAGAATGTGAATGAGATAATGGGTGAATTAAAAGAAGCTTCTCATGCCATGTGTTGCATCTTAATGACAACAAAGGATTGATATGAGTTTCATATTTTCTATTTCCTCCAAGCTGAATGAACCAACTCTTTGAAGCATTTATTCTGGTAGGTCAAATCTATGGTCCTCCTGGGTTCCATAGACTCCAAGATTCACTTGGGTCCCATATTTTTACTTGGTAGAAAAGGTGAAAGCATTAAAGCGGAACAAGCTCTTAAATTGGCTGTGATTTTGGGTTCAAATACAATCTTTGATTCTTACTAATTATATGCCTCTAGGCATTACTTCAATAGTCTAGTCCTCAGTTTCTTCATTTGCAAAATAAAGGGGATTTGTCTTAATGTTTTCTGAGGTCTCTTTCAGCTCTAAAGCATTATGATCCCATATTTCATGAGATCTCACATTTTTTAAACAAAGACCCCATCCCTCCCCCCAAAAAACATATTAAGTTCAATTTTCCACTTAATCTCTTTAGCCTATTGGAAGCTGAGAGTCCTCATAGCATTAACATGCTGGGAACTGATTGCACTTCAGGCCTTCTTCTCTAATGATTTCAGATAATATAGAGGTAGAAGAGAATATGATTAATGACAGAATCATTTCAACACTTCAGAGTTTATTAATCAGGTGTTTGATACATAGGGGCCCTAACAGGAATGCCAAATTGCAGGTGCTCCTATGCCATTTCTAAGTGAATCTTAACACATGTAAATTCATTGTACATGGAGATATAATTATAAAATGATGATAGGATAACTCCAGACCAATTTAGGCCACCCTCATTGGCTATCAAAGTTTCTAATTCAGTCAGACTTGACTCTCCACAGGGGGACAGGGAAAGAGTTGAGAGCTATTCCATACTCTAGTCTCCTTGTCAAGATTTTGTTTTTCTCTTTAAATCAAGCCAATAAAGAATGTTAACATTCCAGCCAAATTAAAAAAAAAAAAACTTCAGTGAAACATACAAAAATATTCCCCAATGGATCTCCACATAGTTAAATATTTCATCTCCTCCCACAAAAAAACTAATCTTTTTCCTTAGTTAGAACCAAAGAATAAGCGGTGACATCCATGACTGAATACTCAAGTGAAGCCTCCTTTAGAAAAGGTCTTCTCAGGGGTTGCCTCATCTGTCTCCTAATCGTGCTATTTTTAGTTTTCTTCATTTTTATGAGTTTGCGGGAAATAATATAAAAGTCTCTTTTTAGCATCATGGGCCCAGAAAGTGAGTGTGAATGTCTGTTTATGTCCCCAGGTTGACAAGCTAAAATCATCCCCTGGGAAACTGGAGGATGTCATGGTTTCTATCTCATCTACTCTGGGATCCTCGTGGCCTTCACTTTGAGCATCTGGGTAAAAGTAAATCCAAATTTTATAATTAAACTTGAGTTTTCCTCTAGGCTGTGTTTCCTAGAGGTCTAAAGAAAGGAGGAATTTATGAAATTTGAAGATTCTTACTGCCCAGGCTCCAAGGCTATCAAGTGTAAAGTACTGGCAGAGGTGTGGGAATCTAGGTGAGGAAACTCCCAGAGTAGAGGTCCCTCAGATGGATCCAGAGGCATACTAAATGCAAGGTCTTTGCAATGCCTGTATTTACTCAAAACTATTGCTCATGAGCCCCCAGTTATATTTCCCTTTATTCAGCCAGAAGACACATTCAATTTAAGTCAAACATCCTAGTAATAAAAAAAGTAGCAATAAAACATTCCCTCCATAAACCTGGGGCACAATATTTTTAATAAATATGCATACCATTAAATGGGAAGAGTTGACACGTGGAGAAGCACATACTTCACACTCCAAAGATATAAGTGAGCACCACTCATTGCAGGAGTATGTGTGTGGCTAAAAAAAATATGAGTGGCTACTCATACAATATTAATATTCTGCTCTCTTTGAGCCTACTTACTTATTATTTCACATATGTCCCCTAACAGATTTGTAGTATCTGCTTGGCATTTGTCCTCACTGGTCTCAAGAGGGTATTGTCCCACAAAGTCCTGTGGTTCCAACTGGTATAGTAGTCCCCTGGTGTCTTTAAAACCATGGAAAAATCCAGGGCTCACTTGAAGAATGTAGCTAAGTCTGTCATTATTTCTTCCACTTCTGCTTTTGCCCCTTATGCTCATGATGAGACTGAAACATGAGAAATGCAATAATTCCCTTAAGACTGTCAGTAGTGTCTCCTGAAACACCAACTGCACTGACCGAGGTAATTCATGCCACCTTTAGCTTTGTGGAAGGACTCTATGCCATTATTACTACCAAGAATACAGTAGATGGCCCCTCTGACACACTGAGGCATAATAAGTTGCCCAAAACATCATCCCTTCTTCTAACGGTGCTGCTAAAACTGTGGGCAAAATCATCCCTGAGCTGAATGGGAAGCTCATACATATGATCTTCCATGTACCCACTCCCAATGTATCTGTTGTGGATCTGACCTAGGCAGGAGAAGCCTGACAAATATGATGATATTAAGAAAGTGATGAAGCATATATTGGAGAGATCCTTAAAACAAAACTTGGGTTACACAGAGGACCAGGTTGTATCCTGTGACTTTAACAACATCCACTCTTCTACCGTTGAGGCTGCTGGTACTGCCTTTGATGACCCTTTTGTTCTCATGTCATGGTATGATGAGTATGGTTATAGTAACTACTTGTATGTATGCATGTATATACATATACATATATACACATGTATATAATACACATATATCACACCCACCACACATAGTTATAGACCACATGATCTACATGGTCTCCAAGAAGTAAAGTGGGAAACCATGGATCTTCATCCCCAGCTAAAAGAAGAGTTCTATCCCTGGGGAACCCATATCCCTAACCTATTTCTGAATACTGGCATCTCATCTCTCATTTATAGTCCTTGCCCTAGGCACCTGTATAGTAGAGGAGAGAGAAGCAAAGAATCCTATGTTGTATACCATCAATAAAGTCTCTATATCAATGCAACATAAAAACAAACACATATACAGAAAACTTTATGTTTTATTGATATTTTTGTGCATACATCACCATTATTTCAAACATATTGCACTATTCTATCCCTACTCCCACCACATCCCAATTGGCAGAGCTATCTCACTTAACAAAGATTTATGAAAGAGAAAAAAAATTAGTTCAGCAAAACTAACCAACATTTCTACCGTAACTTACAGGATACGTAATATTCTGAACTGCTTTTCCCCACCCCACCCCATGCACACACATTCACACACCTACAATGAAAAAAAAGAAGTTATATTTTTCCAAATCTTTTCCAGGGCCAAGTTTGGCCTTTATAATTATATTAGCTGCTTAATTTCCACGCACTAAATTTCTTTTAATCAGCATATATGTTAAAGCCAATCTTCCAACACAATGTGCAGGGCTTTTAAGGGTGGGTGCCCCAATTTCTCAATTCTAAAACTCTCTTCCTCTAGTATGGGAATGAATTAGAGGGTGAAAAGACAAAGGAACAAAACAGAGCTTAGGGGACAAAAGCATTGTGTTTCCCTTGCTTAAATGTATTCTCGGTCTTTCATATGTATATGTGGACCTGGAAATATTTCCAGACTTTGAGAATGCTTACATGAGAAGGATTCATAGGGGAAGAGAAGCTAGACTTGAAAATTGGACCCAAGTCCTTAATCTGCTGTGAGTAATTCACCCATGTTGTAATATTTTGGCTCTTGTTTCTTCTTCCATTCTTTGTATCCTCATTATCAGTTTTGATGAACTTACCCTGTGATCCTTGCTGTGACTTCTTATGGCTCATTGATGATGTCCATACTTTCTAGAGCTCTTATTGTACTCCAGTTGGAACTCCCACCTATCTACACTCCCTGTCCAGATTGGATTCTCAGATCAACAAAACACTTTGAAGTCTATATAATCCCTTGTAGCTAAGCTATATTTTAGGACCTTTGATCAGATTCTTGCACTGCAGAAGGTTTCACATGAAGCCTTCAAGATAAACTGTATAAATAACAAGGAAGAAACTTAATATGCTACAATTTCTTCTTAGTTTACTTCATCAGGCTATCTATAATGTTCTATTGTTGTTATTGTTTGGGTATCATTTGAGGACTTTAATTTGTAAATATAATAATCAAAATCTGCAAATAGCAACTAAAAACAAATGTCTTAAGTTAGAACAACTATATCAAACAGTTGGTTATTCCATATCTTTTTCCACATAAAATATCTATCATTAACATAATCAAAGAAGGAGTACTGGATTAGGTGACAGGAAACCTGAGTTGGTGTCGCAGCCCTGACAATAGCCCTTTGACTTCGTGTAAGTATACACACACATACACACATGTATGTATATGTGTGTATGTACATCTTTATATATATAACACACACATATACATACACATGTGTACACATACACACATGTACATACATGTTTGTGTGTATATACATATACACATATATGAGACATGTGTGATATGTATATATATGTAACTTAAGTGCCATGCTCTTTGGTGGTCTCGATGTCTTCATCTGTAAAACAAAGAGGATGTACTATACCATGTCATACTTTTTTGTCTTCCTAAATTATAGGATTTAATGAAGTGTTTGAGGATTGGTATCATTGAAGTTCATGTCCATTACAAGCAAACTGAATCCCATGCCTTCAATCTACTCCCTCCATAACTTTAACTCTAAGAATCCTTTCAAAACTCCCTTAAAAATTCAAATCAAGGTCCTGTACTTGAGATTTTTCCTGATCTGTGTATGTGTGTATATATAAATATGTGTATGTATGTATATTTTGTGTGTATGTGTTTTTTTTTTCCCTAAAGCACATAAGTTTCTTCAAGACTGGTACTATTTTTGTATCCCAGATATCTGGCCTAGTGTCAGGCCCACAATAAAGACTTAATACATGCTTGTTGATTGTTCTTAACAGGTCAACATTCTCTGAACCTCACTGAGGTTTTAAGGTCTCAGACATTCATTGCATTACCTTTTGCCAAAAGCAATAAAATTTTTATATGAACTTCTTATTAACTTTCCCCTGTGATACCACCATTCTTTAACAATTTTAAAGACTATAGACTTTAATGCCAAATAGTTTAAAAGCTTAGATGCTTGAATATTGAATTCAATGTCATGCAAATGAAAGCTAGTTTATTTGCCAGTGCTTTGCTTCTTTAGTCAGATTTAGCTTCTTTGGTTGTTTTTTGTTATGAGGCAACCAAGGTTATCTACACTTTGACTGTGGCATAGCATCTGGAATCGTGCTCCTTTATTTACAGAACACAAGTTCTTAGCTTCTGGGTTGATTTACCACTGGGCTAGATCAAGCAAGTCACTTCTCAGGAATAGTTCCTTCCCGTACTTGACAACAAATACTTCTGACTGTGGTTACTGAGGAGACCTTTAATGACTCTTCCAAAGCTTTAAAGCTAACAAAATTAGAATCTAGTGCATCCTGTGCTACTAATTCACCTAAGATTGGGAAAGAATATATATAGGGATAAAAGAAGCAATGGTCCTATGTGTTCATGGACAGAGTGGCCAGATAGGAAGGAGATCAGAGGTCTATAGCAGTTTTTGCCTCACTTGATCCTAAGTAAAAGAGAGTTTATCTATTATAGTCTCTTATGCATATTAAGTACTGGCTCATCGCTAAATTTAAGAAGTATTTTTGTCATCACTCACTAAGCCAACAGAATACAGAAAATACCTGCATGTGCTTGGAAGTAGACAGAGAAAAGTTACTTCTTTTAGATATTTTCAGAAGCAAACTCACCAACCTTCCAGGTGAAATGGAAGTAGGCAGAGAATAATGCTCAAATACTAAGTACTAGGGTTTTGTTGGCCAATCCTTTTATTACATTAATTTTTTTAAATATCTCATCAACCATAAAGGAATATATATATATATATATATATATATATATATATACACACACA
>NW_020952763.1:35808-40918 GCF_900497805.2 Vombatus ursinus
TACACACACACAAACACACACACACACACACACACACACACACACACATACACCGGACCAGGTTTATGAAAGAAGAAAAACAGAACTAAAAGTCAGGCTGAGTTTTCGGGGACCTTTCTGAACAAAAGGAAACACAGGAATTCAACTCTTTTCTATGTTTTACCTGATTTGCTGGCTTTTCCAACTGAATACACATTTATTAAACACCTACAACATGCTATTCAGCAGGGAATATAAAGAAGATGAACACATAGTCCCTCCCCCCAAGGATTTGACAATCTTGAGAACTTTTGATTTTATGCCACATCCATTTTTTTTCATTTAAATTTATTTATTTTTAGTTTTCAGTTTTCAGTTTTCAACATTCACTTCCACAAGATTTTGAGTTCCAAATTTTCTCCCATCTTGTCCCTCCTTCCACCCCAAGATGGCATGCATTCTGAATGCCCTGTCCCCTAGTCTGCCTTCTCTTCTATTTCTACCCCCCCCTTCTTTTATCCCCTTCTCCTATTTTCCTGTAGGGCAGGATAGATTTCTGTACTCCATTTCCTGTATTTCTTATTTCCCAGTTGCATGTGAAAACATTTTTTTAAACATGTGTTTTTAAAACTTTGGATTCCAAATTTTCTCCTTTCCTCCCCCTCCCACCCTCATTGAAAAGGCAAGCAACTCAATACAGGTTATACAAGTGCAGTTATGCATAACACTTCCATAGTAGTCATGTTGTGGAAAAACTAAGTATATTTCCCTTAATCCTATCCCATCTCCCATTTATTCTATTCTTTCTTTTGACCCTGTCCCTCCTCAGAAGTGTTTATTTCTGATTACCCTCTCTCCCAATCTGCCTCCCTTCTATCAACACCCTGCTCTCTTGTCCCATTCCCCCCTTATTTTCCTGTAGAGTAAGATAGAGTTCCATGCCCAATTGAGTGTGTATGTTATTCCCTCCTTAAGCCAAATCTGATGAGAATAAGATTCACTCATTTCCTCTCACCTTCTCCTGTTTCCCCTCCACTGTAAAAATCTTATCTGTTTTATGTGAGATAATTTACCCCATTCTACCTCCCCCTTTCTCTTTCTCCCAGTATAATCCTTTCTCACCCCTTAATTTTATTCTCCAGATATCACCCCTTCATCTTCAGCTCACCCTGTTCCATCTATCTATCTATCTATCTATCTATCTATCTATTTATCTATCTATCTATCTATCTATCTATCTATCTATCCATCTATATACATACATATAATTTTTTCTCTCCAACTACCCTAATAATGACAAAGGTCTCCTGAGTTGCAAATATCATCTTTCCATGCCGAAATGTAAACAGTTCAACCCTAATAAGTCTCTTATGATTTTTCTTTCCTGTTTACCTCTTCATGTTCCACTTGAGTCTTGTATCTGAAAGTCAAATTTTCTATTTAGCTCTGATGTTTTCATCAAGAATGCTTGAAAGTCCTCTATTTCACTGAATATCCATTTTTTCACTTGAAGGATTATACTAAGTTTTGCTGGGTAGGTGATTCTTGGTGGTAATCCTATCTCTTTTGGCCTCCAGAATATTATATTCCATGAGTTGTGGTCCCTTAATGTAGAAGCTGCTGAATCTTGTGTTATCTGGATTGTGTTTCCACAGTACTTGAATTGTTTCTTTCTGGCTGCTTGCAATATTTTCTCCTTGACCTGGGAACTTTGGAATTTGGCTACAATATTTCTAGGAGTTTTCCTTTGGGGATCTCTTTCAGGAGGTGATCAGTGGATTCTTTCAATTTCTATTTTGCGCTTTGGTTCTAAAATATCAGGGCAATTCCTTGATCATTTCTTGAAAGATGATGTCTAGGCTCTTTTTTTGATCATGGCTTTCAGATAGTCCAATAATATTTAAATTCTCTCTCCTGTATCAATTTTCCAGGTCAGTTGATTTTCCAATGAGATAGTTCACATTGTTTTCTAATTTTTCATTCTTTTGGATTTGTTTTACAGTGTCTTGATTTCTCATAAAGTCACTAGCTTCCAATTGCTCTATTCTAATTTTTAAGGATGTATTTTCTTCAGTAATCTTTTGGACTTCCTTTTCCATTTGGCCAATTTTGCTTTTTAGGGCATTCTTCTCCTCATTGGCTTTTTGGACCTTTTTTGCCATTTGGATTAGGCTATTTTTTAAGGTGTTGTTTTCTTCAGTATTTTTTTTGTCTCCTTTAGCAAGCTGTTGACTTGTTTTTCATGATTTTCTTGCATCACTCTCATTTCTCTTCCCAGTTTTTCCTCTACTTCTCTTACTTGCTTCTCAAGATCCTTTTTGAGTTCTTCCAAGGCCTAGGACTGATTCATATTTTTCTTGGAGACTTTGGATGTAGGAGTTTGACTTTGTTGTCTTCTTCTGGTTGTATGTTTTGATCTTCTTTGTTAACAAAAAAAAAAAGATTCTGTGGTCTGACTCTTTTTCTGAGGTTTGCTCATGATCCCAGCCAATCACTTGAATTTTAAACTCTTTATTAAGGTAGGGGTCTGCTCCCAATGTGGAGAATATATTGTCCCAAGCTTTGGGGGTTTTGTGTGGCTATTTTCAGAGATACTTCTAGGGACATGTAAATTTTCAGTTCTTCCAAGGTGGTATGATAAGGGGCGAGGTGTTTACTCCTTTCCTAGCCTGTGCTCTGGTTTATGAGTGACCACAAGCACTCTTTTCTGTCTTGGAACTGTGAGGAGGATTTCCTCTCCACCACCTCTACAAGCTCCACCACACCTGCGCTCCTTCTCACCCCAGGACCACTACCCAGAACTATGACCCAGATCCCAGCACAGGCAAAGCAAAACATTCCTGCCTCAGGACTGGTAAAGGGATCACTGCAATCCCCCTCTGATCAGCGACTTGATTCCCCCTCAGTCTGTGGGACAGAAGCTCAGGAAGCAGCTGCCACCTCGGGGCTGTGCTCAGGAAATGGGACTGAGACCTAGCTTCTCTCTCTCACAGCAGAAATAGACTTTTTCCACTGACCTAAGTTTTCTTTGGCATTTGTGTGTTGAGAGGTCTGGAAACTGCCACAGCTGCCTGTGATTCAGTCCTCTGAGGCCTGCTCCAGGTTAGCTGAGGCCTGCCTTGCCTGTGCACCAATGCCAAACTGCGCTCCTCTCCCCGCCTGGTGCAGTATACCTTTCTGATCAACCATCCAGGTTGTCTTGGGCTGGAAATTTGTTTCACTCTGTCTTTTTGTGGGTTCTGCTGCCTTAGAATTTGTTTAGTCATTTTTACAGGTATTTGGAGGTGTTTGGGGGAGAGCTCAAGCAAGTCATTGCTTTTACTCTACCATCTTGGCTCTGCTCCCCCGCTTTCATTTCTAATTATATATTCTGAATATACTCAGCAAAGATTCAAACCTGTATTCTCTGACTCCAAATATATTTTTCTTTCAACTCTACAACATAGATTGTGATTTTTTTTCAACTTAAGGTTCAGCATTTAAGTGTCACTTGAATCCTATGACTTGAGCTCTTCCAGGAAGTGATAAAAAAGGAAGGTGTTCCTTATATGTTGCTATTTCCCTGCTGGACATTATAAGGAGATGGTACAGTAGGTCTGGAGAGTAAATGCTATTGAATACAAATAAAAGATAGGTCTATATAGCTGCATTGAGATACAGGTGCTTCTTTCATGGAGCAAACCCTCAAATATCTGGAGCAATATTTTCTAGTTTGAATATGATTGAGCTTCTTCTCATTCTGATCCTTTTTTCACCTATTTTAATCCAAAGCTACAAAAGACATTTTTTACATTTTGCTGGGGCAGCTAGGTGGCTCAGTGGATAGAGTGCCAGGCCTGGATTCATGAAAACAGCTTCCCAAGTTCAAATCTGGCCTCAGACACTTACTAGCTCTATGACTTCATAAGAGCTTAACCCTGTTTGCCTCAGTTTCCTCATCTGTAAAATGAGCTAGAGAAGGAAATGGCAAACTGCTCCAGTATCTTTGCCAAAAAAAAAATCCAAATGGGGTCACAAAGAGTTGGCCATGACTAAACAACAACAACAAAAGACATTAAAGAGTATCTAGGACATTATTATCTTACAGATGAAGAAACAGATTCCCCCAGGAGTGAAGTCAATGCAATTCAGTTCAGTTCAACAAATATTTAAGTGCTAACTTGGGCTAAGGCTAAATTACCTATTGCTACTGAGCATGACCAAGTGGTAGAAAAGAAGGGGAAAAAATCCAAACAGCCACTCTGAACACTAAGCATCACCATTATCAACAAATATTTATTTTTTAGCATATATTATCTGAATAGGTCAGTGCTAGCTCAGTTGAATCAAGATCCAGTGTTCCAAAATAGGTTCCTTTAAAATGTCAAGATGGACAGTTACAACAATATAGATAATTTTTGTCCAAAAGTGCTCTATCAAGTGATAGATCAACATCAGCAATGACCTATCTCTGCATCCTTTGTCTAACTTCCTTGTGATTTTTCACCCAAGGTACATTTTTATGTTCATTTACTTTTCAACTAGGAATGGAACAAGAATGCATTTATTACCTATTATGTGGTATGAACTATAGTAAGCACTTTACACATTTCATCTCATTTGATCCTCACACAAAAAAAAAAAAAAACACCATGAAGTGGGTGCTTTTAGCTCATTTTGCAAATGTGTAAGCTTAGGCAGATAGTGGTTAAATGGTTAAATGACTTGCCTAGGGTCACACATGTGACAGGGTCACACACAGCCAGAAAATGTCTAAAGCCAGATTTGAACTTATATCTACATGACTTTAGGCCCAGCACTCTATTCACTGAACCACCAAGCTGCCTCCTACCATTTTTGGCAAGATGGCTCCTGAAGGAGAAGAGTGAGGCTGGTAACTTAGCACAGCCCTCCCTCACTTACATCCAATTCACTTGCATATAATGGCACCACCTCACTGATACCATGGTTCTCTTCTAGAACAAAGGACAAACAGCAACCTCTGTGAGTAGAGAAGGAGCTGCCCACTGGGGACCAAACTTTCAGTTGAGCAACACAGCTTTCTTTTCCTTTCTTTCTTTCTTTCTTTCTTTCTTTCTTTCTTTCTTTCTTTCTTTCTTTCTTTCTTTCTTTCTTTCTTTCTTTCTTTCTT
>NW_020952763.1:41018-69134 GCF_900497805.2 Vombatus ursinus
TTCTTTCTTTCTTTCTTTCTTTCTTTTCTTTCTTTTCTTTCTTTCTTCTTTCCTTCCTTCCTTCCCTCCTTCCTTCCTTCCTTCTTTCCTTCCTTTCTTTCTCTCTCCCTTCCTCTCTCCCTCTCTCTCTCTGTCTCTCTGTCTCTGTCTCTCTCTCTCTTTCTCTCTCTTTCTTTCTTTCTCTCTCTTTTTTTCTACACATACTTTATCTCACCCTCCACATAGGGTATCATATCCTTACCTGCAGGTGTTCTGCCAAAAGGGAATGTAATTTTTAATCTAGGAAACATTTTTACTCTTGAAAACCCATCTTCACCCCAAATCACTCTGGCTCTCACTGATTGGCCAACAATAGCTCTCAGGCCAAGCCTTACTTGTTCATTTTTTGGGCCATGATTGGCTCAGGATAAATGTAAAAATGCCCTGAGGGTCTTCTCCTCCCAGGTCTATTTTTTTTTGAAGAGGGCATTCTTTTCTACATTTCTTATTAAGCCTTAATCACTGAATGGGAGTTCTGTTAAAGACTTTTAAAGACTTAGCTTGAAAAGGCCAAGTTCCCCACTGTATCCTGTGCCATCTCCAATTGTCCTCATCCTTATCTGGCCACTGGACCCAGACAGCTCCGGAGGAGAAAGCAAGGCTGGTGACTTAGTACAGCTTCCCTCACTTAAATTCAATTCACTTGCATGTCATGGCATCACCTCCATGATGTCATAGTCCTCTTCAAGAATGAAGGACAAACAGCAGCAACCATAGTTGGCTTAGTTGCCTCCTCTAAAAATTATAATACAGTTCATTCATTCATTCATTCAAACAAATAAATGAATGACTAGATAAATAAATAAATGAATGAATAAACAAACAATAAATAAATGAATTTAGGATTTGCATTTGTATTTAGTGCTTCATCTCTCTCTTAGGAGATCTTTAAACAGAGCTGACATTACCTCTCAGAGATGTTTTTGAAAGAATTCTCATTCAGGTAAATGTTGAACTAAATGACCTCTGGGATCCCTTTTGACTCTGAAGTTATGTTAGCGCACTCAGAGCACTGTGTTAAGCACAGAGCCAGATAAGCTTGTATTAGACACTGTTTCTGCCCTCATGGATCCTAAAGTCTAATATCATGACAAGTCATAAACATAAGCCACTACTATAGAATATTCAATATTACATACAGAAAAATAAAGTGCTAAATAAGTTCCAAAGGAGAGCTATTTATGAAGTGCCATTTATTTAACATGTTCTCTAAAATCCATAAAGCAGAGAGAGAAAGGAAGAAAAGAAAGTAAGAAAGAAAGAAAGAAAGAAAGAAAGAAAAAAGAAAGGAAAAAAAGAAAGAAAGAAAGATGTTGTTATGTTATCACATAGGGTGTTTCATTCATTTCTCTCACCTCCACTCTTCATTTTCATCCATTTCCTTTTTGTCCTCTTTTTGATCTGTCTACAATATGTGGTTTTAGACTACTAAAGGATTTGGAGCTTTATGTGTACAAAATTTGAGAGAAAAAATAAAGTACCACCTATGTTCAGATCAATATTTTTCTCCAATTTCTCTAGATCATCTTCAAGATGAATCTGAATCCCTCCTATGGTTTGTGTGGCTTAGGACATGTTCACTATATACCCAAAAAGTATACCCAGCAGAGCAAAGCATATAAATAAAATCCTGAAGACAGGAATTTTAGGACAAATGACTTTACTTAGGACTTTATCCTTATGATAACAAATGTGTCAAAATCAATCACTCTCAAGGTGGTGGCATGAATAGATAATAAATATAGGTTTAGAAAAGATTTACTTAAATTTTTGGACAGTAGATACATACCCCTCCATTAAGGTCTAGTTCATCAACAGCAAGCTGACTAGCAACAACTCATGATAACCACTAAGGCAGAAAAAGGTCATGATTACACTGGAGAAAATCATAGATTCCTGGATTATTGAAGTAGAACAATTATAGGTTGTTAAGAGCAATTAAGTTTATCAAATTTGCTGAGCCCTAGTATGTTGCAAGGCTCTATGTTAGAGATAATTCACTTATAGCCCTAATCTTTGGACATAATGGGGAGAAAGTTACATTTTCTCTACCACTGTTCAAGAAAGAACACAGGACTGAAAAGACAACTCAAGGCTTTGCAGTAGCTCTGAAGACTTTACTTTAAAGTATTAGTCCTTTTGCCTGTCATTTGGCTTGGACTGCTCATGGTGGTACCAATAGTATGGGAAATCTAAATTATAATTCTTGAAGAGGTTTGGGGGAGAGCTCAAGCAAGTCACTGCTTTTACTCTGCCATCTTGGCTCCACCCCTGAATTATAATTCTTAACCTTATCAGCAACAATAGGTATAAAATTTTGAGGTCTGATTATTTATAGGGTCCTAGCAGAGCAAAATGGCACTGTGAAATGAGATATTAGACTGGTAGTCAAGAAACATGAATTCTACCCCCAGTTCTGACATAAACTACCAGTGTCACTGTAGTGCGTGGTGCATGCTCCCAACTGAAGAATGATTATGTATAGTGTGATGGAACATTAATTCAGATATAATCATCAATGCATGTAAATGTTTCAAAATCTACAGCATGCAAAATCAACTCTTCTTAAAAACAAAATGCTGATCTGATTGCTAATTGTCACAGTAAGCATGTCTTTCTGTCCAGCCAGAGGTTTTGTGTGTGCCTCCATAGTGGCATTCTGGTATGACTCCATCAATCAGCATTAATCTCATGGGAAAACAGGACAGTCAAATTTGTGAGTACAAGGAATGTAAGAGTCTTCCCTAGTCACACGCCTACAGCAGGCTGATTGCTGAGGTCTCTGGTAGATTTTTATGGTTCTGGCTAAGGGTATTTACAAATTCCATATAATTTCTTGTTGGTTCTTATTTAAGCTTATGATGAAAGGAAACTACCAATCAAAATTTTAGTTTCCTAACATCATTAGGAAGTGTTTCTCAGTTGTTTACCTGCTTTCAGGGATACATATGTTTATTAGCTGGTGTTTATCAGTTATTGACCAGATTTGGGGAAGACATATATCATTGCCAAATTCTACGCAAACATTTTTTGTCTTAGAGACAGACAAATTACATAACAACTACTTAGCCATGAAATGGAGATTTAAAACAAAATTTAATTCATGCCAAATTAACATACTTATTGTAACTATGAGGTGATGGTCAGGTTGAGGACTGCCAGTCCCCCAACATGTTCCTGCTTTCCAGCTTGCCTCCCTAGAGATTTTTTTTCCCTTGGATGAAATCAAGGACTCTCTATCTTGGTTACACTGAGATATTTCACTCTCAGTGGGAGAAGGTATCCGTTCTCTAGATTGCCTCATATTTTCTAATATTTATAAATTCTCTGATTTCTTTTTTGCTATTTTTTGTTTTAAATTGGTTGACTTGTTCTTAACTCTTTGTGATGATTTTTGTCTAAGTACTATTTAGTAGGATTTAGTCAAACCTTGGGATATAAGCTTGGAGTATTCCTTGTTCTTGGAGCACGTGGAGGAATCCTTAAAGGATAGTGACCAGTAAAGCAGTTTGAACCTGAAAATCAATTCCTCTAGACTAATGATATTGGGGTGGGGAGACATAAAGATCTAATTCTAATCTAGTATTTCCCTCTCTGAGAAGAGCAGAGTAGTCATCCTAGTTGCCCCAATCTCCTGCTCCCTTCCAAGAACAAATCAGAGTCTGCCTTGGAGAAAGGTCAATTAGCTTCTAGATATATCAATTCATGCCTCCCCATGAGCCAAATTTAGACAACTCATGTGAACACATATAAACTACCTGAGTGACACACACACTTTATACTTATGTCAGGCACTATGATAAGTGCTAAGAATACAAAGAAAGCCTAAAAGAGTCACCAGCCTAGGGGTTCATTTTCCAATGGAGGAGACAACATGTAAATCACAAGGCATGTACCAGATATATTCAGTGTGGATTGAACATAGTCTCAGAGGGGAAAGCACTAGCAATTGGGGAGACTATGAAAGGTATCTTACAGCTCTAACATTTGAAAAATCTAAGAGAAACCAATTCTATTCCCACTAAGTTGATGGTGCTCCCCTGAATCAGAGATCTCCCTGAGGCCAGAGGAAGCTGAGGGAAGTCAGCTCTCATGAAGAATTTTGACATAGACAAGAAGTGGCTAGAATGCACCCTGGAGCCTATGATAAGTTCAGAGTGTTTTGATGAAATGACAACTCTTATTTTGTAAAGCTACTAATGGGCTTGACAAGAGAATCATAGCTTCCACACAAGCACACTAGCAGCTCTAATGAGTCTTTAACTCACTCACGGAGCCTGTCATATCCTCGAAATGCATTTGTTAGAAGCTGTATTGGGCCAAATGCTTAATAAATTCAATAATCTTTTTACTAAATGCATTATCAATGCCCAGCCATGATCTTGCAGGATGGCATTACTTCCACTTAAGCAATTAGTGGCAGCCCAATTGTTCCCAGTAAGTAGGAAGAAGAAGAGACCAGGCACTAATTGGTTGGATGTTCTTTTGGGTTGCGATAAGGACCACAAGCTTTACTGAGATGAAAAATGTAATTTTCAAACTCAAACAAGTGTAGCAAATAAAGGTCCACCACAAAACTTTTAATCAAAGGATAAAAAAAAATGAAAACTTGGCTTTTGCTGGTTGATGTCTATCTCTTCCTTCACAAAATGGGGTTAAACTTTTGGAAAAGGGTCTTCAATGAGATTCTTACCAATAATCAAAAGACAAAACAGGGGTCTCTGAGCTTGTAGTCCAAGTTTTAGTGGCTTCCTACACTTAGATGACTGACATGAGAATTTAAACTAATCTGTTAATAGGAGTTATTTGCTATGCAAAGCGCCACTGGTCTACCATGCAAGGACTCAAAATGAGGCTAGATTTTTTTTCACATAAAAGAGGAATAATAAAATATATTCCAATCTTTAGAGGCAATAGGGTATCATAGAAAAAGCACAGAAATTAGTCAGAAGGTTCTATCTTAAGTCACAGCTCTGATAATTTCTAGCTGTGACTATTAGCGAGTCATTTAATATCTCTGAGTCTCTGTTTCCTCAACTAGAAAATGAAAGTGTTATTATTTTCACCATGTCTCCAACAGAACTATTGTGACAAAATGTTTCACAGACTTTTAATTAAAAGTTAAGGTATCATTAGTGTCATCATCGTCATCATCAGTGGAGGGAGGGGCCTAATGATATGTCATAGGTCATTTTCTTTGGCCCAGATCTTTTCAATATTTTTACCCATCTCATCTTTCCAGTTTTCTTCCACTTTGTTCCCTGACCCATGCATGCTCCTCATTCCAATGATACTGGCCCATTTGCAGTTCCTCAAAGAAGAAATTTCATCTCTATGTTCCAGACCTTTTATCTGGCTGTCCTCCATGCATCATCTTTACCTATTCGATTTACTGGATTCCTTCAAGTCTCAATTAAAAGTCTATCTTCTACAGGGATATTTTACTAATCCCTCTTAATTTTAATGCCTTCCCTCAATTAATTATTTCCTATGTTTCCTGCATGTCACCTGTTTATAGGTATTTGTTTGCTTGTTGTTTTGCCCATTAGATTAGGAACCCTTTGAAATAAGGAACTGTCTTTTGCCTCTTTGTTTGTATCTTCAGTGCTTAGCATAGTTCCTGGAATATAGTAGGTATTTAAAATGTTTATTAATTGATTGCCTGATTGATAAATAACTTGAATGAGAGATAATGGCATACCTACCAAATTTACAGATGACATAGGAATGGAAAAAAGAGCTAACACAATATGTAAGATGACAGAATGAATATCCCAAAAGATCTCCACAGACTATGGACTGTGGATAAGAAGATAAAATTTAACACATAAAAATATTAAGTTTTATACTTGGATTCACAAAAATCAACAGTACATAAATAATATTGAGGGAATATAGTTAGATAATTCATGTGAAAAAGGTCTGGTGGTTTTAAGTAGGCTACAAGCATAGTAAGAGTAAACAATGTAACATGGTAGCCCAAAAAACTACTGTGTCACCCTGGGCAAGTCACTTACTTTCTCTGGGCCTCAATTTCCTCATTTATAAAATGAGGAGGTTAGACTGAAAAGGCTTTTATATTCCCCTTGAGCTCTAGATTTATGATATTATGACCTAAGGTTACATTAATTTTACAAACATGTGACATCAAGGTAATACTTCATTGTTTATGAAGTGTATAATTTCATTTGAATCTCACAGTAATCTGCATGATAGATACTATAGGAGTTATTATTATTTTACAGATGTTAAAACTGAGGTTCACAGAGACTAAGTGACTTGCCCATGGTAAGAGTGTCAGGATGTAATTTTTACCACTTTCTCTCTGACTACATGTCCAGTATTTTGTCCACTGAACCATGATTAATAGAAATATGATGTCCATAGTGAAGGAGTTAATACAATTAATGTATTCTACTCTGGTCCTACTATATCTAGTTCTGAGGATGCTATTTGAGATCTTATAAGGATAAATTGTAACCCAATCTGAAGTACCCCAAATTCTTCATTAAGGAGACTATGAAATAATATGATTTTCCTATAGGAGAGATTCGCTTCAATAATCTTAGCCATAATGGAATCAGGATATGGTAGCTCTAAAAGAGTACTTAGACAACATGTAGTGTAATGCCCTCTTTTAAAATAGAGGGAATGTGAGACCCAGAGAAGTGAAGCAGCTCATGTGAGGCCACACAGACCATTAGTGGCAGAGCTGGGATTGAAACTGAGCTCTTGTTTCAAAATCCATGGCTCTTTCCATTCCCACTTCTATCTATAATAATATATAGTCAGAACTGAGGTTCCTAATGAGAGTCCTTAAGCATTGCAATATCTATAGGACCCAGAAAAGAATGAAGTTTCCTTAGGTTTTCTTTCAGAAAACTTCTTTTAAAAAATTCCAACATGGCACAAGTCAAAATTCAACCTCACAATGTTTGGTTCTTCCTAAGCTGTATCCCTTAAAAAGGGAAGAGAAGACCAGTTTTGTCAACTTGGAGTATGAGCAGCTGTAGTAATATAAAATGATCATAGAACTTGGAGTCAAATGACTTGAATTTCACTTTGAACAAATCACTTAACCTCCCAGGACCTCTACTTCTTCACAGATTAAAAATGAGAAGGTTGGACTAAACTATCTCTAGGGTTACATCCAGTTCTAGATTCTATGACTGTATTTTCCAGGTCTAAAATTCACTCAGTTGCCTATGTAACATCCTTCTTCGCTTACAAATCTGGTTATGTGCCCACTTGAACAATCACAGGGAAAAACACTTAAATAAAACAAATTGGTCTCTGTTTCATAACATACAGCTTTTAGTTAAAGAAGGATTGGGGAAAGGGGATTTCCTTGTTGCCTTCAAATTGGTCCAGCAATCTCAACCTGCTGTGCAAATGCCTTCCAAATCCCCCCAGTGTGTTTTTTAAATATCCAAACAATATGAATCAACCTGGTCACTATAGTATATACTTTCACATTTATGTACCATATTGGTCCAAATAAAAGACATCTTTAAATGTATTCCATGCTTCTAAAATGATTTATTTTTCAAAAGAAGAGAGAGGGAAGGTAAGAGAGAGAAGGAGAGAAAGGAAGGGAGGGAGGAAGGAAGGAAGGGAAGGAGAGGGAGAGAGAGAGAGAGAGAGAGAGAGAGAGATGTGTTATAAAATATTAATGAATATATCCCAGTAAGATTTTATGGAAGCCAAACTTGAGGGGAAAGTGTAGCATATATCAAGACCAACATGCTCTTTCTCTATTATCACATAGTCTACATATTCCAGAAGAGCTGGAAGAGCTGGAAGAGCTGGAAGAGCTGGGGGTAGGGCTAGGGGAGAAAACATTTACCCTAATATAGTTTCTCCAAACTGAAGCATTGGCATTTGTAGTTATCAAGACATGAAGTTGCAGTGGAGAAAGGAGGAAAAAGCTTTTCTAATCCACCAAAATGTTTATTTCCCTCCAATATGCATAATTGGATTACATATCCGATTAAATCAGAAAATGGGAAAAATCTTTGGATGTTCAACATCCTGAGCTTGCTTCCTTAACCTGCTACCTCACCGCCAGCTGGTAATATAGCAATTAGTGCCAGCAAAACTATATTTGCTTATAGACCTAATTAGAGATCAAGAGAGTGGTTCACTTTTGATAATTACATGGCGGTGGCCCATCTATCAACCATTGTTAAATTGTTGTTATATTAATGTAAAGCTTATAATCACTGCTGTTCTAAATTGAATAAAATGTTCTTGCCAATTCTCCAGTGCAATTAATTTACATAAAAGCCTCTGGAACCAAAATTAAAATGATATACATCTCTGCAAAGGCTTCAGTTAAAACAAAGCTAAGTAATAAGGAAATCATACATCTCCCCTCCCCCCCCGCATTTTTATGTTTACCCATGTTAATGGCCAAACAATCATTAAAATGGACCTGAAACTAATTTAGAATTGTTATAGCTGTACCTCACTTGCTATGTACTGTGATTTATTATTCAAAGCATTAATATTTTAAATTCCCTGTTCCAGAGTCAGGAAAGATTCCAGACAATGAAGCTGGGGGTCAGGAGTAATCTGCATTTAAATCACATTCATCTTATTCAGGCATTTGATATTGGCTGTGAAGAACTGATGATCAGGTGCAGGATAGCCTTGTGCTTTGGCCTGTTTAAATGAACTAAAATAAAACTTGGTCACGCATCCTCAGAAGAGTTGTCCAAGGTTGATGGGCAAGGAAATATACACAATGTATCTGATCTAATCCAAGCCAATAAGAATTCATTAAGCACCTACTGTGCACAAGGCACTATGCCAAGCATTGGGGATAGACAAATGTTATAACTTCATTGTTCCCATAAGGAAGTTACATTCTTAAACAATATAGTTTAGAAATTTTGTTTTTACATAACTTTAATTTTTTAACAACATATTATCTATCACCTTCCTTCCTCTCACCATCACCTATGTCATGTAGCAAAGAATAAAAAATAAAAGAAGGAATGTATATGCTACTAAAAGCATGGGACATTTAAACAGATTGATAAAAATGTACATATTCAGAAAACTAGAGAGAAAAATTTAACTAGGGGAATCAGCACAAGCTTCCTGTAGCTTGTTGCATATAAGCAGAGTTTTGAATTAAAGCTATGGAAAGGTAGTGGTAAGAGGAGAGTGTACTCCAAGCGTAAGGGATGGTTTGTGCAAAGACATGGTGCCTGGCCATCGAGTGTCATGTTTAGGGATGAAAAAACAGGACCATTTGACTTAGAGTGAATGGGAATAGTGTGGAATACATTTCTATAGTTAGACTAGAGCCATATTTGTAAGAAGTTACAGATACCAAGAAAAGGATTGTGTATTTTATCCAAGAAGCAATAGAGTTATTGATCAGGAAAATAACAATCAGATTTGTGCACTAGAAAGTATATTTTGGCAGTGAGTATAGAGGAAGAGTTGAGAACAATAGATTTTGGAAGCCAGGTATCAATTAGATGCCACTTTTATGGTTACACCAAGTTTCAGCAACCTAACAAAGTGAACTACATATCACACTTTATCAGATATCTATGTTATAGCTTAGATCAGGGGTGGGGAACCTATAGCCTACATGTGAAGTTTGGATTTAGTCAAAGGGCTGCACCTGAGGCCCTGTGGCCTCAAGGCCACAGGTTCCCCACCCCTGGCCCTGCATCTTATTCCCCGACATAATCTTCAGGAACTGCAATACCCTGATAACATTGTCCTTCAACCTGCTTAAGTTTGGCAAACTCTATTTCTGCTTCATTCACACATTGGGATGGTTCTCAGAAAAGTAATTTCACCACAAAAGTCCACTTCTTCCCTTCTCTTTCCTTCAACTTCTTCAAATTGAGCTTGCTTTTTAACCCCATCATGATCTCTAGTCTTTCAGTCCTCTCCATATTCTTCTCATCTCTCCCCAGTTATGGCTTTCTTGAATAAATTAACTAAAAGCACCTTAAGGACATACTCTGTGCGTAGAACTATATGCTAAATACTGGAGATATAAATGCAAAAAATGAGGCACTTCCCACTCTAAAAAACTACATTCTGATAGAAGGGAGATACATACATACATATACATATATATATATATATATACACACACACACACACACACATATATAATACATATAATATATATATATATATTTTATATGTATATTTTGTATCTCCAGCACTTAGCATAGTACTCACTCACACAGAGGAATAACGGTCAGAGGAAGGTGTTTTGGTCTAGAAAGTCACAGGGATGGTGAATGGAGCCAAAGGAGAATCTATTTTCATGCCCCCTTTCTAGAAGCAATGGTAGTGTTGATTTTATTATGTTTCCCAAAGCAAGAAGTCAAAGGTGGTAAAAAGAGTATGTGTAGCCAGGGCAGAGTAGATTCCAAGATGACTGGGATAGATTCCTGGATGTGCTCTGAAAAATTAGCTAGTCTGTTTTGTAGCTAGGTATATCAAGCTTAATTTGGTGAAAAATGGCAGTTTATCTTTATATCCAGGCTTGACCTTATGGAAAAGCACATAAATGATTTAATAGCATTCTATAATCCTTCATCTACCTTTCTTTATGGAACCCCTGTCCCCCATAAATCATCACTGACTTGCTGTTTTTCAACTCTGGCTAACCCCTACCAACAGATTTCCCCTTATCTCTCCTCTCCTCTCATCTCCTTTCTGCCATTCTCTATTCTACCATCTTCCCATTTCTTCTCCACTCCATCTTTGCCTCCCCTCCATGCTCTCCTCTCCCCTCCCCCATTTCTTCTCTTTCTTCCCTCATTTTCTCCTCTTTTCCTTTCCTCTTCCCATTCTCCTTTCCTCTCCTCTCTTTTCCTCTATTCTTCCTTCTCCCTTTTCTCCCTTCTCCTTCCTTCCCTTCTTCCCTCCTCTCCCACTCCTATAATCCTAAACAGTGCAGGAAAAAAATAACATCTCTTTGATTTCCGCCATTATACCAATGGGTGTTGGACCCTTACTGCTACTTAGTAATTTTTCTATTCAATCCTCATTGATTTCCTAGCTCATTCCTCACAAATCTTTCAAGTCTTTTCCTCTCACTCTCTCCAAGCTCCCAACTATATCACCTGTCCTTTCTTAAAGCTTTACTTCCTATTTGACCGAGATAAGGCCATTATCTCCCTTTATTCTTCAAAGCTAAAGTTTTTAACCTCTTTACCGTCTTAAAGAAAGAAATAATATTTCTCCCTATTAAGGTTAATTTCCCCACATATATCCTTGATTCCAACACCCCTCCTCACCAGCAGGCATAATGAATAAAGTATTGGACTTAATTCAGGAAGTTGAATCCTTCCAGTTACCAGCTATATAATCCTGGCAAGCCAGTTATACTCTCTGGGTCTCAGTTCTTTATCGATAAAATGAGAGGGTTGCATTTGTTGTCTTTCAGTTTGTTCCTACCACTATTTCTCCTACACTATGATACCTCCATCAGTCATCTATTATTTGATCCATTTTTAATCTCATTGACTTCATCTGATCGCCAGACAAACTTGTTCATTTTCAGGTCTCCCAAGTCTTAAGAAGGTTGTCTTGTGATCTTTCTACATCTTTCAGCTGCTATTTGTATTTTCTCCTCCTCTTCACTGACAAACAACTTAAAAAAGTTCTCTAAAACTTATGCCTCTGTCTCCTTAACTTCCCATTCCTTCCTCAAACCCAAAGAATCTTGCTTCTATTCCAATAATTTTACTGGTATTAACCTCCTAAAGGTCACCAATTACCTCCTAATTGTTAAATTCAAAAGACCTTTTCTTTTAGTCTTCATCCTACAATACTTGACCTTTCTGCTGCTTTTGGCAAATGACCACCACATCCTTCTAGATATTATCTCTCTCTTTGTCTTCAGAGACATTACACTTTCTTGGCTCTTCTCCTAACCCTCGAAATATGCCGTCATTGGCTCCTCTTAACAATCCCTGAATGTCATATGTTCTGTAATGTTCTATTCTTAGCCTTTGTCTCTTCTTTCTCTGCATATTTTTTCCATGACAATCTCATTCACTCTTACAGCTCTCACTAATATTTCTACGCAATGGACTCCCACCTACATATCTCCATGTTTGACTTTTCTTCTTAACTATCAGACTTATTCATCTGGATGGTCCTCTGTAACCTCAAACTCAATATGATGAAAACTATATACTTTATCTTTGTTCCCAAATCTATTCATGCTTCTGAAATTTCTATTTCTGTTATATAATTCACTCAGTCACTAATTTTGAGACCTTGGTGTTAACTTTGATTTTTCTCCTTCTGTCTTCTCTATTCTATACAATAAATTGTCAAGGCCTATGATTTATTTGGATTTAAAATCTCTATGGTTCATGTGAAAATGATTTTAGGTAACCACAAACTTAGCATTTTTTCTCTTGTAGTCCTACTGATGTCCTTGTTCAAAAAATATATGTGGTTTGCTTCTTAAGAAGAGGCAAAGAACTTCTTACCAATGAAGTGTTTCTTAGAACTGTCATTTCAACAGGATAGAAATGGAAAAGATTTGAGAAATCCAAATTTTATTTTAAAAATGAGGAAGCTGAGTACAGGAGTGAGCTCTCTAAGTATATACAAAGTCAGCAGTAAAGGCAAGAACGAAACTTGGGTCTTGATTCCCAATATAGGTCTCCTTGTTTTAATATCTCAAATCAAATTCTCCTTACTCCCTTTCCTCTCTCTTTCTTTCCTCAGAATATTCCATAGAGCAGAGCTTCTTAAACTTTTTTCCACTCATGACCCCTTTTCATGTTTCAGCAGTGTTCATTTGGCATTGCGTGGTGTGACAGCACACACCATGCAAAGTGCGCATGTTGTGTGTTCAGAACCAAGGCTGCAGTGAAGTTCTGTGATACAATATAGGGAAGCGCTGCCAGAAACACCTCTGATTCCTTACACGTTTGATTTTTAACTAATTTTTGGTTGTTGCACATTCAGAAACCTCCTAATGTTGCCAAATTTTTTGCAAATCCATGTGGGGTCACAACCCACAGTTTAAGAAATGCTGCCATACAGAAACAAGGCATAGACCAAAATCTCACACCATATACCAAAATAAAGTCAAAATGGGTTTGCTGTAAGCAAACTGGGAGAGCAAGGAATAGTTTACCTATCAGATTTATGGAGAACAGAAGAATTCATGACCAAACAGAAGATGGAGAATATTATGGAAAGCAAAATGAATAACTTTGATTACATTAAATTGAAAAGGTTTTGCACAAACAAAGCCAATGCAACCAAGATTAGAAGGAAAGTAGAAAATTGGGAAAGAATTTTTACAACCAGTGTCTCTGATAAGGGCCTCATTTCTAAAATATATAGAGAATTAAGTCAAATTTATAAGAATACAAGTCATTCCCCAGTTGATAAATGGTCAAAAGATATGAACAGGCAGTTCTCAAATGAAGAAATTAAAGCAATCTATGGTCATATTAAAAAATGCTCTAAATCACTATTGATTATAGAAATGTTAATCAAAACAACTCTGAGGTACCACATCACACCTATCATATTGGCCAACATGACAAAACAGGAAAATGATAAATGTTGGAGAAGATGTGGGAAAATTGGAACACTAATGCATTGTTCGTGTAGTTGTAAAATGATCCAACCTTTTGGAGAGCAATTTAGAACTATGCCCAAAGGGCTATAAAAATGTACATACCCTTTGACCCAGCAATAGCACTTCAAGGGTTATATCCTAGAGATCATACAAATGGGAAAAAGACCCACATGTACAAAAATATTTACAGCAGCTCTTTTAGTGATGGCCAAGAATTGGAAATTGAGAGGATGCCCATCAATTGAGGAATGGCTGAACAAGTTGTGGTATATGAATGTCATGGAATACTATTGTGCTATAAGAAATGATGAACAGGCTGACTTCAGAAAAACTTGGAAAGACTTGTATGGACTGATGCTGAGTGAAGTGAGCAGAACCAGGAGAACGTTGTACACAGTGAAAGCCACATTGCACAATGACTAATACTGATAGATTTAACCCTTCTCAACAATACAAGGATCTAAGACATCTCTAAAGGCCTCATGACAGAAAATGCTATCCAGAAGAAGAAAGAACTATAGAGTTTGAATGCAGATCAAAGCATACTATTTGCTATTTTTTTTCTTCTGTTGTGTTTTGTTTCCTCTTTCTGGTGGTTCCTCCTATTGGTTATAATTCTTACTTACAATATCACTAATGTGAAAATGTGTTTAATAGGAATGTATATGTATTACCTATATCAGATTGTGCACCATCTTGAGGAGGGAGGTGGGGAGGGAGGGGGAGAAAAATTTATAACTCAAAAGCTTTTGGAAGTGATTGTTGATAATTCAAAATTTATTAATTAAAATAAAAAAAGAAATGCTGCCATAGAGCAGGGGTTTCAAACTCAAATAGAAATATGGCCACTGAACCATACAAAATGATATCTGAAGGTTGTATCATGACTTAGGAAATTATATATTAACATAATCTATGCTCTATATATTTTTTCATTTATTTTATTACATATCTTCCAATTACATTTTCATTTGGTTCCCAGCCAGGAATGTTACTGGCCCTACTACAGCCAATCACTTGGCAATATCTTTTTCACTTCCACTGTAGAGTGTGCTTGAAGTTGGCCCATGTTAACGTTTCATAGAACCGCCTAAAGGACAATCATTTTTTTTTCTTGTAACTGGGACAGTGTTAGAAAATAAACAGGGCTTCCCTCCCTCCCTAAGTATTATCATGTATGCTAGCTCAGCACATAGAAACTTCGAGTATAACAAAACTACTGGCTGCTTCCATCCAGCCATGGTGACAGTGCTAGAGTACCATTATAGGCTGTTGTTGTTTTAGTCCTTCATTTTCAAAGAGGAATAAAATGGCATCACTATGCCAGAGTTATGTTTTAGTTTGTATAACTGTGGCTGATCAGACCAATATGAGCTTGGAATGTTCTACTGCAGCTTGCACACAAATAGTCCTTGTGAACCTTTGGGGTGGATTTTCCAAGTTTGCATATCTTGAATTTTTCTTGAGCTACCTCAATTCTGCTTTGCTCATAGAGCACAGCACCTTCTATAATGAGGGCATACCATGATGAGTGGTCTTGGGCCAGTGTCTCCCATGTCACACAATAAATTCCAAAGTTCTTAAAAGAGACCTTGAGAGTGTCTTTGTATCGCTTCTTCTGACCACCATGTAAATGCTTGCCCTGTGTGAGTTCTCCATAATAGTCTTTTTGGTAAGCGTACATTTTGCATTTGAACAACATGGCCAGCCCATCAGAGTTGTACCCTCTGAAGCAGAGTTTGATTGCTTGGCAGTTTAGCTCGAGAAAGGACCTCAGTGTCTGGTATCTTATCCTCCCAGGTGATCTTCAGAATCTTCCTAAGACAATTCAAATGGAAGCAATTGAATTTCCTGGCATGGCACTGATATATTGTCCAGGTTTCACAGGCAGACAACAATGAGATCAGCTCCGTAGGTCTTCAGTTTGGTGTCCATTTAATACCTCTTCTTTCCCATACTTTCCTTTGGAGCCTCCCAAACACTGAGCTAGCTCTGTCAATGCATGTGTCAATCTCATTATCAATGGTGTACATCCCTGGAAAGTATACTACCATGGTGAGTGAATTTATCCACAGCATTCAAAACTTCTCCATTTGTTGTAAGTGATGGCTCCACATATGGATGGTGTGGTGGTGGTTGATGGAGCACCTGTGCTTTCTTGTTGTTTATTGTTAGACCAAAATTAGCACAAGCAGCAGAGAATCAATCCATACTTTGTTGCATGTCAGCTTCAGAGGCTACATTGAGTTCAAAATCATCTGCAAACAGAAAATCACGCACCAACACTCCCTCCACTTTGGTCTTGGCTTGTAGTCTTTTCAAGTTGAAGAATTTACCATCAGTGTGGTAGCTGACCTTGATTCCATGTTCATTGTCATTGAAAGCATTTGACAACATGGCTGAAAACGTCATGCTAAAAAGCATGAGAGCAAACACACAGCCTTGTTTCACTCCATTGTTGACTAGGAAAGCATGAGAGCATTGTCTAGACCTCTAGGAAAAGTAGATGACTCAATTGACCTTTTAAAAGCGGGTGATTGCATCCTTGCCTCTTGGACTCTGGGTGTGGCCAGTATCTACTTTTCCTTCAACTCAGGTAGAAATAGTGAACTGCTAAGCACTTGACAGCCAATCATAGAGTACAACTAGAACCAGCTTGACTGAGCTCACAGGAACCAATTGTTAAATTTTCAGTGTGGGCATTTACACCCAGGAAATTGGCAAATTTTAAAAATAAAGGCTTGCTTTATTGTCAATTGTCTAGACTTAAATGAGGGAGAAAATATTTATAATGCAGATTTAACTTAAAAGTGTGACCTGTAAAATATATATATATATATATACATATATACATATATATACACACATACATATATACGTATATACATACACATATATACACATATATGTATATATACATATACATATATACATATACATATACATATATATATGTTTTAGAGAGCTAGTTGTTGAACATTTACCTGCACCCTCTGCAGCTAATTCACTTGATTCACTTGTCTGGCTTAGGTGAGCCTATGTCTAGGTTTTGAGCTGATTTTTCTGTGCTCCTTTCTGTATCTGATCTGAGGCAACTGACCATTGATATGGAGATACTGGATTAAAAATGTGTAACGTGGAGGTATTTTGTGAATATGAGAGTTTCAGGGTCCTAGGTCAATCAGACAGAATTGAATGGTGGCAGGGAAAGTTTCTGGATTGGAGATGGCCAATAACAAAAGAAGGAGCCCAACCACTAGCTGGCCTAGCCATGAGCCATGAATTTTAATGGCACATTGCAAAGTAGAAATGAAAGATGTTTAAGATGAGGAAGCTGAATACAACAGTGAGTTCCACAAGTATATACAGAGTAAGCAGTAGAGTCAAAAACAAATCTGAGGTCTCTTGACTCCCAGTTAAGGGCTCCTTGCTTGAATATCTCAAATAGAATTCTCCCTAGTCCCTTTCCTCTCTCTTCCTTTCCTCAGGGTATTTATAGAACAGGAGTATCAAACTCAAATAGAAATAGGGCCACCAAATCATATATAAACAACTATCCTGAAAACAACTTTATGTTCTCATAAAGTGGAGATCTCTATCATTTGGCAGAGTATAATTCACCACATAATCAACACACTTTTTTTTCAGTCCAAAAATTAGTTTATAACCTTTCATCACATAATCATTGCATGGTATAATTCTGTTTGTCACACCATGTAAAAGGTAAACAGAACAGCAGTGCATTCATCAGTGGCATATGGATATACACATTTATCTCTCACACATTTCAAGCTGTGAGTCTAGAATTCTCAGCGCACAGGCATTTTCAGTATTCAATTTTAATATATATTCAAGAGCATTCTGTGCATCCTAATCTTACACCAAAGAGAGTTTAGTAATAAATGATTTTTAAGTAATACTGGCACATATCTTTAAAGCTTCAAATAATGGTCACATTTCACTTTTTTCACAAAAATAATTTTTTGGTATAAAATCTGCAACGATTATGGGGTGAGATATGGTATTACTGTTGCTCCTTCTTTAGTCTACTGGTTTAAGTTTCTCTGTCAATACGGGCTTATATTTTGTCTTTAACATATCTCTTTTTTGTGTAAAATAAATACCACCCCAAACATGATGCATGTTTTACATTAAATACATTTATACCATTTCCTTTTGAGAAGACCCTACTGAGAAGTCACAACCTATGCTTTAATTAAATCATCCCTGTGTTGCCAATGTAGAAATGTTAACAAGGTGAAGGCATGATAAAGGAGCATAATCCTTCTCAGAGGCAAATCTTCCTCAGAACCGCACCAAGAATGATGCAGGCTAGAAGGGCCCCTTAAGTGGAAAGTGAATAGTTTACAATGCCCCAGTCCTTTGACCCAGAGTCAGACTCTTAACGTTAGACCTCATTACCTCAAAATTATCATTCTGAGCCCCCTTTGTTATGCCTTCTCTATTACGATAATCTTATTCAAGAAAACAGCCAGTGCAACATACATGGTGTCAGTTCCATAGTTCAATAACAGAGATCAACTACCACAGCCTCATCTTGTATAGTGATATAAATAATAATCAAAAGGAACACTTCCACCTGTCTTTAATTTTTGCTCCCCTAACCTTTGACATTCCACAAGAAGTCAACATTTTCAAAAACAATAGTGCTAAGGTGGGGGGGAAAGGGTGGAGCAGAAGAGAGGAAAAGAAAATTTAGCATTTTTGTTCTGCCAAAAAAGTATATTTACTCACAGCAGCAGCTGACCTTTCCTGAGAAGGACACCTCTAAACAGGTGATATTCCTGTTAATCATGAATTACCATTCTGTTCCCAGGTTCTACTCATATAGCCTATCTGTGTATGAGGGATAGACTTGTAAATAAAAGAGTAAAATGGAGATTTGCCAAGTTTTTGCCTTTCCCATTAGAAGTATTGTCTCTTCCTTGGTAGTGTAGACCTGGCTGGAAGCTATCACATTTCTTCAGAACTTCATATATAGTGAAAGGGCCAGGGATGGGAGTGGGGCATTCATCCTCTCAAATCACAGATGGGGACTACTGTCACCCTACCCTCAATGAGACTGTTATGTTGAGTGGCACATAGATATCATAGGGACATTTAAGTGTAGAACATAGGCTCAAAATCAGGAAAGAAATCTTACAGATGCTTGCTAGACAATTGAAGGAATGTGTCTAATGCTGGGGAAAAGGCTGCAGGAAAACTATAGAATTGAGAGTCCTCTTTTTGGAGGGAATATTTGAATTCCATGAAAGTGAATTAGATTCTCATTGGTGAGTGAGGAGAACAGGATTCTCGTCCTACTTCTGCCTCTAACTTTCTATGAAACCCTACACAAATCACTTCTTAGGCTATGTTGGTGTTCCCAAACTTGTTAGTCAAGTACCCTGAGGGGCTATGGAGTTATTACAAGGATAAGTGATTCCATATACACACCAAGAATTGGTCGTTTTGCTTTCTATTTAGCTCCATGAAAATAAGCAGCATGACTCAATATAATAAACAAGCAAAAACACCTTTAATAGAATGAATAGACAATATAATTGGAACATATATGCATATATACATGCACACATATGCACACACATATATGTGTTTATGACTATTTTTTTCAGATATTGGTAGATGCTATTGTGATTAATAATGGACAAACTCATTTTAAATGGCTATTAGATTCATAGCAGGTTTGTTGTGGTTGGAATTTTTTTTCCCAATAAATGAATACTGAATAGTGCAATTGCTAGTGTGTGGGGGTCAATAGCATTTTTAATGTTGCAAAGGGGATAATGTCTATACATTTCTTGAAATCAGCTTCACAAATATAATATTAGGAAAGCATGTCTAGATAACACTTTTCTGACAAAGATCTGGGAGCTTGAAGGGGATTGTTATATTCAATGTAAGTTAACAGTATGATATGCTAACCAAAAATGCTAACACAATCTTGAGTTCAATTAAGAGCAATATTGTCTTCCAGGAATAAGGAAGTGATAGTCTTATTGTACTTTGCTCTGATGGGATCTCTTCTGGAATATTGTCTTCATTTCTGAGCCCTATATTTTAGAAAAGATATTTGTAAACTGGAGAATTTCCAGAGGAGGGAAAGGAGAATGATGAAGGCTCTGAGCCAATGTCATGGGAGTATTTTTTGAAGGTACAGGTCCTCGGTACTTCAAACCTGGACTATTTTAATAGCTTGCTGGTTTATTTCTCTGCCTCAAGGCTTTCCTCATCCTCTCCATCCTCTCCAAGTGATCTTCCTAAAATGCAGATCTGATCATCTGTCTCACACACACACACACACACACACACACACACACACACACACACACACACGCACACCACTCAATAAAGTCCAGTGGCTCCCTATTACATCAAAGATCAAATAGAACATTCTCTTTTTGGCTATCAAAGCCCTTCCTAACCTGACCCCTTCCTATCTTGCCAGTCTTGTTAAACTCTCTCTCTACTTACTCTGTAATTCAGTGACACTGGCCTCCTTGTCATTCTTCTCTCATGACACTCTCTCACAACTGAGCTTTTTCATTGACTATTCTCTATTCCTGAAATATTCTCTCCCTCATTTCTGCCTCCTAAATTCCCTGGCTGCCTTCAATTCTTAGCTAAAGTCCCACCTTCTTCAAGAAATCTTTCTCAGTCATCCTTAAGCTTAGTGCCCTACATCAAATTTATCAGATAGAGAGATGATATTGTTTTACATAGATGATTGCATTATAATGTCTCTCCCATTGGACTGTGAACTCCTGAAGAGAAAGGACTTTTTTTTCTGCTTCTATTTGTATTCTCAGACCTTAGGACAGCACCTTGACAATAGTGGGCACTTAAATTCCAGTTGGCTGACCAACTGACTGAAGGAAATGGGGATGTTTAACCTGAAAAAGTATAAACTTGTGGGTTGGGGAAAACATGATAGCTATTTTTAAGTTCTTGAAAGGATGTAAAGAGAAAGAGGGATTCAACTTGTTCCACTTGAACCCAGAGGGCTGAATTATGAAACTTGTTAAGAAGCAAATTAGGTTTGATTTGAGAAATAATTTTCTAACCCTTAGAGCTTGTTGCTGTTGTTCATCTTTCCTTGGCGAAGAGGAACAACTACATCACAAGTCATGTCTTGACTTGCTTGTGAATTGGATTTAAGTAAGAGTTACACAAAGTCATCAGACTCACTCTCTCTTCCAGAGTCATCAAAGTCCAATGGCAGGACAAAAGTCAAGACTATTGGTGAGGGACCAGGATATAGCAGATGACCTTGATGCCTTTGATGTTTGACCAAACTCTAAGTTTTACATAGTACCTGTTTCAGCCATCTTCATGGGCATTAGAACAAATCCATTTCACTCGGGAAAATCTTCACATGCTTGAGGTAGACCTCACTTTAATTCACTGATGGCTTTGAGGCCTATTGGTTACCCTCAACTGATTTAGCCAATCTGCTGAGAGGGTTTTACTGGAGTGTGGCCCCCGAGCATGCTAGAGCTTCTGGGCATCAAAAGTGTGAGTTATCCATTAGAGTTAACACTTAGAGTAATCCAAAAGTAGAATAGTCAATTTAAGGATACTGTGGGGCCTACATCACTGGAGGTTTTCATGTAATGCTGGATTTCTTTCCTTTGGGGATTTTTTTTTTTTAGGAATAGATTGGACTAGGTAGCCACAAAGGTTCCTTCTAACTCTGAAATTCCTGACCCAATATGAGCTTGGACAAATCACTTAACTTCTCTGGGTTTTGGTTTCCACATTTGTAAACAGAATGGCTTAGACTAGCTATCCTCTGAGGTCCCTTCCAGCTAGGAATCCATGATCCTATGAGCTTGTCTTCATACTCAAAATAATTGTAACCACTCATCTAGATGGTCTCTAAGGGTAATTCCAGCTATGACATTCTGTAGTTCTAAATTAAATTTCTTTGGAATCTTATTATAATTATAATAAATTTTTATTTTAGAAATCACCTTAAAATTCCAGCATAACTCTAACAACTGGCTAAATGATAATGAGAAATGATCAATAACATGGACAATTTTAAAATACACATAGTTTCATTTTAAGATACCATTTTAATCAAAGTGTTTCCCATAAAATCAGAATGAGCAATTTCATTTTCTATAAAGGAGACCATTATGACTAGTAGAATTTTTCAGGACATTCATTGCAAATCAAATGGGGTTGTAGGGTTCCCAAGATCTTTAACAGAGAGTGAGAGAACAACTTTTTTTTTTTCAAAACAGAGAGCTACATGAGTACAGCTGATATTTTCTTCTTTATACATAAAAATCTGGAGGTAAAACTAAGCCTTAAATGAAGGCAAGACTGTCATGGTACTGATGACAATTTCAAAAATGGCTTCCTTACCGATCAATCGGGGAATGGCTGAGCAAGTTGTGGTATATGAATGTGATGGAAAACTATTGTGCTATAAGAAATGATGAACAGGCTGACTTCAGAAAAACCTGGAAAGACTTGTATGGTCTGATGCTCAGTGAAGTGAACAGAACCAAGAGAATGTTGTACACAATAACAGCCACGTTGCATGACGACTAATATTGATAAACTTAACCCTTCCTGGCAATACAAGGATCTAAGACATCTCCAAAGGCCTTGTGATGGAAAATGCTATCCACACCCAAAGAAAGAACTATGAAAGTCAGATTGCTATTTTTTTCTCTTCTATTGAGTTTTGTTTCCTCTTTCTGATGGTTCCTCCTATTGTTTTTAGTTTCTACTTACAACATCACTAATGTGAAAATATGTTTAATATGAATGTAAATGTATAGCCTGTATCAGATTATGCACCATCTTGGGGAGGGTGATGGGGAGGAAGGGGGAGAAAAATTTTAAACTCAAAAGCATATGGAAGTGATTATTGATAAATCAAAATAAATTAATAAAAAATGACATCCTCCACTGATATAAACCATAGCCCTTTACATTTTAATAAATGGTAATTCATGGCTTCACGTGGCCAAACAACTTTTGTTTTCTGAAAATAAAGGACACATTTGTAAGGAAATTTTAGACTTGTAGTGAAGAGTAATGTCCTAATAATTAAAGCTACCCAACAGTAGAATGGGTTGATTTTAGAGATTCTAAGGTATTTTTCATTAGAGGTCTCAAGTACAAAACAGATATCCAACTTTAACAGAAGTTGTAGGAGTTATAGGAGAATTTCTTGTTCAGTTGTAGATTGGATTAGACAGTGAGGTGTTGGATTTGGGGTCAGGAAGACCTGAGTTTGAATCCTGCCTCGGACATCTATTAGCAAGAACCTGGGCAAGAATGAGATGTTTGAACCCAACTTCCAGGTAGGAAGCCCAAGATTGGTCACAGGCTAAAATAAATTATCAGCTGGGCTTGGCCTATTCCTACAACAGTTAGTATAGTGAAGCTATGAATCAGTTTCTCAAGTCTATGGACATCATTGAGAAAAGGTTGACTGTGCTGAACAAGTGGATAAAGACAGCTGAGGTACCTTCTGCTGATAATGAGAAAGAGATTGAGGTAGTCAAGGAATTGCTTCCAGAAATTAAAGAAACTTCTCAGTCTTAGTTTTCTCATGGGTAAAGTGAGGATAACAATACAGTCTAACTCACAGGTTTGATGTAAAGAATAAAGCTTTGGAAATATTAAAGAACAACACATTAATAGTAAGAACAATAGCTAACATTTATGCAGCACATACTATGTGCCAAGCATTTTGGTAAGCACTTAACACATTTTCATATTTGTCTTTCATAACAACTCTGGGAGGTAGGTGCTTTTATTATCCCCAGTTTTACAGACCAGTAAACTGAGGCAAACAGATTTAAGTGACTTACCCAAGGTCACAAAGCTAGTAAGTGTTTGAAGCCAGACGTCAACTCAGAAAGATGAGTTTTCCTGACTCCAGGCCTAGTCCATTGCTCTATCCACTCTGACACCTAGCTGCATTATTATTATTTATTAGTAGTATTAATATAATGGTTAATATTATTATTATTATGAGTAATTATTATTAATCATTATTAATATTAGTACTGTTATTATAATTATTAAATATTCACCTTCTATGGTCAAGGCAGCTAGGTGGTACAGTGGATATAGTGTTGGTTCTGGAGTCAGAGGGCAGAATCATCTTCCTAGGTTCATATCTGACGTCAGACACTTACTAGTTGTGTGAACCTGGGCAAGTCATTTAACCCTGTTTGCCTCAGTTTCCTCATCTATAAAATGATCTGCAGAAAGAAATGGCAGTATCTCCAGCAAGAAAACCTCAAATGGGGTCATGAAGAGTCAGAAACAACAGCAACAACAATTTCTTTGGTCCTATCTAATTCTGCAAATGGCACAGGAGAAAGACTTTCACTCTGCCTTCCTCCTCATCTCCAGGAGATCTCTCTCTACTTATGGGACTATAGTCTCTGAGAAGTGAACTTTCATCTTCCATTATGAAGAACCAGGCCTCCACATGACTTGCCAGCCATTTTCAAACCATGACCATACCCCCTTCTGGCTCCCTTTTATATGCTGGCTTTTGCCATTATAATGTTAACTCTTTTACCATAGGGACTATCTTTCTTGCTTGCTCTAAATCAATAATTCTAAATTTAACTTTTGTCTTTTTTTTCCTTTCTTTTTTATGTGATTGTAAACTCTCGTTAGGAAGGAACCAAGTTTGCTTAATTCACTTAATAGAAAGTAACGCTTAAGAAGATACTCACAATGGAGAAGGAAGCATGTATCAAAGAATACTATTTTGGAGTCCATTGCCCTCATTTTCCTTAGGAGGAAACTGAGGCCCTGAGAAATTAAGTAACTTGCCTGATATAATCCAGTTAATTCATGTTATATTCCTTTTGAATTTAGCAATACATGCATTTACTTAACTATAAGGAAATGGAAGCTTTCTGCAGTGTGCTTCCTCATCTCCCCTTCTCTACATCTTCACCCATTCTCTTCTGTGCTCCAATTTCAGAGGATGAGATGGTCATTCTCCTTGCCAAAGGAGAATGGAGAATGTGCTCTTGGCCCCATCCCAACTTATTCCGTCTTGTCTTCTCTAGAATTTTGCAACATCATTCTCACTTTTTTTTTTTAAAAAATTCTCCATCTGTTCTGTCTTTGCCATTGACAATAGACAAGATTTTTCCCTATCCCAAAAAATAAACAGGACTTCACTTGAACCTGTCATCTCTCTCTTTTTTTTTGTGAGGCAATGGGGGTTAAATAACTTGCCCAGGGTCATACAGCCAGTAAGTATCAAATGTCTGAGTTCATATTTGAACTCAGGTGCTACTGACTCTAAGACTGGAACTCTATCCACTGCACCACATAGCTGCCCCCGAACCTGTCATCTCTTTAAGTTATTTTTCTCTATTCTTCCACTATTATAAACTCCTGGAAAATAATATGTTTTCTCTATGTTACCGAAACCTTATTTTCCATTCATGAACACTCTACTGAATTTGTTTTTTTTTCCTCATAAAGGTCACCCATACTTTCTAAAATTTTAAATCTGGTGGTCTTTTTATATTCTCACCCTCTATCATCATTCTGCATTTCTCATTGCTCATCATTCCCTCCTCTTGGATAGTTTGTATATTCTATCCCCTCTTAATTCTGGTGACATTGTTCTTTCCTAGTTCTCCTCCTACCTTTCTGAATGATACCCTTCTTCACTGGCTTATTATTTTATTCTCACTCCCAAAGTGTGGGAATCTCCCAAGCTTTTTCAAATACTCCTCTTCCTACATTTTTTCCCACATTTTCTTTCTCTCTTTTTTTAGAATGTCTTCTTTTTATTTTTAGGCAATTGGGGTTAAGTAACTTGCCCAGGGTCACACAGCTAGTAAGTGTCAAGTGTTTGGTCTGAGGCTGGATTTGAACTCAGGTCCTCCTGCTTTCAGGGCCGGTGCTCTATCCCCTGCGTCACTTAGCTGCCCCCACATTTTCTAATCTGAGAATTTCATCACCTCCCAAGGGTTTAATTATCACATTTGGAAGCCTTCTAAATCTCTTTATTCAGGCTAGTACGTCACTTTCAATTGAAACTTTGGCATTTCACTTGGATATCCTGTTGCCACTTGTAACTCAGCTTGACAAAAGTTGACCTTATCATCTTTCTTCCTTCCAAACTTTTTCTTCAAGGTCCCTTTTTTTTTCTATTGACTTAAGTGATAACCTCTTAATCAGCCAATCTTGGAACTTCAGTCATTTCTGAATCCCTCTCTTTCATGACCTGCATCAAATTTATAGCTAAGTCCTCTTTATTCTAGCTTCACCTCTTCACCTGAATTTATGCTGTTTTTATTAAATCAATCAATCAATCAATTAACATTTATTAAGTTTCTACTATATCCCAAGTCCTTTTCACTTCTCGATGGGCTGGATTGTTAGCCTCCTAGTGGTTTTTCTTGTCTCCAGTCTTTTCCTTTTCCATTCTGTCTGTCACACAGCTATCAAAAGAGTCTTCCTAATGCACAAGTAATTCTCCTACTTAAAAATCTTCAGGGATGTCCTAGTTTGTTTAAGATAAAATGTAAACTCTTTAGTATGGCATTGAAGGCTCTGTACCTTCTAGCTCCAATTTCCAGATATACTATTATCCAGATATATTGTTCTTCTTCATGGATGCTGCTTTCTACTTATTGATCCTGCCTATATGTAATGTTATAGCCTGTATGTAATGTTATAGCGAAACCTAGGCCATAAATTTATTCCATCCTCATTTCTTTCTATTAAAATTCTATCTTCAGGCTCAGTTAAGGGGAAATCTCTTCTGTATAATCCTGATATCCCCCAATTGAACATGTTCTCTCTCAAAATATCCTGGAGAACTTTATCTATATCTTTTCTGTGTTCTTATCACACTGTGCCTTGCATTATACTTGAAGCTTCTATGATTTCAATACTCTGAAATCTACATATTCAATTCTCGCTTCACTTGAACACCGATCTTCATTACCAGCTTCTTACTGAATATCTCCACCAATTTGTTTTGTAGGCATCTGAAATGCAACATGACCAATGCAAAACTCGTCATCCCATCACCCCTAAAATGTTTATTCCCTAAATTCACTATTTATGCCAAAGGCACTAGAATCCTTTACTCAAGTTTACAATCTCAAAGACCTCTGACTCATCTTTCTCCCTTACTCTGTTCCCAATTTATAATCTGTTGCCAAATTTTATAGATTCTGTCCACAATATTAGTCGTATTTCTTTTTTTCTTTTTGTATATATATTCTCATAGCCATCAAAGTATACTAGACCTTAATTATCCATCATTTGTAAAACAATAGACTCTATAGGTCTCCATATTGCTAATCTCTTTCCTCTCCAATAGATCCCTTATCTACTTTAACATTCCAATTTGTTATTCTTAAAGCACAGGACCCTGTCACTCTCCTAATCAGAAAGCTTCAGTGTATCCCTACTGCCTCTTAGTGCTTCAGAATTTGTTTCTGACATCTTTATAGACTGATTTAATGTTACTTTCCCTTATATAATTTACGTTCCAGTCAAACTGACTTACTTGCTGTTTCCCATATAGGATGTTCTATATCTTATCATCTACTCATCTACTTTTCTTATCCCAGACCTTCTCCTCCTCTTTCTGCCCCCCCCACCATATTTAGAATTTTCTCCCTTATCTGTCTCTTAGAATTCTTGATTTCCTTGAAGATTTAGGTTAAATATTATCTCCTATATAAAACTTCCCCTGGTTAGCTACTTATTAATAATTCCCTCCTACACTGAAATTGCTTTATATATATATGTGTGTGTATATGTATACATATGTATATATATACATATATGTGTGTATACATAGATATACATATACATATATGTGTGTCAGTCTTCCCACACTAAAATCACTTAGTTTTCTCTGTTTATCTGGAGAGAGACAGATAGAGAAATAAGTAGAGAGACATACAGAAAGACAGAGACAGAGAGAGACACACAGAGAGAGACCTATGAGAAGACTATTGTTTATTGTTTAGAGGTTATTAAGGCCTGGTAGAGTGGTGAGGAACCTATGGCCTCAAGGCCACATGTGACCCTCTAGGTCTTCAAGTGTTGTCTTTTGAGTCAAAGTTTTACAGAACAAATCCTTTTATTAAGGAGATTTCTTCTGCAAGTTTGGATTCAGTCAAAGGGCTGTACTTGAGGACCTAGAGAGCCACATGTCTCCTCAAGACCACAGGTTCCCCATCCCTGGTCTAATATATGTTGGTGGCTATAAGAATTTACCACAAGGAAATATGTGAAAGATTTTATAGGCAAAATATATAAAACTTAGCGGTAGATTACGTATTGAGAACAGAGTAAAGGAAGATTCTGAGGTTGTGAATTTGAGTGAAGGATTATGATGCCCTCAGATAGATAGATGTGGATGTATATATATATATAGAGAGAGAGAGAGAGAGAGATACATATATATATATAGATATATTTATATA
>NW_020952764.1:0-13798 GCF_900497805.2 Vombatus ursinus
CTTCTTCCCATTTTTTCTGCATACCACTTTGGCTCTAGAAAAAAAAAATCTAGTGTAGTTTAGGTATAAATGAGTCAATGTCATGGGCAAGTGATGAGCCTGGAGATTGCCTGGAAAGATGTGATAGATCACCAGCTCTGACTAATTCTTCTGTGCTTGGATCTGGAAAACAAAACAAAACAAAACCAAAAAAACAAACAAATCTTGAGCAGGGAAGGTGATTTGGGAATTTAAGATAGATTGGACATCTATTAAAAGGTAATTAAAATGACTTTTCAATGTGTGCATGAGGCAGAGAGGAAAATCAAGGTGTCAGGGACTGACTGGATTTCATTTTTAGTTCTGAATCCCATACAGTTTTACTCGTAGCATGCTTTTGTATGCCCACTATATAACATACAAAGAGTAGTATGCACTATTAATAAATACAATTGATTAACTGAATCAGAAAGACTTTGTTTCCTCTGAGGCCAAAGGAGATGAGAAAAATAGGTCTGACTGCATTGGAGGCAGAAATAGTATGAAATTAGAGGGAAAATCTTTGGGGGTAATTCTGTAAAGAAAAAAAAATAGATTGAAAAAGAACTTGATCATGTTGTTATACTGTGAAGGACTTGATGCCCCAATATTCCTCACAATGTAGTAAGCTAATTTCTTCAGCTTGAATTAGTTGTCTCAAAATAATATGTGTAATGCAAATCATACCTTTGAAGACAATTTTGATTTGCTTTGATGGAAAATGGAATAAAATAAAAGAGCAAAGAATGTATTCTGAAGAGAAGACATATTCCTTTTAAACCAGTACCTAGGAGTCAATCTATCAAAGTACACTCAGTACCAGTGCAGATACAATTGTGAAATATTCCTTTAAAAAATAAGTTAACTGGAATAGTATTCAGTGCTTATGGCTAGGTCTTGTCAATAAAATTAAAATGGCAGTACTATAGACATTAATTTAGATATTAATGCTCTAACAATCGAACCACCAAGGTAACACTTTGTAGATCTAGAAAAAAATAACAAAAATCACAAGCAAAAGATAGAGATGTAGCAAAAGATAAAACATATCATTTCAGTTACATAAAATTGAAATCATTAGAATAAAAAGAATTAGCACAATTAAGATAAAAAAGGAAGTAGGCTATTGATGAAAAATATTATCTGGGTCAAACATCTCTGATAAGGTTCTGATATTCAAGATATGAAGGCAAATAAGGAAAAAAATTAAACAAATGCCATTGCTCAAGAGCAAAATAGACAAATATATGGACCAATTATCATCAAAAGAATTGGAAACTATTAATGAATACATGGTAGAATATGTTAAATCAATGACAAGAGAAGTACAAACATATCTAAAGTTTTATTTCATATCAAGCTGTTTTGCAAAGGTGGCTAATGATGGCCTTAATCAACTTTAGAGGAGATATGGAAAGCTGGGAACAATAATGCACTGTGGGTGGAGTTCTGAATTATTCCAACTCTTCTAGAATCTAATATACAATTATGTGAAAGTGACTGAAATTTCTATACCCTTTGACTAAATTTTCCAGCACTCAGAACTACCTATAATATACCCAAAGGACATCAGTGAGAAAAGAAAGATACCATGTACGTTAAACTACACACACACACACACACACACACACACACACACACACCAATTTTTACAGTAGCAAAGATCTAGAAACAAACTAGATATAAGCCCATTGCTTAGTGAGTAACTACACAAGCTCTGGTGTGTGAAACTAGTGGAATATTATTGTGCTATAAGAAATGATGAGAATCTGAAATAGAGAGGATCTTTGGGAGACATAGAATGATAAAAAAATGATATATCAAAAAAAGAAAAAATACACAAGGGATGTAACATTGTAAATATACAGAGCAAAAGTAAAAACAAAAAACAAAAAAAGCAAATGATGGAAAATTATCATAACTAAGCTTTGCTCAAAGAACAAATAAAAGAAGGGACCTCCCTTTCTATATTTGAAAGGGGGTTGCAATTGTGTGGAACTCTGTGTATAATGTTAGATTTTTTCACTGTTTAAGTTGTACAAAACTCTATTTCTTTTTTGATTCTTTGTTATAATAAATCCTTTTATGGAGGTAGAAAAGTATGAGATATTTTAAGAAATGTAGTTGATGTAAAAACAAAATATATCAACAAAAATATATTGGGGAAAAATGAATGCCTAGTGGTAATTCTGCATGAGTTGTCCTGGGCATTTTGTCATAATTTTCACTGAAATACAACAATGACAATTAATTAAACATATAACTTTACCTGTTTCTTTATTAAGAATTACAAAAAGAGGATCACATAGGCATCATCCGGGCACATTATAGTCTTAAATCTGATATACATTGTATTCAAATGAATGTATATACAGGATATTCAGATAATAAAAAGAAACATCAGGATGTTGCTTCTTTATCTTATTGTTTTCACTTTATTCTGGAATAGAGATTTGGGAAACTATAACAAAAATCTAGGAAACCCAGACAGGAGTCTAACCAGAGTAGTCTGAGGATAATTCTCATTCATGGTAAATTGAACAACAATAGCCAGATCTGATACTTCCTTATGCCACCCACAGATAGCTATACAAGTGGGGCCCTTGATAGAGTTGCTTTCCAAAGCACATAGACAATATGGTTTTCTGTTCTTAGACCATGGTTTGAGATGTAAACTCAGAAAAAAATACACACAGAGAGAGGTGAGTTTGTTAGTAGTAAATCTTACCAGAATAATATTATTTTTTCTTTAAAAAAATTAACAGTTGTTAGACTGATAAATCAGGGAAATTCCATAAATATTTTTACACCTGGATGGCAGAAGTCATTCAATAAACTATCTCATGATACTTTTGTAGACAATATGGCAAGATGTGAATTGGAAAATAGTACAAATATGCAAATTTATAATGGATTCTTAACAATTACAGATGACCTGGAATTGAATTGGTTGCCTATGAAGATAATGAGCTTTATAATCTTCAAAAAGAATGATGACCATTTGTCAGTCCATTATAGAGGATATTAATGCTTCCAGTTAGAATTGGATTAGATGATACTTTCGAATTCTGAGATGATACAGTCGTGATGATTATTAGTCAATTCAAGAACAGAGTTCTTCAGGGTACCAAAATGCTCTCAAAATTGGTTGTTCTAATTCACCCAAAGTATGTAAATTGGTAACAATTTCCTGAGAAGTTGGAAAGAATCTGATCAATGTCATAAGTCTTGGTTTATATAGTATCAGTTGTTCTGTTTCCAATTAGTGACAGTGACAGAGGCATGGCTATATCTGGGTTGTGTGTGAAGTAGTTTCAGCTTGTGATATCTTTGTCCTTAAATTCTCAGGGTTTCTCTCATGTGTAGCACAACATAGTCTTCATTTGTGAGGGCCCTGAGCCACTGAGAATAAGCATTAACCAATTTTGCTGTGGTGGTTTCAATTTTTGATGCATTTGTGATATCACTGATGCAGGTATTTTTCCCAACAGTGCATATGACTATCAGTCCATATACCTTCTTAATCTTGGCCATGTCCCATATAAACTCTCCATGGTTGCTCATTTGATATTCTGGGAATATATATACATATATATATGTATATATATATATATATATATATATATGTGTGTGTATATATATATATATATATATATATATATATTCAACATTATGTGTTCCGATAGAATGAACAGGGTTATATCTTTCTCTCTTTCCCCCATACAGAAATACCCCATAACAACATACACACACACACACACTAACACACACACTTTCGCTATGGTGCAGGTAAATAGTTTCTAGTCAAGCATCTTTTTGCTGATACCTTTTACACCAAATTTGGTGCAGAGTTCATTAGAAATATTCTACTACACTCATGATCACAAGACTGCATCATTCTATTCCCCTTTTGGTGGACCACAATTCTTTAGAGACCATGGAATCCCATGATTTCAAGCAAAATAACATTACTGCAAGAATAATGGTATTTAAAAAGAGATGAGCCTTTGTTTCAAGGAGAAGTATATTGTTATTAAAAGTACAGAACAAAAATATATCTGCACATTTTATAAGCCATTTATGTACTGTTCAACCTCCTCTTGAACTTTCCATCCAATTGTGCTTCATAGTCTAGAGATAATAGGTACTCCTCGTTCACTTGGTTTTATCGATTCTAGAGTAAACCAAAGTCCTTCTAAGCAATTATGATTCTTAGCAAGTTCTGCAATATTTGGGGGCTTGATTAATTAGTTTAATATTATCCATAAACAAAGGCATGTTAAGGACATCACAATATGGGTAAGACTTCACCATTTCTATTTTTCATCTCAGTTAGACCTCTTCTAAAATACTGTCAAATCTTTTCGATATGCATGAATCGCACTGTTTTATGCCTCACTTGATATAGAAAATCAGAATATTTTTGAATAACACTTTCTCTGTTGTTATATCTTTTCAAGTAATCTTCTATGTTATTGACATGTGTGAGAGACACCTTACTGTAGGGGATTATTTTCATAAAAATGTTTGTACAAGTATGAAAGTAGGCACAAAAGTCAATAGTAAGTGCTATTTTCATGATTGCTTTATTTTTTCATTTAGCATTTTCGTCTCTTTCATATATCTTAAAAATCAATGAACAATTATTTCATGGATAGTGAGATTTTAAAAGGCAAAATTCTAAAATCCAGAACTAATAAATGACAGATATAACTAAGATGAAAATAAATTAAATGGATGAATTAAAATTAAATTAAATACATTTTTAAAAGCTAAGAAACTCATCCCAACTTTATTGAGTTAAATATGGAACTACTGACTAAATGTGTTGGTTATTAGGTAATTTTTAAATACACTATGCACAGGTCAGACAATTGTCATATGGTTGTTTCATATGTATGCAGCAGAAAAGAGTGTTTTATGGTTAGATTTACCTTATTCAGAAAGTGGGACGTTGAGGTCCTCCACTAGTATAGTTTGTTGTCTATTTCTTCCCGTAACTCCCTGAACTTCTCCTCTAAGAATGTGGATGCTATACCATTTGGTGTATATGTGTTTAGTAATGATACTGCTTCATTGTCTATAGTGCCTTTTAGCAGTATGTAGTTTCCTTTCTTATCTCTTTTGATGAGATCTATTTTTGATTTTGCTTTGTCTGAGATGAGGATTGCTACCCTTGGTTTTTTTTTTAACTTCAGCTGAAGCATAATATATTCTACTTCAGCCTCTTACCTCTACCCTGTGTGTTTCCCTCTGTTTCAAATGTGTCTCCTGTAAGCAACATATTGTAGGATTGTTTTTAATCCATTCTGCTATACATTTCCATTTTATGGGAGAGCTCACCCCATTCACATTCACAGTTATGATTAACATCTATGTCTTTCTCTCCATCCTATTTCCCCCCATTTATGCTTTTCTTTCTCCTTTCTCCTTTTCCCTCCTCATTAATGTTTTGCTTTTGACAACTGCCTTCCTCAGTCCCATGTCCCTTCTATTGGCCCCCTCCCTTTTCTTCCACTTTACCCTTACTACTTCTTCCCTCCCTTCTATCTTCCCTCCTTTTTCTTTCCCCTTTTCCCTCCTACTGCCTAAAGTGCAAGTTAGATTTCTATACCTAACTGATTATGTTATTCCCTCCTTGAGCCAAATCTTATGACAGTAAGTTTCAAACAATGCTCATCTCCCTCCCTTCTTTCCCTCTACTGTAATAGGTTTTTGTGCCTTTTCCTATAACTTAATTTACCCTTGTCTGCCTCCTCCTTTCCTTTTTTCCTAGTACATTCCCTTAGTTAGATCAATCTACTTAGATCCATTTAACCCACCTGATTAGATTTCCTTTATCATTACATCAAAGTCAACTTATACCCACTCGTTCTATGTATACTCCTTTAAAGTAGTGTAATAACAATACAGTTCTCAAGAGTTACAAGTGTTATCTTCCCTTGTAAGGATGTGAACAGTTTGCCCTTATAAAAACATGTTTTTTTTTTTTCTGTCCCATTTACCTTTTTATGTCTCTCTTGAGTCTTGTATTTGTAGATCAAATTTTCTGTTGAGCTCTGGTCTTTTTATCAGGATGTTGCCTGAGACCTCCCCAATATCTCTCAAAATAATGTTAAATCAAACCTCAAAATGATTTCTGCAGTAACAAAACCCACAAAAGGACTAGATGAAATAATTTTCCAGCCCAAGATAAATTAGAAGGTTTGGAGAAAAGGTCTATCTCACTTGGGTAAAATGGAAAAGCAGCCCAGCACAGTCCATGTCTTGGCAAACCAGTGGGAGATTACTATCCCCAACACAGATCAACAACCAAGGCCCCACTGTCAAGCTCAGCAGGTCAGCATCACAGTGGGCTACCTCTGAGGCCTCCAGCCCTGGTATAGCAGACCTGGAAGGCTTGGAGCAGACAACTAGGCTGGTGATCTCAGTGCAGCAGGAAAGCTACCAGCCCAGGAGGTGCGTATGCATCAAGCTAGTGACCAGGCTTCTGCCCCAGTACAAAAATCATGGGACAGTGCCCCTTGTGTCCCAGAAACAGAGCTCAACTATAAAAGTCAAGAAGTAGATTGGAAAATGAGCAAAAAAAAAAAAAAACAAAGAAAAAAACAACAACAAAAAAGCCCTGACCATAAAAAGCTACTATGGTGAAAGGGAATATAAAAACACAGACTCAGAAGACAAAAACAATGTCAAAACACTTATATATGAAGCCTCAAAGAGAAATATGAACTGGTTTAGACCTAAAAAGTATTCCTGGAAGAGCTCAAAAATGACTTTAAAATTCAAATAAGAGATGTAGAAGAGAAAAACACGGGAAAATGGATGAGTGTTGTGTAAGAGAATTATGAACAAAAGAGTCAACCAGTTGGCAAAAGAAGCACAAAAAATGGGGGAAAAGATTTATAAAAATCCACTGAAGAAAAAAAAAATACTTAAAAAGTAGAATGAGCTAAATGGAAAAGGAGGTACAAAAGATAACTGAAGAAAATATTTCAATAAAACTTAGAATTGGACAAATGGAAACTTATGACTCTATGGGACATAAAGAATCAATCAAACAAAATTTTAAAAATGAAAAAAATAGAAGAAAATGTAAAAATACTTCATTGGGAAAACAACTGACCTGGAAAATAGATTCTGGAGAGAAAAAATTAAAAATTATTGGATTACTTGAAAACCATGATAAAAAAAAAAAGACCCTAGACAGCATCTTTCAGGAAATTACCAATAGAACTGTCCTTATAGCCTAGAACCAGAAGATAAAATAGTAATTGAAAGGATCCATCATTGATCTCCAGAAAGAGATCCTAAAATGAAAACTCCAAGGAATATTATAGTCAAATTCCAGAACTCTTAGGTCAAGGAGAAAATACTTCAAGCAGCCAGAAAGAAACAATTCAAATATCAAGGAGCCACAGAGAGGATTACACAAGATTTAGCAGCTTCTACATTAAAGGATCAGAGGGCTTGGAATATGATATTCCAGAAAGCAAAGGAGCTTTCTGGAAAGAAAGCAACCAAGAATCAATTACCTAGCAAAACTGAGCAAAATCTTTCAGGCGGAAAATGAATATTCAATGAAATAGGGGACTTTCATTCCTGATGAAAAGACCAGAGTGAATAGAAAATTCAATTTTCAATTACTAAACTCCAGAGAAGTATAAAAAGGAAAACAGGAAAGAAAGAAAAAAAAAATAACATGTTATTCAGTTAGGTTAAACTATTCACATCCCTACATGAGAAGATGATATTTCTAACTGTTAAGAACTGTATCTCTATTAGGAATACTAGAAGGAGTATATACAGAACATATGAGTATAAGTTGACTTTGATGGGATGATGTAAAAAAAAAATCAAAGGGTGAGAAATAGGATTGCAATAGCAGAAGAGGGAAAAGAGAGGCAGAATGGGGTAAATTATATTACATAAAGAGGCAGGAAAGATCTATTACAATGGAGGGAAAGAAGGAAAAAAGAGTGAACATTGTTTGAACCTTACTGTCATTGAATTTGGCTCAAAGAGAGAATAACATGAGCACTCATTTGGACATAGAAATCTATCTTATCCAATAGGGAAGTAGTGGAAAATAGAACAAAAAGGGTGAGAGGTGATAGAAGGGAGGGTAGATTGAGGGAAGTGGTAGCCAGAAGCAAAACACTAAGGAGGAGGGACAGGGTGAAAGGACAGAGAAACTAAAAAACATAAACAGGGAGGGAATAGGATAAAAGGAAATATGCACTAATCATAACTGTGAATGTGAATGGGATAAACTGTCCCTTAAAATGGAAGCATATAACAGAGTGGATTAAAAACCAGAAACCTACAATATGTTGTTTAAAGAAATGCATTTGAAGCAGAAAGAAACATACGAAGTAAAGGTAAAAGGCTTGAATAGAATAGAATATGCTTCAACTGAAGTTAGAAAAAAAAAGAAACAGTAATCATGGCCTTAGACAAAAGCAAAAGCAAAAACATATCTAATTAGAAGAGACAAGGGAGGAAATTACATCTTGATAAAAGGTACAATAGACAATGAAATAGTACCAATACTGAATATATATGCACCAAATGGTATAGCATCCAAATTTTTGAAGATGTTAAATGAGTTCCAGGAGGAAATAGGCAATAAAACCATTCTAGTGGGGAACCTCAACTTTCCCTTTTCAGAACAAGATAAATCTAACCACAAAATAAACAAAAAAAGAAGTTAAGGAGGTGAACAGAATTTTAGAAAATTTAAATATGATAGACCTCTGGAGAAAATTGAATGGGGATATAAAGAACATGACATCTGTACACACACACACACACACACACACACACACACACACCATTCATTAGGGCATTAAAAACCTCACAATCAAATGCAGAAAGGCAGAAATGTTAAATGCATTTTTTTCCTATCATAATACATTAAGAATTACATCCACAACCGGTAGTGGGAAGATAGATTAAAATTAATTAGAAACTAAATAATATAATTCTAAAGATAAGTGGGGTAAAGAATAAATCATAGAAACAATCAATAATTTCATCAAAGAGGACAATTGTGAGACAAATACCAAAATTCACAGAATGCAACCAAAGCAGCACTTAAGGGAAAATTCATGTATTTAAATGTTTGCATGAATAAAGTAGAAGAAAAGCAAAACAATGAATTGGCTATGCAACTAAAAAGAAACTAGAAAAAAGAACAAATTGAAAATCTCCAATTAAGCATCACATTGGAAGTCTTGAAAATCAATAGAGAGATTAATAAAATTGAAAGTAGGAGGTCATTGAACTCACAAAGACAACTAACAGCTGGTTCTATGAAAAAAATAGATAAACCATTTGGTTGATTTGATTAAAATGAAGAAATGAAAAAAAATTACCAATATCAAAAATGAAAAAGGTGAATTCAGTACCAATGAAGAGGAAAATAAAGCTATGATTGGAAGCTATTTTGTCTAATTTTTCCAATAAATTTGACAACCTAAGTGAAATGAATAAATATACAAATATAAATTACCCAGATTAACAGAAGAGGAAATAGAACACACACACAAAATAAAAATTAAATGAAAGAACTCATTTTAGAAAAAAAGAAATTGAACAAGTCATGAATGAACTCCCTAAGGAAAAATCTCCAGGGCAAGATAAATTTATAAGTAAATTCTACCAAACATTTAAAGAACAATTAATTCCAATACTATATAAACTATTTTGGGAAAATAGGCAAAGAAGGAATCCTCCTAAATTCCTTTTATTACACAAATATAGTCCTCATACCTAAAACAGAAAGAGCAAAAACAGAGAAAGAACACTATAGATCAATTTTCTTAATAAATACTGAGCAAATATTTTAAATAAAATACTAGCAAGGAGATTACAGCAACATATCATCAGGATCATATACTATGACTAGGTGGGATTTATACTAGGATTACAGGGCTGGTTCAATGTTAGGAAAACTATAAATGTAATTGACCATATCAATAACAAAACCAACAGATACATGATTATCTCAATAGAGGCAGAAAAAGCCTTTGACAAAATGCACCATGTATTCCTATCAAAAATACTAGAGAGTATAGGAATAAATGTAACTTTCCTTAAAATGATAAGTAGTACTTACTTAAAACCATCAGCAAGCATCATATGTAATGGGGATAAGCTAGAAGACTTCCCAATAATATCAGTTGTAAAACAAGGATGCCTGTCATTACCACTATTATTCAATATTATACTAAAAAATGTTCGCATTAGCAATAAAAAAAGAAAAAAAGCAATTGAAGGAATTAGAATAGTTAATGAGGAAACAAAACTATCATTCTTTGCAGATGATATGATGGTATACTTAGAGAATCCTAGAGAATCAAGCAAAAAACTAGCCAAAATGTTTATCAACTTTAGCAAAGTTACAGGATTAAAATAAACCCACATAAATCATCAGCATTTCTGTATACAACCAACAAAGCCCAACAGCATGACATAGAAAGAGAAATCCTATTTAAAATATCTATAGACAATACAAAATACTTGGGAGTCTCCCTGCCAAGACAACCCCAGCAACCATATGAATACAATTACAAAATGCTTTTCACATAAATAGAATCAACTCTGTGACAGTTGGAAATTATAAATTCCCCATGAGTAGGCTAAGCCAATATTATAAAAATAACAATTCTGTCTAAACTAATTTACTTGTTACCAATCAAACTACCAAAATTATTTTATAGAACTAGATAAATCAGTGACAAATTCATCTGGAAGAACAAAATATCAAGAATATCAATAGAATTAATTTTTTAAATGCCAAGAAAAGTGGCCTACTCATGCCAGATCTCAAACTATATTACAAAGTGGCAATCATCTAAACTATCTAGTACTGGCTGAGAAAGAGACTGGTGGAACAGTGGAATAGATTAGGTAAACAAGACAGAGTAGCAAATGACCACAAAACCCCAGTTTCTGTAATACTCACTATTTGACAAAAAGTGTTAAGAAAGCTGGAAAACAGTGTGGCAGAAATTAGGTATATACAACATCTTATACCATATACCAAGATAAGGTCAAAATGGGTACATTATTGAGACATAAAGGGTAACACCATAAGCAAATGAAGAAAGCAAGGAATAATTTACCTTTCAGATCTATGGAGAAGGGAAGAATTTGTGACCAAATGAGATAAAGAGCATTACAAAATGCAAAATGGATAATTTTGATTATATTAAATTGAAAGGGTTTTGCACAACAAAACCTATGGAACCAAGATGAAAAGAAAAGCAGAAATTTGGAAAATATTTTAGTAATTGTCTTTGATAACGGCTTCATTTCTCAAAGATATAGGTAACTACATCTAATTTAGAAGTCATTTTCCAATTGGTAAATGGACAAAAGATATGAACACACAGTTTTCAGATGAAGAAATCAAAGCTAACTATAGTCACATGAAAAATGTTCTAAATTACTATTGATTAGATAAATACAAATTAAGACAACTCTGAGGTCCCACCTCACACATATCAGATTGGGTAATATGACAGAAAAGAAAAATAATAACTGTTGAAGAGGATGGGGGGAAATGGGAGGATAATAAGGCATTGTTGGTGGAATTATGATCTGATCCAATCATTCTGAAGATCAATTTGGGGTGGGGGTGGAGCCAAGATGGTGGAGGGAAAGCAGTGACTTGCTAGAGCTCTGCCCCAAACCCCTCCAAATACCTATAAAAATGGCTCTAAACAAATTCTAAAGCAGCACAACACACACACAAAAAAAAAAACAGAGTAAAACAAATTTCTAGCCCAAGACAACCAGGATGACTGATCTGAAAGGTATATTGCACCGGGCTGGGAGAGGAGCGCAGTTTGGTGTGGGCCCGCAGGCCGCAGAGACCCTGGAGCAGGCCTCAGAGGACTGAATCACGGGCAACTGTGGCAGTTTCCAGACTTCTCAACCCACGAACGCCAAAGACAACTTAGAAGGTTAATGGAAAAAGTCTGTGACTGCAGTGAGAGAAGAAGCTAGGTATCAGCCACAAGTCCAGAGTGTGCCCTTGGGGCAACGGCTGCCTCCTGAGCTTCCAGCCCACAGACAGAGGGGGAATCGAGTGGCTGATCAGAGGGGGATTGCAAGGATCTCTTTGCCAGGGCAGAGGCAGAAATCTCTTGCTTTGCCCATGCTTGGATCTGAGTCACAGTTCTGAAGGATGATCTCGAGGCGAGGAAGAGCACTGGCCAGGAGGAGCACTGGCATAGTGGAGCTTGTTGTGGTGGTGGAGAGGTAACACCTGGCCACTAATCATAGCACCTTGGAAGAACTGACACTTTTCAGGTCCCTAGAAGTATCTCTGAAAACAGCTGTACAAACCCCCAAAGCTTGGGACAGTACATTCTCCACATTGGAAACAGACTCTTACCTTAACAAAGAATTTAAAACTCAAGTAATTGGTTGGGATCATGAGCAAGCAGCGCAAAAAGAGTTAGACTATATTATCTTACTTTGGTGACAAAGAAGATCAAAACATACAACCAGAAGAAGAAAGTAAAGTCAAAGCTCCTACATCCAAAACTTCCAAGAAAAACATGAATCAGTCCCAGGCCTTGGAAGAGCTCAAAAGGGATTTTGAGAAGCAAGTAAGAGAAGTAGAGGAAAAACTGGGAAGAGAAATGAGAGTGATGCAAGAAAATGATGAAAAGCAAGTTAACAGCTTGCTAAAGGAGACCCAAAAAAATACTGAAGAAAATAACACCTTAAAAAATAGCCTAACACAGATGGCAAAAGAGGTCCAAAAAGCCAATGAAGAGAAGAATGCCCTAAAGAGCAAAATTGGCCAAATGGAAAAGGAAGTCCAAAAGATTACTGAAGAAAATACTTCCCTAAAAATTAGAATAGAGCAATTGGAAGCTAATGACTTTATGAGAAATCAAGATACTGTAAAACAAATCCAAAAGAATGAAAAATTAGAAAACAATGTGAAATATCTCATTGGAAAAACAGCTGACCTGGAAAATAGATCCCGGAGAGAGAATTTAAAAATTATTGGAGTATCTGAAAGCCATGATCAAAAAAAGAGCCTAGACATCATCTTTCAAGAAATGATCAAGGAAAACTGCCCTGATATTTTAGAACCAGAGGGCAAAATAGAAATTGAAAGAATCCACCGATCTCCTCCTGAAAGAGATCTCCGAAGGAAAACTCCTAAGAATATTGCAGCCAAATTCCAGAGCTCCCAGGTCAAGGAGAGAATATTACAAGCAGCCAGAAAGAAACAATTCAAGTATTGTGGAAACACAATCAGGATAACACAAGATTTAGCAGCTTCTACATTAAGGGACTACAGGGCATGGAATATAATATTCCGGAGGGCAAAGGAGATAGGATTACAACCAAGAATCACATACCCAGCAAAACTGAATATAATCCTTCAGGGGAAAAAATGGTCATTCAGTGAAATAGAGGACTTTCAAGCATTCTTGATGAAAAACCAGAGCTGAATAGAAAATTTGACTTTCCAATACAAGACTCAAGTGGAACATGAAGAGGTAAACAGGAAAGAGAAATCATAAGAGACTTATTAAGGTTGAACTGTTTACATTCCTGCATGGAAAAATGATATTTGTAACTCATGACACCTTTGTCAGTATTAGGATAGTTGGAGGGAAAAAATTATATGTATATGTATATGTATGTATGTATATAGATAGATAGATAGATAGATAGATAGATAGATAGATAGATAGATGGATAGATAGATAGATAGATAGATAGATAGATAGATAGATAGATAGAT
>NW_020952765.1:0-13790 GCF_900497805.2 Vombatus ursinus
CTTCTTCCCATTTTTTCTGCATACCACTTTGGCTCTAGAAAAAAAAATCTAGTGTAGTTTAGGTATAAATGAGTCAATGTCATGGGCAAGTGATGAGCCTGGAGATTGCCTGGAAAGATGTGATAGATCACCAGCTCTGACTAATTCTTCTGTGCTTGGATCTGGAAAACAAAACAAAACAAAACCAAAAAAACAAACAAATCTTGAGCAGGGAAGGTGATTTGGGAATTTAAGATAGATTGGACATCTATTAAAAGGTAATTAAAATGACTTTTCAATGTGTGCATGAGGCAGAGAGGAAAATCAAGGTGTCAGGGACTGACTGGATTTCATTTTTAGTTCTGAATCCCATACAGTTTTACTCGTAGCATGCTTTTGTATGCCCACTATATAACATACAAAGAGTAGTATGCACTATTAATAAATACAATTGATTAACTGAATCAGAAAGACTTTGTTTCCTCTGAGGCCAAAGGAGATGAGAAAAATAGGTCTGACTGCATTGGAGGCAGAAATAGTATGAAATTAGAGGGAAAATCTTTGGGGGTAATTCTGTAAAGAAAAAAAAATAGATTGAAAAAGAACTTGATCATGTTGTTATACTGTGAAGGACTTGATGCCCCAATATTCCTCACAATGTAGTAAGCTAATTTCTTCAGCTTGAATTAGTTGTCTCAAAATAATATGTGTAATGCAAATCATACCTTTGAAGACAATTTTGATTTGCTTTGATGGAAAATGGAATAAAATAAAAGAGCAAAGAATGTATTCTGAAGAGAAGACATATTCCTTTTAAACCAGTACCTAGGAGTCAATCTATCAAAGTACACTCAGTACCAGTGCAGATACAATTGTGAAATATTCCTTTAAAAAATAAGTTAACTGGAATAGTATTCAGTGCTTATGGCTAGGTCTTGTCAATAAAATTAAAATGGCAGTACTATAGACATTAATTTAGATATTAATGCTCTAACAATCGAACCACCAAGGTAACACTTTGTAGATCTAGAAAAAAATAACAAAAATCACAAGCAAAAGATAGAGATGTAGCAAAAGATAAAACATATCATTTCAGTTACATAAAATTGAAATCATTAGAATAAAAAGAATTAGCACAATTAAGATAAAAAAGGAAGTAGGCTATTGATGAAAAATATTATCTGGGTCAAACATCTCTGATAAGGTTCTGATATTCAAGATATGAAGGCAAATAAGGAAAAAAATTAAACAAATGCCATTGCTCAAGAGCAAAATAGACAAATATATGGACCAATTATCATCAAAAGAATTGGAAACTATTAATGAATACATGGTAGAATATGTTAAATCAATGACAAGAGAAGTACAAACATATCTAAAGTTTTATTTCATATCAAGCTGTTTTGCAAAGGTGGCTAATGATGGCCTTAATCAACTTTAGAGGAGATATGGAAAGCTGGGAACAATAATGCACTGTGGGTGGAGTTCTGAATTATTCCAACTCTTCTAGAATCTAATATACAATTATGTGAAAGTGACTGAAATTTCTATACCCTTTGACTAAATTTTCCAGCACTCAGAACTACCTATAATATACCCAAAGGACATCAGTGAGAAAAGAAAGATACCATGTACGTTAAACTACACACACACACACACACACACACACACACACACACACCAATTTTTACAGTAGCAAAGATCTAGAAACAAACTAGATATAAGCCCATTGCTTAGTGAGTAACTACACAAGCTCTGGTGTGTGAAACTAGTGGAATATTATTGTGCTATAAGAAATGATGAGAATCTGAAATAGAGAGGATCTTTGGGAGACATAGAATGATAAAAAAATGATATATCAAAAAAAGAAAAAATACACAAGGGATGTAACATTGTAAATATACAGAGCAAAAGTAAAAACAAAAAACAAAAAAAGCAAATGATGGAAAATTATCATAACTAAGCTTTGCTCAAAGAACAAATAAAAGAAGGGACCTCCCTTTCTATATTTGAAAGGGGGTTGCAATTGTGTGGAACTCTGTGTATAATGTTAGATTTTTTCACTGTTTAAGTTGTACAAAACTCTATTTCTTTTTTGATTCTTTGTTATAATAAATCCTTTTATGGAGGTAGAAAAGTATGAGATATTTTAAGAAATGTAGTTGATGTAAAAACAAAATATATCAACAAAAATATATTGGGGAAAAATGAATGCCTAGTGGTAATTCTGCATGAGTTGTCCTGGGCATTTTGTCATAATTTTCACTGAAATACAACAATGACAATTAATTAAACATATAACTTTACCTGTTTCTTTATTAAGAATTACAAAAAGAGGATCACATAGGCATCATCCGGGCACATTATAGTCTTAAATCTGATATACATTGTATTCAAATGAATGTATATACAGGATATTCAGATAATAAAAAGAAACATCAGGATGTTGCTTCTTTATCTTATTGTTTTCACTTTATTCTGGAATAGAGATTTGGGAAACTATAACAAAAATCTAGGAAACCCAGACAGGAGTCTAACCAGAGTAGTCTGAGGATAATTCTCATTCATGGTAAATTGAACAACAATAGCCAGATCTGATACTTCCTTATGCCACCCACAGATAGCTATACAAGTGGGGCCCTTGATAGAGTTGCTTTCCAAAGCACATAGACAATATGGTTTTCTGTTCTTAGACCATGGTTTGAGATGTAAACTCAGAAAAAAATACACACAGAGAGAGGTGAGTTTGTTAGTAGTAAATCTTACCAGAATAATATTATTTTTTCTTTAAAAAAATTAACAGTTGTTAGACTGATAAATCAGGGAAATTCCATAAATATTTTTACACCTGGATGGCAGAAGTCATTCAATAAACTATCTCATGATACTTTTGTAGACAATATGGCAAGATGTGAATTGGAAAATAGTACAAATATGCAAATTTATAATGGATTCTTAACAATTACAGATGACCTGGAATTGAATTGGTTGCCTATGAAGATAATGAGCTTTATAATCTTCAAAAAGAATGATGACCATTTGTCAGTCCATTATAGAGGATATTAATGCTTCCAGTTAGAATTGGATTAGATGATACTTTCGAATTCTGAGATGATACAGTCGTGATGATTATTAGTCAATTCAAGAACAGAGTTCTTCAGGGTACCAAAATGCTCTCAAAATTGGTTGTTCTAATTCACCCAAAGTATGTAAATTGGTAACAATTTCCTGAGAAGTTGGAAAGAATCTGATCAATGTCATAAGTCTTGGTTTATATAGTATCAGTTGTTCTGTTTCCAATTAGTGACAGTGACAGAGGCATGGCTATATCTGGGTTGTGTGTGAAGTAGTTTCAGCTTGTGATATCTTTGTCCTTAAATTCTCAGGGTTTCTCTCATGTGTAGCACAACATAGTCTTCATTTGTGAGGGCCCTGAGCCACTGAGAATAAGCATTAACCAATTTTGCTGTGGTGGTTTCAATTTTTGATGCATTTGTGATATCACTGATGCAGGTATTTTTCCCAACAGTGCATATGACTATCAGTCCATATACCTTCTTAATCTTGGCCATGTCCCATATAAACTCTCCATGGTTGCTCATTTGATATTCTGGGAATATATATACATATATATATGTATATATATATATATATATATATATATGTGTGTGTATATATATATATATATATATATATATTCAACATTATGTGTTCCGATAGAATGAACAGGGTTATATCTTTCTCTCTTTCCCCCATACAGAAATACCCCATAACAACATACACACACACACACACTAACACACACACTTTCGCTATGGTGCAGGTAAATAGTTTCTAGTCAAGCATCTTTTTGCTGATACCTTTTACACCAAATTTGGTGCAGAGTTCATTAGAAATATTCTACTACACTCATGATCACAAGACTGCATCATTCTATTCCCCTTTTGGTGGACCACAATTCTTTAGAGACCATGGAATCCCATGATTTCAAGCAAAATAACATTACTGCAAGAATAATGGTATTTAAAAAGAGATGAGCCTTTGTTTCAAGGAGAAGTATATTGTTATTAAAAGTACAGAACAAAAATATATCTGCACATTTTATAAGCCATTTATGTACTGTTCAACCTCCTCTTGAACTTTCCATCCAATTGTGCTTCATAGTCTAGAGATAATAGGTACTCCTCGTTCACTTGGTTTTATCGATTCTAGAGTAAACCAAAGTCCTTCTAAGCAATTATGATTCTTAGCAAGTTCTGCAATATTTGGGGGCTTGATTAATTAGTTTAATATTATCCATAAACAAAGGCATGTTAAGGACATCACAATATGGGTAAGACTTCACCATTTCTATTTTTCATCTCAGTTAGACCTCTTCTAAAATACTGTCAAATCTTTTCGATATGCATGAATCGCACTGTTTTATGCCTCACTTGATATAGAAAATCAGAATATTTTTGAATAACACTTTCTCTGTTGTTATATCTTTTCAAGTAATCTTCTATGTTATTGACATGTGTGAGAGACACCTTACTGTAGGGGATTATTTTCATAAAAATGTTTGTACAAGTATGAAAGTAGGCACAAAAGTCAATAGTAAGTGCTATTTTCATGATTGCTTTATTTTTTCATTTAGCATTTTCGTCTCTTTCATATATCTTAAAAATCAATGAACAATTATTTCATGGATAGTGAGATTTTAAAAGGCAAAATTCTAAAATCCAGAACTAATAAATGACAGATATAACTAAGATGAAAATAAATTAAATGGATGAATTAAAATTAAATTAAATACATTTTTAAAAGCTAAGAAACTCATCCCAACTTTATTGAGTTAAATATGGAACTACTGACTAAATGTGTTGGTTATTAGGTAATTTTTAAATACACTATGCACAGGTCAGACAATTGTCATATGGTTGTTTCATATGTATGCAGCAGAAAAGAGTGTTTTATGGTTAGATTTACCTTATTCAGAAAGTGGGACGTTGAGGTCCTCCACTAGTATAGTTTGTTGTCTATTTCTTCCCGTAACTCCCTGAACTTCTCCTCTAAGAATGTGGATGCTATACCATTTGGTGTATATGTGTTTAGTAATGATACTGCTTCATTGTCTATAGTGCCTTTTAGCAGTATGTAGTTTCCTTTCTTATCTCTTTTGATGAGATCTATTTTTGATTTTGCTTTGTCTGAGATGAGGATTGCTACCCTTGGTTTTTTTTTTAACTTCAGCTGAAGCATAATATATTCTACTTCAGCCTCTTACCTCTACCCTGTGTGTTTCCCTCTGTTTCAAATGTGTCTCCTGTAAGCAACATATTGTAGGATTGTTTTTAATCCATTCTGCTATACATTTCCATTTTATGGGAGAGCTCACCCCATTCACATTCACAGTTATGATTAACATCTATGTCTTTCTCTCCATCCTATTTCCCCCCATTTATGCTTTTCTTTCTCCTTTCTCCTTTTCCCTCCTCATTAATGTTTTGCTTTTGACAACTGCCTTCCTCAGTCCCATGTCCCTTCTATTGGCCCCCTCCCTTTTCTTCCACTTTACCCTTACTACTTCTTCCCTCCCTTCTATCTTCCCTCCTTTTTCTTTCCCCTTTTCCCTCCTACTGCCTAAAGTGCAAGTTAGATTTCTATACCTAACTGATTATGTTATTCCCTCCTTGAGCCAAATCTTATGACAGTAAGTTTCAAACAATGCTCATCTCCCTCCCTTCTTTCCCTCTACTGTAATAGGTTTTTGTGCCTTTTCCTATAACTTAATTTACCCTTGTCTGCCTCCTCCTTTCCTTTTTTCCTAGTACATTCCCTTAGTTAGATCAATCTACTTAGATCCATTTAACCCACCTGATTAGATTTCCTTTATCATTACATCAAAGTCAACTTATACCCACTCGTTCTATGTATACTCCTTTAAAGTAGTGTAATAACAATACAGTTCTCAAGAGTTACAAGTGTTATCTTCCCTTGTAAGGATGTGAACAGTTTGCCCTTATAAAAACATGTTTTTTTTTTTCTGTCCCATTTACCTTTTTATGTCTCTCTTGAGTCTTGTATTTGTAGATCAAATTTTCTGTTGAGCTCTGGTCTTTTTATCAGGATGTTGCCTGAGACCTCCCCAATATCTCTCAAAATAATGTTAAATCAAACCTCAAAATGATTTCTGCAGTAACAAAACCCACAAAAGGACTAGATGAAATAATTTTCCAGCCCAAGATAAATTAGAAGGTTTGGAGAAAAGGTCTATCTCACTTGGGTAAAATGGAAAAGCAGCCCAGCACAGTCCATGTCTTGGCAAACCAGTGGGAGATTACTATCCCCAACACAGATCAACAACCAAGGCCCCACTGTCAAGCTCAGCAGGTCAGCATCACAGTGGGCTACCTCTGAGGCCTCCAGCCCTGGTATAGCAGACCTGGAAGGCTTGGAGCAGACAACTAGGCTGGTGATCTCAGTGCAGCAGGAAAGCTACCAGCCCAGGAGGTGCGTATGCATCAAGCTAGTGACCAGGCTTCTGCCCCAGTACAAAAATCATGGGACAGTGCCCCTTGTGTCCCAGAAACAGAGCTCAACTATAAAAGTCAAGAAGTAGATTGGAAAATGAGCAAAAAAAAAAAAAAACAAAGAAAAAAACAACAACAAAAAAGCCCTGACCATAAAAAGCTACTATGGTGAAAGGGAATATAAAAACACAGACTCAGAAGACAAAAACAATGTCAAAACACTTATATATGAAGCCTCAAAGAGAAATATGAACTGGTTTAGACCTAAAAAGTATTCCTGGAAGAGCTCAAAAATGACTTTAAAATTCAAATAAGAGATGTAGAAGAGAAAAACACGGGAAAATGGATGAGTGTTGTGTAAGAGAATTATGAACAAAAGAGTCAACCAGTTGGCAAAAGAAGCACAAAAAATGGGGGAAAAGATTTATAAAAATCCACTGAAGAAAAAAAAAATACTTAAAAAGTAGAATGAGCTAAATGGAAAAGGAGGTACAAAAGATAACTGAAGAAAATATTTCAATAAAACTTAGAATTGGACAAATGGAAACTTATGACTCTATGGGACATAAAGAATCAATCAAACAAAATTTTAAAAATGAAAAAAATAGAAGAAAATGTAAAAATACTTCATTGGCAAAACAACTGACCTGGAAAATAGATTCTGGAGAGAAAAAATTAAAAATTATTGGATTACTTGAAAACCATGATAAAAAAAAAAAGACCCTAGACAGCATCTTTCAGGAAATTACCAATAGAACTGTCCTTATAGCCTAGAACCAGAAGATAAAATAGTAATTGAAAGGATCCATCATTGATCTCCAGAAAGAGATCCTAAAATGAAAACTCCAAGGAATATTATAGTCAAATTCCAGAACTCTTAGGTCAAGGAGAAAATACTTCAAGCAGCCAGAAAGAAACAATTCAAATATCAAGGAGCCACAGAGAGGATTACACAAGATTTAGCAGCTTCTACATTAAAGGATCAGAGGGCTTGGAATATGATATTCCAGAAAGCAAAGGAGCTTTCTGGAAAGAAAGCAACCAAGAATCAATTACCTAGCAAAACTGAGCAAAATCTTTCAGGCGGAAAATGAATATTCAATGAAATAGGGGACTTTCATTCCTGATGAAAAGACCAGAGTGAATAGAAAATTCAATTTTCAATTACTAAACTCCAGAGAAGTATAAAAAGGAAAACAGGAAAGAAAGAAAAAAAAAATAACATGTTATTCAGTTAGGTTAAACTATTCACATCCCTACATGAGAAGATGATATTTCTAACTGTTAAGAACTGTATCTCTATTAGGAATACTAGAAGGAGTATATACAGAACATATGAGTATAAGTTGACTTTGATGGGATGATGTAAAAAAAAAATCAAAGGGTGAGAAATAGGATTGCAATAGCAGAAGAGGGAAAAGAGAGGCAGAATGGGGTAAATTATATTACATAAAGAGGCAGGAAAGATCTATTACAATGGAGGGAAAGAAGGAAAAAAGAGTGAACATTGTTTGAACCTTACTGTCATTGAATTTGGCTCAAAGAGAGAATAACATGAGCACTCATTTGGACATAGAAATCTATCTTATCCAATAGGGAAGTAGTGGAAAATAGAACAAAAAGGGTGAGAGGTGATAGAAGGGAGGGTAGATTGAGGGAAGTGGTAGCCAGAAGCAAAACACTAAGGAGGAGGGACAGGGTGAAAGGACAGAGAAACTAAAAAACATAAACAGGGAGGGAATAGGATAAAAGGAAATATGCACTAATCATAACTGTGAATGTGAATGGGATAAACTGTCCCTTAAAATGGAAGCATATAACAGAGTGGATTAAAAACCAGAAACCTACAATATGTTGTTTAAAGAAATGCATTTGAAGCAGAAAGAAACATACGAAGTAAAGGTAAAAGGCTTGAATAGAATAGAATATGCTTCAACTGAAGTTAGAAAAAAAAAGAAACAGTAATCATGGCCTTAGACAAAAGCAAAAGCAAAAACATATCTAATTAGAAGAGACAAGGGAGGAAATTACATCTTGATAAAAGGTACAATAGACAATGAAATAGTACCAATACTGAATATATATGCACCAAATGGTATAGCATCCAAATTTTTGAAGATGTTAAATGAGTTCCAGGAGGAAATAGGCAATAAAACCATTCTAGTGGGGAACCTCAACTTTTCCTTTTCAGAACAAGATAAATCTAACCACAAAATAAACAAAAAAAGAAGTTAAGGAGGTGAACAGAATTTTAGAAAATTTAAATATGATAGACCTCTGGAGAAAATTGAATGGGGATATAAAGAACATGACATCTGTACACACACACACACACACACACACACACACACACACACCATTCATTAGGGCATTAAAAACCTCACAATCAAATGCAGAAAGGCAGAAATGTTAAATGCATTTTTTTCCTATCATAATACATTAAGAATTACATCCACAACCGGTAGTGGGAAGATAGATTAAAATTAATTAGAAACTAAATAATATAATTCTAAAGATAAGTGGGGTAAAGAATAAATCATAGAAACAATCAATAATTTCATCAAAGAGGACAATTGTGAGACAAATACCAAAATTCACAGAATGCAACCAAAGCAGCACTTAAGGGAAAATTCATGTATTTAAATGTTTGCATGAATAAAGTAGAAGAAAAGCAAAACAATGAATTGGCTATGCAACTAAAAAGAAACTAGAAAAAAGAACAAATTGAAAATCTCCAATTAAGCATCACATTGGAAGTCTTGAAAATCAATAGAGAGATTAATAAAATTGAAAGTAGGAGGTCATTGAACTCACAAAGACAACTAACAGCTGGTTCTATGAAAAAAATAGATAAACCATTTGGTTGATTTGATTAAAATGAAGAAATGAAAAAAAATTACCAATATCAAAAATGAAAAAGGTGAATTCAGTACCAATGAAGAGGAAAATAAAGCTATGATTGGAAGCTATTTTGTCTAATTTTTCCAATAAATTTGACAACCTAAGTGAAATGAATAAATATACAAATATAAATTACCCAGATTAACAGAAGAGGAAATAGAACACACACACAAAATAAAAATTAAATGAAAGAACTCATTTTAGAAAAAAAGAAATTGAACAAGTCATGAATGAACTCCCTAAGGAAAAATCTCCAGGGCAAGATAAATTTATAAGTAAATTCTACCAAACATTTAAAGAACAATTAATTCCAATACTATATAAACTATTTTGGGAAAATAGGCAAAGAAGGAATCCTCCTAAATTCCTTTTATTACACAAATATAGTCCTCATACCTAAAACAGAAAGAGCAAAAACAGAGAAAGAACACTATAGATCAATTTTCTTAATAAATACTGAGCAAATATTTTAAATAAAATACTAGCAAGGAGATTACAGCAACATATCATCAGGATCATATACTATGACTAGGTGGGATTTATACTAGGATTACAGGGCTGGTTCAATGTTAGGAAAACTATAAATGTAATTGACCATATCAATAACAAAACCAACAGATACATGATTATCTCAATAGAGGCAGAAAAAGCCTTTGACAAAATGCACCATGTATTCCTATCAAAAATACTAGAGAGTATAGGAATAAATGTAACTTTCCTTAAAATGATAAGTAGTACTTACTTAAAACCATCAGCAAGCATCATATGTAATGGGGATAAGCTAGAAGACTTCCCAATAATATCAGTTGTAAAACAAGGATGCCTGTCATTACCACTATTATTCAATATTATACTAAAAAATGTTCGCATTAGCAATAAAAAAAGAAAAAAAGCAATTGAAGGAATTAGAATAGTTAATGAGGAAACAAAACTATCATTCTTTGCAGATGATATGATGGTATACTTAGAGAATCCTAGAGAATCAAGCAAAAAACTAGCCAAAATGTTTATCAACTTTAGCAAAGTTACAGGATTAAAATAAACCCACATAAATCATCAGCATTTCTGTATACAACCAACAAAGCCCAACAGCATGACATAGAAAGAGAAATCCTATTTAAAATATCTATAGACAATACAAAATACTTGGGAGTCTCCCTGCCAAGACAACCCCAGCAACCATATGAATACAATTACAAAATGCTTTTCACATAAATAGAATCAACTCTGTGACAGTTGGAAATTATAAATTCCCCATGAGTAGGCTAAGCCAATATTATAAAAATAACAATTCTGTCTAAACTAATTTACTTGTTACCAATCAAACTACCAAAATTATTTTATAGAACTAGATAAATCAGTGACAAATTCATCTGGAAGAACAAAATATCAAGAATATCAATAGAATTAATTTTTTAAATGCCAAGAAAAGTGGCCTACTCATGCCAGATCTCAAACTATATTACAAAGTGGCAATCATCTAAACTATCTAGTACTGGCTGAGAAAGAGACTGGTGGAACAGTGGAATAGATTAGGTAAACAAGACAGAGTAGCAAATGACCACAAAACCCCAGTTTCTGTAATACTCACTATTTGACAAAAAGTGTTAAGAAAGCTGGAAAACAGTGTGGCAGAAATTAGGTATATACAACATCTTATACCATATACCAAGATAAGGTCAAAATGGGTACATTATTGAGACATAAAGGGTAACACCATAAGCAAATGAAGAAAGCAAGGAATAATTTACCTTTCAGATCTATGGAGAAGGGAAGAATTTGTGACCAAATGAGATAAAGAGCATTACAAAATGCAAAATGGATAATTTTGATTATATTAAATTGAAAGGGTTTTGCACAACAAAACCTATGGAACCAAGATGAAAAGAAAAGCAGAAATTTGGAAAATATTTTAGTAATTGTCTTTGATAACGGCTTCATTTCTCAAAGATATAGGTAACTACATCTAATTTAGAAGTCATTTTCCAATTGGTAAATGGACAAAAGATATGAACACACAGTTTTCAGATGAAGAAATCAAAGCTAACTATAGTCACATGAAAAATGTTCTAAATTACTATTGATTAGATAAATACAAATTAAGACAACTCTGAGGTCCCACCTCACACATATCAGATTGGGTAATATGACAGAAAAGAAAAATAATAACTGTTGAAGAGGATGGGGGGAAATGGGAGGATAATAAGGCATTGTTGGTGGAATTATGATCTGATCCAATCATTCTGAAGATCAATTTGGGGTGGGGGTGGAGCCAAGATGGTGGAGGGAAAGCAGTGACTTGCTAGAGCTCTGCCCCAAACCCCTCCAAATACCTATAAAAATGGCTCTAAACAAATTCTAAAGCAGCACAACACACACACAAAAAAAAAAACAGAGTAAAACAAATTTCTAGCCCAAGACAACCAGGATGACTGATCTGAAAGGTATATTGCACCGGGCTGGGAGAGGAGCGCAGTTTGGTGTGGGCCCGCAGGCCGCAGAGACCCTGGAGCAGGCCTCAGAGGACTGAATCACGGGCAACTGTGGCAGTTTCCAGACTTCTCAACCCACGAACGCCAAAGACAACTTAGAAGGTTAATGGAAAAAGTCTGTGACTGCAGTGAGAGAAGAAGCTAGGTATCAGCCACAAGTCCAGAGTGTGCCCTTGGGGCAACGGCTGCCTCCTGAGCTTCCAGCCCACAGACAGAGGGGGAATCGAGTGGCTGATCAGAGGGGGATTGCAAGGATCTCTTTGCCAGGGCAGAGGCAGAAATCTCTTGCTTTGCCCATGCTTGGATCTGAGTCACAGTTCTGAAGGATGATCTCGAGGCGAGGAAGAGCACTGGCCAGGAGGAGCACTGGCATAGTGGAGCTTGTTGTGGTGGTGGAGAGGTAACACCTGGCCACTAATCATAGCACCTTGGAAGAACTGACACTTTTCAGGTCCCTAGAAGTATCTCTGAAAACAGCTGTACAAACCCCCAAAGCTTGGGACAGTACATTCTCCACATTGGAAACAGACTCTTACCTTAACAAAGAATTTAAAACTCAAGTAATTGGTTGGGATCATGAGCAAGCAGCGCAAAAAGAGTTAGACTATATTATCTTACTTTGGTGACAAAGAAGATCAAAACATACAACCAGAAGAAGAAAGTAAAGTCAAAGCTCCTACATCCAAAACTTCCAAGAAAAACATGAATCAGTCCCAGGCCTTGGAAGAGCTCAAAAGGGATTTTGAGAAGCAAGTAAGAGAAGTAGAGGAAAAACTGGGAAGAGAAATGAGAGTGATGCAAGAAAATGATGAAAAGCAAGTTAACAGCTTGCTAAAGGAGACCCAAAAAAATACTGAAGAAAATAACACCTTAAAAAATAGCCTAACACAGATGGCAAAAGAGGTCCAAAAAGCCAATGAAGAGAAGAATGCCCTAAAGAGCAAAATTGGCCAAATGGAAAAGGAAGTCCAAAAGATTACTGAAGAAAATACTTCCCTAAAAATTAGAATAGAGCAATTGGAAGCTAATGACTTTATGAGAAATCAAGATACTGTAAAACAAATCCAAAAGAATGAAAAATTAGAAAACAATGTGAAATATCTCATTGGAAAAACAGCTGACCTGGAAAATAGATCCCGGAGAGAGAATTTAAAAATTATTGGAGTATCTGAAAGCCATGATCAAAAAAAGAGCCTAGACATCATCTTTCAAGAAATGATCAAGGAAAACTGCCCTGATATTTTAGAACCAGAGGGCAAAATAGAAATTGAAAGAATCCACCGATCTCCTCCTGAAAGAGATCTCCGAAGGAAAACTCCTAAGAATATTGCAGCCAAATTCCAGAGCTCCCAGGTCAAGGAGAGAATATTACAAGCAGCCAGAAAGAAACAATTCAAGTATTGTGGAAACACAATCAGGATAACACAAGATTTAGCAGCTTCTACATTAAGGGACTACAGGGCATGGAATATAATATTCCGGAGGGCAAAGGAGATAGGATTACAACCAAGAATCACATACCCAGCAAAACTGAATATAATCCTTCAGGGGAAAAAATGGTCATTCAGTGAAATAGAGGACTTTCAAGCATTCTTGATGAAAAACCAGAGCTGAATAGAAAATTTGACTTTCCAATACAAGACTCAAGTGGAACATGAAGAGGTAAACAGGAAAGAGAAATCATAAGAGACTTATTAAGGTTGAACTGTTTACATTCCTGCATGGAAAAATGATATTTGTAACTCATGACACCTTTGTCAGTATTAGGATAGTTGGAGGGAAAAAATTATATGTATATGTATATGTATGTATGTATATAGATAGATAGATAGATAGATAGATAGATAGATAGATAGATGGATAGATAGATAGATAGATAGATAGATAGATAGATAGATAGATAGAT
>NW_020952766.1:0-6472 GCF_900497805.2 Vombatus ursinus
AGATAGATAGATAGATAGATAGATAGATAGATAGATAGATAGATAGAGGGCACAGGGTGAGTGGAAGATGAAAGGGTCATATCTGGAGAATAAAATTAAGGGGTGAGAGAGGATTGTACTAGGAGAAGGAGAAAGGGAAAAGTAGAATGGGGTAAATTATCTCACAAACAAAAACAGAAAAGAAAAGGCTCTTACAGCAGAGGGGAAACAGGGAAGGTGAGAGGGAATGAATGAATCTTATCCTCATAGGATTTGACTTAAGGAGGTAATAGCATACACAGTGGAGTATGGAAATCTATCTTACCCTACAGGAAAATAGGAGGGGAAGGAGACAAGAGAGTAGGGGGATGACAGAGAGGAGGGCAGATTGGGAAAGGGGGTAATCAGAAGCAAATACTTCTGAGGAGGGACAGGGTCAAAAGAAAGAATAGAATAAATGGGGGGACTGGATAGGATTAAGGGAAATAGAGTTAGTTTTTCACTGCATGTCTGCTATGGAAGTGTTTTGCATAACTGCACATGTATAGCTTGCCTTTTCAATGAAGGTGAGTGGGGAGGGAGGAAGTGAGAAAATTTAGAACCCAAAGTTTTAAAAACACATGTTTAAAAAAAAGTTTTTACATGCAACTGGGAAATAAGAAATACAGGAAATGGGGCACAGAAATCTATCCTGCCCTGCAGGAAAATAGAAGGGGAAGGGGGGGAGAGATAGCAGGGAAAGCAGACTAGGGGAAGGGATATTCAGAATGCATGCCATCTTGGGGTGGGAGGAGGGGTGAGACAGGATGAAAACTTGGAACTCAAAATATTGTGGAAGTAAATGTTGAAAACTAAAAAAAATGGACTAAACTGAAAAAAAATAAAGCTGTAACATAAAAAATAAAAAAATAAAAAATCTTTAATTCTTTAAAATCTTAAAAAAAAGATCAATTTGGAACTATGCCCAAAGGGCAATCAAACTGTGTATACCCTTTGGTACAGAAATACCTCTATTAGGTCTTTATCCCAAAGAGATCATAAAAAAGGGGAAAAGACCTACATGTACAAACATATTTATAGCAGCTCTTTTTGTGATGGGAAAGAATTGGAAATTTAAGGGAATCTCATCAACTGGGTAATCTTTGAGCAAGTCATGTTATATGAACATAATGGAATATTACTGTGCAAAAAGAAATGATGAGTAGGGTGGTTTCAGAAAATCCTGAAAAAACTTACATGAAGTGATAAAAAGTGAAAGTGAATTTAGTAGAACCAGGAGGTCATTGTACACAGTAACAGCAACACTGTACAATTATCGACTGTTAGCGACTTAGTTCTTCTCAGAGTACAAAATTCCACAAGACTCAGGATGGAAATTGCTACCATATCCAGAGAAAGAAGTGATGGAATTTGAATGCATATCAAAGTATACTATTTTCACTTTATTTTTTGATGTTTTTTTTCTTTTGCTCTGTTTCTTCTTTCACAACATAATTAATATGGAAATATGTTTTATGTGATTGCACTTGTATAACCTATATCAAATTGCTAACTGTCTCAGAGAGTGCGGAATGGAAAAAGGGAGAGAGAAAATTTGGAACTCAAAATTTTATAAAAAATGAATGCTTAAGATTATCTTTACATGTAATTGGAAAAATATTATTTGAAAACACAATAAAATAAAATGCTGTTACTTAAAAAGAATCTTAGAGATTATCTTCTCAAATTTTATAAATAAGGAAACTGAGCCCCACAGGAGGAAATTAGATTTCTGAGGATTTCAAGTTATCTGTTCCCTCAAGTTGTTCTTTTTTAATGTGTATGTGCTTGTCTCATATTTTTTCAATTAACAAATCATTTTTCTTCCTCTCCCCTCACAATTGAAAAGAAAAATTAAAAAAACCTTGTCATAAATATTCATGGTACACTGGGATATGATATGATAAACTTTCAAGTGCCTACTATGTACTAGGCATTGCCCTAATTTCTGAGGATACAAATAAGAAAATAACAGTCCCTGCCTTCAGAAAGCTTACATCTAATGAGGGGAAACATTATGCATAAAGAAACTGAAGAGAGGGATAGGGAACATCAGAGGGTAACTAGCATGGTCAAATTAAACAAACCCCTACATTAGCTATGTTCAGAAATCATATGTCTTATTCTCTACCCCAAATCCATCATCTCTCTGCCAGGAGTTGAGTAGCATGCTTCATTATCAGTCCTCTGGAATAATGATTGTTCATTACATTCAGAGTTCTTACTGCTTTCAATTTTTTTTTTTTTGTTGTTTTTACAGTGTTGTTGTTACTATATACTTTCCTGGTTCTGCTCACTTCACTCTATATCAGTTCATACAAGTCTTCTCAGATTATTCTGGATCCAGGTTTCTTCATTATTTTCTTACAGTCCAGTAGTGTAACATTACATCCATATACCGTAATTTGTTCAGCCATTCCAAATTGATAGACATTCTCATAAATTTTTACTTATATGCGCCAACAAAATAGTTGCTATGAGTATTTTTGCATACGTAAGTCTGTTTTTTTTTTTTTGGCATAACAAACTTGAAGTCTTATTTTTGGGTCAAAGTACTTATGCAGTTTCATAACTTTTTGAGCATAGATCCAATTCCAGAAAGGCTATACCAATTAACAGATTCAATAAAAGTGTATTGATGTGCCTGTTTTTTGTACAGTTCCTGCAACACTTGCCATTTTCATTTGTGCCGACTTTATCAATCTGAAAATGTAACGTAGAACCTCAGAGTTATTTTAATTTTCATCTCTCTAGCTATTGGTTGATTTGGATCACTTTTTTTTTTAATTTGCCTATTGATAGCTTGGATTTTCCTTGGAAATTTTCCTGTTCATATACTTCTCCATTTATCAGTTGGAAAATGGCTGTCCTTTTAGATTTGTATCTGTCTCTCCTATGGCTTAGAAATAAGACTCTTATCGATGAAACTTGCTGCAAACATCTCTTTCCCCAATTATGAGTTTCCCTTCTAATTTAAGATTCATTTTATGTCAGAGGTGGTCTTCTAATCTATACTACCAGTATAGGAAGATAGAAACCATGTTTTCTATTTTTTTTTTCAATTTTAATTTCACCTCCCCCTTGGTACAATGCATTAATTTTGCTTATAACAGGATCTCAATATATTTTGCTCATTGATTAAGATCGGTTAATTTCTTCCTTCCCCTAGCCATCAACTGCACATTCTCTACCCCTAAACTGAAATATGGTACTTTTCAGGTCTATAGAATCTCAGTTCTGTTGGAGAAATATTCAGGAATGATCCCCCTTCATGGCAGTTCCAAGAAAGGATTCCTAAATCAAAAGGCAAAATTAACTTCTAGAGACAGGTAAGGGATTGAAACTTCTTTTTAATCAACACAATCAGTAATCAGTGAAATTGTTATGCAGCCCTTATTTTATAGTAACTTCATGGATTTGACTTTTATTTGTTGCAACTTAAATGAAGTGGGTAGGTTTTTTCCTAATCTATCCCAACAACATGTGTTGGCAACAGATTGTGAAGTAAACTAAAGGTATATCAGCAGCCTAGAGCAAGAATACTGTTTGCCACTTCTCTGGACCCAAAATCATGAGCTGGACAATATTGTGATTTTGTTTTAGTAGGCATAATAAAAGCAGGTGATAAATTTAGAGAATTTTTGCCAGCTGAGTAACTGCATTCCTACTCCTGAGTCTTCTTACCTGATCATTTAAAATCTATGGGGTCTACCTTTAGGGGCTCCGAGGATGGGCAGGTAACATTATTATCAGTTATAATGGGAATGAGAGATCAAACACTTTAATTCACTTCTAGGAAAACCCATACCTATTTAAGAGTTTATTTCTGGTGAAGTTTGGTAGCTGAGGGTTGGGGTGAAATGGTTACGATTGTGTTATTTTCTAATGTAAGATGTGAGTTCGGTCCTTGCAATAGGGTCTACCCATACTCTGGAAGAGAAAAGTGAAAAACTTGCAGCATGACAGTCCACAAATGTGATGGTCATTTCAATAAGCAATATGATGTGCAGCATCTTTCTGTAGGAACTATGAGATGATCATTTCTGTAGAGAAATTTAGTTCCAGTCAGCCTAGTTAACAGCTCCAGCTATTCAGTAGATGTCCCAAAGGATATCAGTGTTCCTTCACCCAGAAAAAAATTTCAACCCCAGGGCTAATTTTTAAAATGGATTTGCCATTCAGTGAATTACTTTCTTTTTCTCCAGTACTTCTGGTCTGCTTCAGGAGAAGGTTCATAAATTTTCCCTCTGCTGATGGGCCGCTTAATTCTGTAGCCACCATGTGAAGAGTTGGAAATTTATGAGAAAGAAACTATACCAGATGCTCTCCTCATTTGGTTGAATAGGGCTCCGTTTAGATAATTAACTGTTTTAAAGGGGGATGGCAAATAAATAGTGTAGGCTCTTAGGAAAGAAAACACCAATGACATGTGCTGTGAATTTCAAGGTTCCAAATCACCATGATAGCAGACAGACAGCTTGTAAAAGCACTTGTTTCTGGAGATCTTGAAACCAATTCTAGGGATGCGTTCTTTGCTATTGATTGATATACTCTTCTGATTGGAGGAGGCAGCCAGTATGGCCTAGTGGAAAAAGTACAAGGCTTAAAGATGGAAAACTTGGCTTCATGTTCTGGCTCTGTTATTTAAGTACTTTGTGACCTTGTGGAAGTTAGTTTCCCTTTCTAGGACTCATTTGTCTCAGTTGCTGAGGTAAGGGAGCTCTAAGATTCCTTCTTGTTCTAATATTCTATGTATCTGTGATGATGTCTGGAGCTTCCTTATAGCTCCAAGATTCTATAATTATCAGTAAAGCAAATTAATCCCTTATGTCTGGGATTTTGTATTTATTTTATTCAACATGAACTGACGAGGTATGGGGGTAAAGAGAGAGTTATGTCATTAACTTCAAAGGGCTTGATGTGGAAAATATAGGTTGAAGAGGTAGGTATATTTGGGGGCAATACTATGGTGATTATAAATGGCCAGAGGCAAAAATGCATATGCAATAGAAAGGAACCAATCTACACCAGGATTTCAATACAAAATTTGGAAATGGACTCAAATAAAGGGGATTTATTTATGCATATAGGCTAGTGGTTAGCAACAGGGACCAGAGAATTATAATTTTAGAGCTTGAAGGGGTTTTGGTGTCATCAAATCCAATTCCCTCACTTCATAGGTAACAAAATTGAGAGATAAACAGGTGAAGTGATTTGTCCAAAGTCACACAGATAGGAAATATCTGTACTGGGGTTTCAAACCAAGTCTCTCCTTTTTTTTTGTTTTTGAGGTTGTGTGTCCATGTTTAACATCTCTCAAGCTGGCTTGACATGCATTGCTTGGGAGTTATAGTATAGAACTGGCTCAATTTGGGGCTTGGGGGTACAGAACTATACGCCCTTTGAAGAATATGGGTTCCCAAAGGGTGTCAATCAACTCTGATTGGTCAACACACTGGGAGGTAGAATATATTAAAATGAGGGTCTTGAGTACATGACTTAGATCACTTAATCCTGGTACAATACTTTTTCTTTTTGAGAATACAGTATTTATTTTTTTCTTATTTTTTATTTTTTAGTTAATTAATTTATTTTTAGTTTTCAACATTCATTTCCACAAGATTTTGACTTCCAAGTTTTCTCCCCATCTTGTCCCTTCCCCCACTCCAAGATGTCATACATTCCAAATATCCCTTCCCCTAATCTGCCCTCCCTTCTATCTCTCACCCCTCTTCTCTTATCCCCATCCCCTTCAATTTTCCTATAGGACAGGATAGATTTCTATACCATATTTCCTGTATATCTTATTTCCCAGTTGCATGTGAAAACAATTTTTAACATGTGTTTTTAAAACTTTGGGTTCCCAATTTTCTCCCTTCCTCCTTCCCCAGCCACTCTCATTGAGAAGGCAAGGAACTTGATACAGGTTATACATGTGTAGTCATGCAAAACATTTTCATAGTACTCATGTTGTGAAAGGCTAAGTATATTTCCCTTCATCCTATCCTACCCCCATTTATTCTATTCTCTCTTTTGACCCTGTCACTCCTCAGAAATATTTACTTTTGATTATCCCCTCGCCCAATCTGCCCTCCTCTCTATCAACCCCCTGCTCTCTTGTCTCCTTCACCCCTTATTTTTCTGTAGGATAAGGTAGATTTCCATATCCCATTATGTATGTTGTTGCCTCCTCGAGCCAAATCCTATGAGAATAAGATTCACTCATTCCCTCTCACCTTCCCCCACTTCCCCTCCACTGTAAAAACCTTTTTTTGTCTATTTTATGTGAGATAATTTACCCATTCTACATCTCCCTTTATCCTTCTCTCCATATAATCTTCTCTTATTCCTTAATTTTATTCTTTAGATATCACCACTTCATCTTCAACTCACCCTGTGCCATCTACCTATCTATCTATCTATCTATCTATCTATCTATCTATCTATCTATCTA
>NW_020952767.1:0-6472 GCF_900497805.2 Vombatus ursinus
AGATAGATAGATAGATAGATAGATAGATAGATAGATAGATAGATAGAGGGCACAGGGTGAGTGGAAGATGAAAGGGTCATATCTGGAGAATAAAATTAAGGGGTGAGAGAGGATTGTACTAGGAGAAGGAGAAAGGGAAAAGTAGAATGGGGTAAATTATCTCACAAACAAAAACAGAAAAGAAAAGGCTCTTACAGCAGAGGGGAAACAGGGAAGGTGAGAGGGAATGAATGAATCTTATCCTCATAGGATTTGACTTAAGGAGGTAATAGCATACACAGTGGAGTATGGAAATCTATCTTACCCTACAGGAAAATAGGAGGGGAAGGAGACAAGAGAGTAGGGGGATGACAGAGAGGAGGGCAGATTGGGAAAGGGGGTAATCAGAAGCAAATACTTCTGAGGAGGGACAGGGTCAAAAGAAAGAATAGAATAAATGGGGGGACTGGATAGGATTAAGGGAAATAGAGTTAGTTTTTCACTGCATGTCTGCTATGGAAGTGTTTTGCATAACTGCACATGTATAGCTTGCCTTTTCAATGAAGGTGAGTGGGGAGGGAGGAAGTGAGAAAATTTAGAACCCAAAGTTTTAAAAACACATGTTTAAAAAAAAGTTTTTACATGCAACTGGGAAATAAGAAATACAGGAAATGGGGCACAGAAATCTATCCTGCCCTGCAGGAAAATAGAAGGGGAAGGGGGGGAGAGATAGCAGGGAAAGCAGACTAGGGGAAGGGATATTCAGAATGCATGCCATCTTGGGGTGGGAGGAGGGGTGAGACAGGATGAAAACTTGGAACTCAAAATATTGTGGAAGTAAATGTTGAAAACTAAAAAAAATGGACTAAACTGAAAAAAAATAAAGCTGTAACATAAAAAATAAAAAAATAAAAAATCTTTAATTCTTTAAAATCTTAAAAAAAAGATCAATTTGGAACTATGCCCAAAGGGCAATCAAACTGTGTATACCCTTTGGTACAGAAATACCTCTATTAGGTCTTTATCCCAAAGAGATCATAAAAAAGGGGAAAAGACCTACATGTACAAACATATTTATAGCAGCTCTTTTTGTGATGGGAAAGAATTGGAAATTTAAGGGAATCTCATCAACTGGGTAATCTTTGAGCAAGTCATGTTATATGAACATAATGGAATATTACTGTGCAAAAAGAAATGATGAGTAGGGTGGTTTCAGAAAATCCTGAAAAAACTTACATGAAGTGATAAAAAGTGAAAGTGAATTTAGTAGAACCAGGAGGTCATTGTACACAGTAACAGCAACACTGTACAATTATCGACTGTTAGCGACTTAGTTCTTCTCAGAGTACAAAATTCCACAAGACTCAGGATGGAAATTGCTACCATATCCAGAGAAAGAAGTGATGGAATTTGAATGCATATCAAAGTATACTATTTTCACTTTATTTTTTGATGTTTTTTTTTCTTTTGCTCTGTTTCTTCTTTCACAACATAATTAATATGGAAATATGTTTTATGTGATTGCACTTGTATAACCTATATCAAATTGCTAACTGTCTCAGAGAGTGCGGAATGGAAAAAGGGAGAGAGAAAATTTGGAACTCAAAATTTTATAAAAAATGAATGCTTAAGATTATCTTTACATGTAATTGGAAAAATATTATTTGAAAACACAATAAAATAAAATGCTGTTACTTAAAAAGAATCTTAGAGATTATCTTCTCAAATTTTATAAATAAGGAAACTGAGCCCCACAGGAGGAAATTAGATTTCTGAGGATTTCAAGTTATCTGTTCCCTCAAGTTGTTCTTTTTTAATGTGTATGTGCTTGTCTCATATTTTTTCAATTAACAAATCATTTTTCTTCCTCTCCCCTCACAATTGAAAAGAAAAATTAAAAAAACCTTGTCATAAATATTCATGGTACACTGGGATATGATATGATAAACTTTCAAGTGCCTACTATGTACTAGGCATTGCCCTAATTTCTGAGGATACAAATAAGAAAATAACAGTCCCTGCCTTCAGAAAGCTTACATCTAATGAGGGGAAACATTATGCATAAAGAAACTGAAGAGAGGGATAGGGAACATCAGAGGGTAACTAGCATGGTCAAATTAAACAAACCCCTACATTAGCTATGTTCAGAAATCATATGTCTTATTCTCTACCCCAAATCCATCATCTCTCTGCCAGGAGTTGAGTAGCATGCTTCATTATCAGTCCTCTGGAATAATGATTGTTCATTACATTCAGAGTTCTTACTGCTTTCAATTTTTTTTTTTTTGTTGTTTTTACAGTGTTGTTGTTACTATATACTTTCCTGGTTCTGCTCACTTCACTCTATATCAGTTCATACAAGTCTTCTCAGATTATTCTGGATCCAGGTTTCTTCATTATTTTCTTACAGTCCAGTAGTGTAACATTACATCCATATACCGTAATTTGTTCAGCCATTCCAAATTGATAGACATTCTCATAAATTTTTACTTATATGCGCCAACAAAATAGTTGCTATGAGTATTTTTGCATACGTAAGTCTGTTTTTTTTTTTTGGCATAACAAACTTGAAGTCTTATTTTTGGGTCAAAGTACTTATGCAGTTTCATAACTTTTTGAGCATAGATCCAATTCCAGAAAGGCTATACCAATTAACAGATTCAATAAAAGTGTATTGATGTGCCTGTTTTTTGTACAGTTCCTGCAACACTTGCCATTTTCATTTGTGCCGACTTTATCAATCTGAAAATGTAACGTAGAACCTCAGAGTTATTTTAATTTTCATCTCTCTAGCTATTGGTTGATTTGGATCACTTTTTTTTTTAATTTGCCTATTGATAGCTTGGATTTTCCTTGGAAATTTTCCTGTTCATATACTTCTCCATTTATCAGTTGGAAAATGGCTGTCCTTTTAGATTTGTATCTGTCTCTCCTATGGCTTAGAAATAAGACTCTTATCGATGAAACTTGCTGCAAACATCTCTTTCCCCAATTATGAGTTTCCCTTCTAATTTAAGATTCATTTTATGTCAGAGGTGGTCTTCTAATCTATACTACCAGTATAGGAAGATAGAAACCATGTTTTCTATTTTTTTTTTCAATTTTAATTTCACCTCCCCCTTGGTACAATGCATTAATTTTGCTTATAACAGGATCTCAATATATTTTGCTCATTGATTAAGATCGGTTAATTTCTTCCTTCCCCTAGCCATCAACTGCACATTCTCTACCCCTAAACTGAAATATGGTACTTTTCAGGTCTATAGAATCTCAGTTCTGTTGGAGAAATATTCAGGAATGATCCCCCTTCATGGCAGTTCCAAGAAAGGATTCCTAAATCAAAAGGCAAAATTAACTTCTAGAGACAGGTAAGGGATTGAAACTTCTTTTTAATCAACACAATCAGTAATCAGTGAAATTGTTATGCAGCCCTTATTTTATAGTAACTTCATGGATTTGACTTTTATTTGTTGCAACTTAAATGAAGTGGGTAGGTTTTTTCCTAATCTATCCCAACAACATGTGTTGGCAACAGATTGTGAAGTAAACTAAAGGTATATCAGCAGCCTAGAGCAAGAATACTGTTTGCCACTTCTCTGGACCCAAAATCATGAGCTGGACAATATTGTGATTTTGTTTTAGTAGGCATAATAAAAGCAGGTGATAAATTTAGAGAATTTTTGCCAGCTGAGTAACTGCATTCCTACTCCTGAGTCTTCTTACCTGATCATTTAAAATCTATGGGGTCTACCTTTAGGGGCTCCGAGGATGGGCAGGTAACATTATTATCAGTTATAATGGGAATGAGAGATCAAACACTTTAATTCACTTCTAGGAAAACCCATACCTATTTAAGAGTTTATTTCTGGTGAAGTTTGGTAGCTGAGGGTTGGGGTGAAATGGTTACGATTGTGTTATTTTCTAATGTAAGATGTGAGTTCGGTCCTTGCAATAGGGTCTACCCATACTCTGGAAGAGAAAAGTGAAAAACTTGCAGCATGACAGTCCACAAATGTGATGGTCATTTCAATAAGCAATATGATGTGCAGCATCTTTCTGTAGGAACTATGAGATGATCATTTCTGTAGAGAAATTTAGTTCCAGTCAGCCTAGTTAACAGCTCCAGCTATTCAGTAGATGTCCCAAAGGATATCAGTGTTCCTTCACCCAGAAAAAAATTTCAACCCCAGGGCTAATTTTTAAAATGGATTTGCCATTCAGTGAATTACTTTCTTTTTCTCCAGTACTTCTGGTCTGCTTCAGGAGAAGGTTCATAAATTTTCCCTCTGCTGATGGGCCGCTTAATTCTGTAGCCACCATGTGAAGAGTTGGAAATTTATGAGAAAGAAACTATACCAGATGCTCTCCTCATTTGGTTGAATAGGGCTCCGTTTAGATAATTAACTGTTTTAAAGGGGGATGGCAAATAAATAGTGTAGGCTCTTAGGAAAGAAAACACCAATGACATGTGCTGTGAATTTCAAGGTTCCAAATCACCATGATAGCAGACAGACAGCTTGTAAAAGCACTTGTTTCTGGAGATCTTGAAACCAATTCTAGGGATGCGTTCTTTGCTATTGATTGATATACTCTTCTGATTGGAGGAGGCAGCCAGTATGGCCTAGTGGAAAAAGTACAAGGCTTAAAGATGGAAAACTTGGCTTCATGTTCTGGCTCTGTTATTTAAGTACTTTGTGACCTTGTGGAAGTTAGTTTCCCTTTCTAGGACTCATTTGTCTCAGTTGCTGAGGTAAGGGAGCTCTAAGATTCCTTCTTGTTCTAATATTCTATGTATCTGTGATGATGTCTGGAGCTTCCTTATAGCTCCAAGATTCTATAATTATCAGTAAAGCAAATTAATCCCTTATGTCTGGGATTTTGTATTTATTTTATTCAACATGAACTGACGAGGTATGGGGGTAAAGAGAGAGTTATGTCATTAACTTCAAAGGGCTTGATGTGGAAAATATAGGTTGAAGAGGTAGGTATATTTGGGGGCAATACTATGGTGATTATAAATGGCCAGAGGCAAAAATGCATATGCAATAGAAAGGAACCAATCTACACCAGGATTTCAATACAAAATTTGGAAATGGACTCAAATAAAGGGGATTTATTTATGCATATAGGCTAGTGGTTAGCAACAGGGACCAGAGAATTATAATTTTAGAGCTTGAAGGGGTTTTGGTGTCATCAAATCCAATTCCCTCACTTCATAGGTAACAAAATTGAGAGATAAACAGGTGAAGTGATTTGTCCAAAGTCACACAGATAGGAAATATCTGTACTGGGGTTTCAAACCAAGTCTCTCCTTTTTTTTTGTTTTTGAGGTTGTGTGTCCATGTTTAACATCTCTCAAGCTGGCTTGACATGCATTGCTTGGGAGTTATAGTATAGAACTGGCTCAATTTGGGGCTTGGGGGTACAGAACTATACGCCCTTTGAAGAATATGGGTTCCCAAAGGGTGTCAATCAACTCTGATTGGTCAACACACTGGGAGGTAGAATATATTAAAATGAGGGTCTTGAGTACATGACTTAGATCACTTAATCCTGGTACAATACTTTTTCTTTTTGAGAATACAGTATTTATTTTTTTCTTATTTTTTATTTTTTAGTTAATTAATTTATTTTTAGTTTTCAACATTCATTTCCACAAGATTTTGACTTCCAAGTTTTCTCCCCATCTTGTCCCTTCCCCCACTCCAAGATGTCATACATTCCAAATATCCCTTCCCCTAATCTGCCCTCCCTTCTATCTCTCACCCCTCTTCTCTTATCCCCATCCCCTTCAATTTTCCTATAGGACAGGATAGATTTCTATACCATATTTCCTGTATATCTTATTTCCCAGTTGCATGTGAAAACAATTTTTAACATGTGTTTTTAAAACTTTGGGTTCCCAATTTTCTCCCTTCCTCCTTCCCCAGCCACTCTCATTGAGAAGGCAAGGAACTTGATACAGGTTATACATGTGTAGTCATGCAAAACATTTTCATAGTACTCATGTTGTGAAAGGCTAAGTATATTTCCCTTCATCCTATCCTACCCCCATTTATTCTATTCTCTCTTTTGACCCTGTCACTCCTCAGAAATATTTACTTTTGATTATCCCCTCGCCCAATCTGCCCTCCTCTCTATCAACCCCCTGCTCTCTTGTCTCCTTCACCCCTTATTTTTCTGTAGGATAAGGTAGATTTCCATATCCCATTATGTATGTTGTTGCCTCCTCGAGCCAAATCCTATGAGAATAAGATTCACTCATTCCCTCTCACCTTCCCCCACTTCCCCTCCACTGTAAAAACCTTTTTTTGTCTATTTTATGTGAGATAATTTACCCATTCTACATCTCCCTTTATCCTTCTCTCCATATAATCTTCTCTTATTCCTTAATTTTATTCTTTAGATATCACCACTTCATCTTCAACTCACCCTGTGCCATCTACCTATCTATCTATCTATCTATCTATCTATCTATCTATCTATCTATCTA
>NW_020952768.1:0-17545 GCF_900497805.2 Vombatus ursinus
AGACCTAATGATTAGGATTCACTTTTCCTCAGCTTTCTCTTTCCTTGGCTACATCACCCTAGGTTCTTCTGCCTCCTCTCCTCCCTGTGATTCATTTCTTAGGTCTCTAGATCACTCTTCCACTGTGAAGGCCAAAACTAGACCAAGGACAGGGACAGGAAGAGAACCAGAGAGAAAGATTGACAAAACAGAAAACTGTGGTAACAAATAGACCAGGAGCAGGGAGAATTACCCAGAAAGGCAGGGAGGGAGGCAGGAAAAGGCAGGAAGAGAGAAACAATGAGGAGGGAAGAAAGACTGAGAGGCACACAGGAGCTGAAAGAGGCAGAGATGGAAAATCAACAAACCAAAAAGCAGAAATTCCTGAGAAGTCAAAAGAGCAGGAAGGACAGTCACTCACCAGTGATCCTCTTGAGAGAAGTGGCCTCAGCAGAGAAACTCCTTTACCAAAGTGCTTCTAATATAAAAAATAAGTCATGTCCCATAGTGGGAATATAAGGGGAGCACCTATAAATCTTACATGTCATTCTCAGCCTTCTTTGCCTCTTCTTTCTGCCCTACCCTCAGCCCAACTCTCAGATGAAATCAGTACTTAAACTTTATGGCAGCATAAACTTGTCTGTCTGTCAACCAGAGAAAACTCTCTAACCCTCAGCCTAACCAGAAAGGAAAGGAAAATACCAGCCCATATAAGAAACTGAGTGAGGCACAGTGGCCAGATGGAAACCCACATGCCCAAGTTCCAGTGCAGTGCTACATCTTTACTTCAAATCTCCTATACCAGTTTACCCTGAAGAACAAGGTCTCCACCCACCATCCACCTAAGGATTAAATCCCAGAAAAAGAGCTAAGAGTCAGTTTCATTCCCAGAGGAAGTGCAGGTGCCTCCAGCCCCAAGGACAACCTCTCTCCAGCTCACAATTAGCACAAGTCCAAAAAAATGGAGCAGTGGGAATAAGGCAAGGGTTGTGAGTGAGGACCTATAGAGGCAGGGAATCTGGAGCATGACAAAGAGAAAGAAGGGAGATTAGTACAAACTTCTTCAAAATTATAAAGAAGTTGGAGTTTACATTTTTCTTTCTGTTCCCATCTTTCTTTCTGCATTTTCCTTCTGGCAGGCACCTAAGGCCCTGATACTGTCCCCTGACTGCCTAGGGATCCCCAAATCAATGACTCCAACATCCCTGCAGATTCCTATGGACCAGGTTTTTCCTTTCTCCCTCTCTAATCAAAATCTATTGGAATTAGAAGACCTAATATGGAAAGACTCTGTCTCTCCTAGCTGAGCATTTTTACAAATTGCTTAAATCTTTAAGACTGATTTTCTTCATAAAATGAAAAACATAATAACTGTATCACTTATAATTATCATAGGATCAAATTATAAGACTGGAGGGCACTCTGTCATCAAAACAAATGGTTCGTTTCTGTTACTTCATTTTTCTAAGGAATTCTTCCAATTCTACTTTAATCCTATTCAAATAGCTCATGAAGTCATGGAGGTGAACCTAGGTTCTCAATGAGTTATGAGCTCACACTCTGGCCTGTCCTATCAAGTTGGAAAGGCCTTACCTACAAGGTCCAGTGGCATCTGTGGTATGACAACTAACCTAGTTGAACCTAGAGAAGGTGATATATTTTTGGGACCATAACTCACAAAAACTATCTTTTCAGGTGTTATGGGCTTATTACTTGCATTAAGAGAGGAAGCGCCCATACCTCTAATGAGATCATAGATTTAATGGACTATTTATCCCTCCACAATCTGACTCCTGGTTGGCTACCTTTTCAGGATTAGCTTCCATTTCTCCCAAACAGAATCCCTCTACTCTTCCTGAACAAATCTACTCAGTAGAGGCTGCTAGGTAGCACAATGGAGAGAGAGTTTGACTTAGAGTCAGAAAGACCTAAATCCAAATCTCACTTTGGTCACTCACTAGCTGTGTGCCCTTGGGTAGGTCACTTATCCTCTTTCTACCTCAGTTTGCTCATATATAAAATGGGAAAAATAAAAACTAGTACAGCCAAGCATTATTGTGAGGATCAAATGACATAACATTCTTAAAGTGCTTTGCTAAACTGAAAGGGAGACATACTTGGTGTGGTGGTGGTGGTGGTGATCATGAAAGACAACATTGTACAATGGATAGAACACTGAACTTGGTATCAGAAGACCTGAACACAAGTCCCTGTTCCAAGACAAGCTAGTTATTTGACCTGCAAAATACTTCCCCTCTTTGAGACTCAGTTTCCCTCATGTGTAAAATAAGGATAATAACATTTGCACTACAGAAAGGGAGATAAAATTGAAGGGGAGAAAAGACTGAGTTATTAAAAATAAGGAATTGAAGAGAGAGCAAATTATATGACTTGTGAGGCAGATTAGTTCAAGACACTACTCTATGTAGGAACTGGAGAGAATAAAGTAACAAGTTTAGGATTCCAAGAAACTTCCTGAAAGAGAAAGTTAGCCAGAACCTAAAGGCTGTAACTGTTGCTAGCCAGAAATGACTTTGATTTCCCTAGGATAAGAGATCTGATATAGCATGGCTGCTTTGAGGTAGACTAAAAAGGACCAAGCAGAGAAATAGGACTCCTCTATTAAACTATACATATTTGAAATCTTTAATAAAGTGGAACAGCTTTAATTTACCAATGTATAGGGGATAGTGACTAGACCTATGGTTTCATTTATATAGGTATGAAGACAGTACACTCTGCCTCACTCTCCCAGAGCCAGGTTTGCTACATCTCACCCTCCAGGTTGGGATGGTATCTTTACTGCCATTGGCTCAGCCCCCACTGGCTGTGTACCGGCTGTGTACCTCGTGTCGGCCACGCCGACCCTCTCCTCCTATAAGGAGCAGGCTGCCAGAGTCATACTCACTTTCAAGTCTTCGGTCCTCAGCTGGATAAACACACAGAGACGAGCCATCAGGAGGCGCCAACACCAGAGCTTTATTCAGAGGCCATCACAGCAAGCCATCACAGCAAGCCCAAGCAGCAAGGCCAGAGCAACAGAGCAGGGGCCAAGAGAGAGAGCGTGATCTGACCACTCGTTCCTAAGTACCTACTTAGCCCCTCCTCCCCAGCCCGCTTACTAGCCAATGATTGTAGGGTCAGATACTAGAAGGGGCTGTCTGAGTTTAGCACACCAAGGGAGAGGGAGTGACATAGGAGGCTAGGACCGGATACAGGAAGGAGGCGTCTGGGATTAGTGCATAGACAGAGTACGTGACCTAGGAAGTCAGACTTAGATACTGGGAGGAGGTGTCTGGGGTCAGTGCTACACAAAGGGACCCAGGAAGTCAGGAAGGTCACAAGATGGAGGCGTCTGGGGTTGACATTGCATTTAGGGAGGGGACTAAGCAAAAGGAACTCGCCCTCTGCTGTCCCACTCCCACGTGGCACCGCCCCTTGCCTCAGGAGCACAAGCTCTGGCTACTTCCTTGCACCCAGCTTATCTCACATAGCACGGCCCACTGCCTCAGGGCTTCTCCATACCCAGCCCATCCCAGTCCACCACGACTCCACCTACCACAGCCCCTGCCTCGACTTCCAAAATATACCCAGATCTTACCCTAATCTTGCCACAGTGTCCACCTGGTAGTTGCCAACATCAGACAGTCCCTCACAGCTGTGCTCACACATTGTTAGGTGCTAGTAACTAGCAAGCCAGTTCCATTTAACAACTTAACATTGTAACTTTTTTACAAAGGGATATTTATTTCAAAGATACAACAGGAACAAAATACAAACACTTTCCCTAATACCTTGGAAGCATATACTCTCCTTCAAAATCCCAGTCTCTGGGGAGAGTAAGTTCAACCTAGCTCAGTGCTTACATCATTCCCACTCTGTTCAAGTCCAGATGTGATGTGACTGCCAAATGAGTCCTTGTCTAAGCTACCATTGGGCTAGGGTCCAGAAGGTCACTCTCTAATGTCATTCTGTGCTCTTTGGCACAATCAATGTCGTGCTGGCTTCAAACAAAAACTCAAAAATGCTAGGGTATTTAGGCACTCTTCAGACCTTTCAAACTCACAGGGTTTTAGGCTCTTTTCCCTTCACTGATGGCCATGAGTGAAGGAATCACCAAGCTCCCCCAAGAGTGCTAATACAAATAGGAAGCGGCTTGGGGCTGACAGACCTTTTGAAAGGCTCCAAAAGCAATGAAAGAGCCTCCTCTTTACCATGTGGTTTCCTGACCAGAACCAGTTACAGAATATCCATGTATACACCACAGTCTCTCAAAGGTACTTCCATTCTATGTCATCACGCTTCTACTGGAAGCAGGCTCCCCATGGTCACCACATTCAGAGAAAATGAGAAGAATGTGCCTGTGATAGACTGCATTAGAGCTGCAATAGTTATCTGAAAACTGATTGGCATTTAAAAAGTTGTATTTTGTATTGGAACTTAACCATTCCTTTTTGTCAACCGATCAACGCTCAAAAACAAAAAACAAAATAAAAATGCATTTCCATCTGTCAGGAAGAGAGCTTATAAAATTATCCTACCACTTCCATACATACACATATTTCTGTGAGCAAGCATTTTTACTTTATTCTTCTTTTAAATCAAAATACAGAAATAAACTCAATGCAGAACCAGATTGAAGAACCATGCTTGCCTGAGATTGAGTCAAATATTGCAAACCACTGTTCAAGTAAAAAAGTCCAACATCAAATTAAGTTTATATATGATAATTATATGATGTGAAATGTCTTCTAAATTATAATTTATTTAAATTAAAATGTTATTTATATTCAATAAAATCTGTTAGATAAAGAAATTTTAAAAGAAGTTTTGTAGCATGTGAGGTCTTGCTGGATTACTTCTTTTAATTCTTACAGAATGTCTCATAAAATATTTGTAATTATTTTATAATTAGAATTTTATGCTTTTATATTTAGAATTTTCATATAAATAATTTTATAACAAAGTATAATTTTATATTTTACAATTATAATTATATAATATGAATTTTAATTTAGAGCTTTTGGGGGCAAAAGTTATCATTGTAGTTACTGTAAGCACTTAATAAATAAGATATAAAAGAATATTTATCAGTGGTATATTAAATTAACAAGTGGGGTTCACAACAGATTTTGTGTGTTGAAAGGGATTCTCAGAACAAAAAAACACTGGCAACCACTACAAAGGACCACCTCAGTTTCTTGGGGAATAGCCTTGAAACTTAACTCAGTTCCTAAGTAGCATTGGTGCTACCATGGTCTTGTCCAAATGCAGTATGAGTGCCAAAGGATCTCGCCTATCAGCTACCACTGGTCTGGGGTCCTGAAGGTCACTCCCAAAAGTAGCTCATTGCTCTTTGGCTCATCAGTGCTGTGCTGATTCTGGTGTTTCTGCAACAATTACATCAAACTCTGACCACTTCTACCTGAGCACACTGTGTTCCTGATACCTGGCCTGAACCCTGACTCGCAGATGCCTATGGCTTGCTCTCCTAACCTTCCAAAACTTCCAAGGTACTGTTGCTGTCAGGCAGTGAGATATTGCAACGGATGTGGAGTTAGGAAGACCTGAGTTTAAATTCAGCCTCAGACATTCACTAGCCATGTGTCTGCCTTAGTTTCTTCAACTGTAAAATGAGGATAATAATAGTACTTACCTTACAGTATTATTTTAAGGATCAAAAGAGATAATATTTGTAAAGTGTTTAGCGCAGTGCCTAGCACATAATGGATGCTTAATAAGTACTTATTTTTACAGGTGGAATCAAATGCCATTCCCTAATAGATATCCTCAATAGATAAGTGGTTAAAGGATATGAACAAACAGTTCTAAGAAGAATTACAGAATGCTCCAAATCATTTTAAAAAATCAGAGAAATGAAAATCACAATAACCCTGAGATTTCATCTCACAGACTCCAAATTGGCAAAGATGATAAAAGATGGGAATGGCCAGTGTTTGGAAATTGTGAGAAAATCAACATGACGGTGCATTGCTGGTGGAGCTGTGGATAGTTTGGTACAACCATTTTGGAAAGAAATGTAGAATTATGCAAATAAAATGACTAAAATGTCCATACCCTCTGACCCAGAGATTCCCTTACTAGACTTATACCCCAAGGAGGCCACTGAGGAAGAAAGGCCTCATATACACCAAAATATTTATTGCATCACTTTTTTGTAATAGCAAAGAATTGGAAAGTAGATGCCCATTGATTAGGGAATGGCTAAACATGTGTGTAATGGAATATTACCATACTGTAAGAAATGATGAATGTGGTGAATATAGAGAAGCATGGAAAGATCTATACGAACAGATGCAGAATGAAGTAAGCAGGGCCAAGAAGAGAATAAATGCAATTACTACAACAATGTAGAAGAAATAACCATAAACACAGTGATGCAGTCTGAGAAGTTCAGAGACCTCTCAAGGACCAAAGTATAGGACAGGGTATGGCACAAATGAATTCACAGACTCAAGCATTCTTTAGGTCAAGTTGGCAAAGATTTATTGTCATGCTTTTCAGCAGGCAAAAGTTTTTAAGGAACCTGTGACCTTAGAGGGGTACAATTAAAGTTTATATAGGATAAATTATAATAAAACATGTGCCAAATATGCTAACTAGGTGATTCAGGGTGGGATTAGGAAGTGGTTAAGGAGGGGTCAGTTCTTAAAGGAGCATGCACTTGTAGATTTCTGAGAGGCTGATACCCCTCAGAGACCAGAATACAGGATGAGGTCATTTGGAATGAACTCACAGAATCAAGCATTCTGTAAGTCAAGTTGGCAAAGATTTATTGTTATGCTATATAGTGGGCAAGGATTCTTAAGGAACCTGTGGAGAGACTGAGGATGGTGCTGGGGTTTATATGGAAAAGGGCATGGGAAAGGAATGCCAGGGATACTGAGTAGGTCATCTAAAGTTGCAGGTGTCTTTGGGAGGTATGGGTGGGAAAGTGTAGGGAGTGTACCAGACGGGGAGGGAGATGTCAGAGGCATGGACTTTGGGGATCCAGTGGGAGGAAGAGTCCCAGGGACAAAAATCCTTGGGCCAAGCAAGACACCCCTCTCTCTGTCCTGATTAGAGAATGCTCTGCAGCAAGAGAAAATTTTCTCACAGGATAGAAGCCTACTAAGAAATTGGGAGGCTTCCAGAGACATGATCTGAGGGCTGGGTCCTGAGCAGCCCATCACTCTCTCACCCAGCTTTGTGTAACTGCACCAGGGAGAGATAAGTGTCTTGCTGGGGCCCACTCATGAGTAATTGCTAGGCACAGTGTCCTTGGGCTGGAGGGAAACTTCCAGGGATAGTGTTTCTGAGGCTAAGGAGAAATAGAGATATCAGGAATGGCTTAAGCTGCTCAAGCTACTCAAGTGTCCTGAGAAATTAATTGACTGACTGGTCCTGGGCAGGTTGTTTCATCCTGGTAGAGGTGTTTTCCTAGTAAACTCTACCTCCACCTTCTAGCCCTACTTCTTGGTGATATCACATGCAATGTTCTTGGAACTGGGGCTCCAGTACAAGCATGCAAGCACCCTATAACACTTTTTGAAAGTACTGCACAGGCATTTTACCCAGAGCTCACCAGGAAAAGCCCAAGCAGGGAGCTACACGGAGGTGTGGTTTTTAGGCCTGCTATGTCACTAAGTTTACTAGCGGTCAGGGCCAACTGAGTGTCGTGCAGTCTGCCACCAATCAATGTCTTGTTTGACAAGATAGCTATAGGGAGGGTACATATGTCCTAAGTCTAGGATACACATGAGGAGTCTAGGATGCAGATAATGAGGTAGGGAGTTGATATAGATAGTCCAGTAGGTGTAAATAACTATGAGCCAGTACAAAATCAGTTCAAACTATTAAGTCCTACAGGTGAAATTTCTAACTGTACCAGGGAGTGAGAGAAGTGTGTTGCTGAGGCCCACTCATGAGTAACTGCTAGGCAGAGTGTCCTTGGGCTGCAGAGAAACTGCCAGGAATAGTGTTTCTCAGGCCAGGGAGAAATATGATCTTGGAATTGGGGGTCCAAGCACAGGCACCCAAGCACCCTATCGCACAGAAAAAAATCAAAAGTGAATGTTGCAAAACTTAAAAGAACAATCACGGTTTGAAAGAAGAGATATGAGAAGACATTTCCACCCCAACCTTCATCTTTCAGGACATGGGAGGTTCACAAGTGTACACACTGCTTATATTTTCAGACCTTTTCAGTACATTGATCAGGAATGTTAATTTTTTTCCCTCTTTTTCTTTTTGTTTTTTAGAAAATACCATTTGTTACACAGGATAGACTTCTGGGATGAGGTAGGGAGAGGGAGACTGGGGGAAACTATGATGATATTTTTAAAAAGACATTAATAAAATAATACAGTTTCAGTAAGGTTTGGTGTTCCAAAGTGCAATACAAGAAAACATGGAACACACAGCAAGAGAGTCACAGAGAGAAAATAAAACAAGCCAGCTCTATTGAAGGGAAACACCTGTACTCATAATGAAGAAAAGCAGACAGAGACGATGGATCCTCTGGAGCACGGGATAAGGAGACACCAGAACAAGTAAAACCTGATGGGTTTTGGGAGGCTCCAAATTTGGTTCAAACAGAACTAGGCACTGGCAGGGAGGGAGGGAGGAGCCTGGACTTGGGACTAGTGCTGATTCATGTGGGGACCAAGAAGGTGGAAATGCCTAGGCAATCGGCAGCTAGTGGATATTGAGACTCCTCCTGGCAGGAAAATGCTGCCTTCAGCCTTTCCTGCAGACCTTACTTTGACAGGGTCACTCAGGGGATTTGAGCTTCCTGGGGCTTCTTCATTTAGCAGGATCAAGAGGTTGCTGAGGTCCTCACAATTTGTCTCTCATCACCCCAGTAAGCTAAGTAGTATCCAAATGAGGCCAAAAGAAGACAAGACAAAGGAGGAGGTCACTGAAGCTGCTGACAGCCTCTGTACACCATCCAAGGTCTCCTCTTCACATACAATTATTTAGCAAGTTCCAGAGTTACTCCAAGGCACATCCTCATGATTCTCCCAGAAGTGATCTTCCCAGGTTTTCCACCAGCCATCCCAAGAGCTCTTTACAATAGGACCAGATTTCAGAGAGTATCTGGTTCAGCTCATTCATGATCAGGGCTTTACAATACAACATCCTCCCCAAAGGGGTCATCTATTCTCACTTAAAGACCTCTACTTTCTAAGGAAAGTAGACATCCTGAGGCAGCTCATTCCTCTTTTCACTGACCTTTTCCCTTTCTGGATAGTCACTAATAGGAACAGAAATACGGCCTACAGGGGGAATTTCTACTCAGAGTTCATTGTAGATTATCACTAAGTTGCTTGTGCCCCCAGTGGATATTGAGAGGTGCTGATACTGTACTACCTATAGTTTACCATTCCAGGACTATCATCAGCCCTATTCAGACCATCATTAAAGAAGGAGATGACATATTAGGACATTCTGAAAGCTGGGTCATTGGGGTTTCCTAACATTGCATGTGATATCACCAAGAAGTAGGGCTAGAAGGTGGAGGTAGAGTTTACTAGAAAAACACCTCTACCAGGATCAAACAACCTGCCCAGGACCAGCCAGTCAATTAATTTCTCAGGACACTTGAGTTTGTAGCAGCTTAAGCCATTCCTGATATCTCTATTCTCAGAATGAGACATAGTTGAGGAGAAGGGGTGAGGGAAAGAGTTTCTACTTTATATCATACTACATTGCCTCACACATGGTATGCACTTGACAAATGGTGATATGAATGAATGAATGAAATACTGAGAAATGAGGCAGTTAGCAAAACAAGAATAACAAGTGAAATGTCATTGGTCCCCTCTGTCTACCTTAGAAGAGACAAATAGAAAATCTAAGAAAATATAAGATGTTTTTCATTGACGTGAGTCATAAGGTGTTATCTGGTATGAGAAATCAGTCTCAGGGAACCTTCTGGCAAGCAGTAATCCAATGGCTCAGCCTCTTCCGCAATGCCCTCATCACCTCACGGTTTCTCAGACTGTAAATCAAGGGGTTGAGCATGGGTGTAAGGATTGTGTAGAAGAGGGAGACTACCTTGTCATGACCAGGAGCACGATAGCGCTTGGGCCTCAAATAGATGAACATGGCTGCCCCATAAAAGAGAGAGACAGCTGCCAGGTGGGATGAGCAGGTGGTCAGAGCTTTTTGACGGGCCTGGGCAGAATTCATGTTGATTACAGCTCTCAGGATTTTGGCATAGGAAGCCACAATTATGGAGAAAGGGAGGAGGAGCATGAAGACACAGCAATAAAAAAGTAGGGTGTCAAAGAGGGATGTGTCAGCACAAGCCAACTTCGACAAAGCTAGCACCTCACAGAAAAAGTGATCCACCTCTCTAGAACCACAGTAGGGCAAAGTCATGGCTACCACTACCTGGATTAACCCATCTAGGGTTCCAAAGGCCCAGGAGCTACCAACAATCTGAAAGCACACCCGTTGGCTCATAAGGACATGGTAGCGTAGAGGGTGATTGATGGCCACATGGCGATCATAAGCCATGAGGCCCAGTAGAAGGCCCTCAGAGCCAACAAGGGTAACAAAGAAGCCAATCTGCAGCCCACATCCAATGAAAGAAATGGATCTTCTCCCATGTGTAAAACTGTCAGCCATCTTGGGTACAATGGTACAGATCAGAGTGAGGTCCATAAGGGAGAGGTGGCTAAGGAAAAAGTACATGGGAGTATGGAGCTGGGCATCACTATAGATCAGGAAGAGAAGGAGGATATTCCCAGCCACAGCCACTGTGAAGACCAGCAGGATGGCTGAGAAAAGGACAAGATCAGTTTGGTTGTGTGAGAAGATGCCCAAGAGGATGAAGTCGCCTAAAGTTGAATGGTTCCACCATGGCCCCATGATTCTACTGTTCAAGATCACCTAGAGAAAGAAACAGATGGATTCTGAGACTCAGTGATTTCTGAGATATGCCCTTATCCATCTATACAGGCAGCTAGCTGGAACAGTACTGGATAGGGGTCAGGAAGACTTGAGTACAAATCCTGCCTTAGACATATACTAGCTGTGTGACCTTGGGTAAATCACTTAATTCCCTGAACCTTTGTTTCATCATCTGTAAGAACGAGGGAATCAGACTCAGTGGGCTCTAAGTTACCTTCCATCTCTAAATCCATGATCCTAGTATCCTATCCATCTATACAGCCATCAATTCTCACTCAGTTGCTGCTTTTGTGGTTATTCTAGTATAAGAGCATACACTGTAGGGCTACACAAGTGTTTAAAAAAAATCTCACTCTGCCACCATCATACAGCTGGGGATATAACCACATGACTCAGAGAACCTAGAGATATTTATGTATCTTTTTTTATTTCTGCCTTCACTGAAACAGGGAACATTAAGTTAATTAGTGATTAAAGGTTAACCAGTTTTTAGGGGTAAAAGGTCAGCATAAGCTTATATAATATACATAGAAATAAAAACCACATCAAGAAGTGAAAGGCAGTTGGCTTCAAAGAACAACAGGGAAATCCATAGGATCACAGATTTAAAGTTACAAAGGTCCTCAGAGATCATCTAGACTAACCCCTCCATTTTATAGAAGAGGAAACTCAATCCCAGAGAGGTTCAGTGACTTGCCAAAGTTATACAGGTATAAGTGCCAGAGGTGGAATTTAAGCTCCTATTCTCATTATATCAGACAGAAGAAACATGAATTTCTATTATGAGATGGAAATGGGGGAAACTAATTATCTAGGTATGGTAAGTAGAAACTTGGGAAGACATTTGGAGAAAACTGATACAGAGTGGAGTTACCAGAACCAGAACAATTTACATAACAACAATATTGTGAAGACAAACAACTTTGAAAGATTTAAGTACTCATCTCCAGACTGAGACTTTGGGTGAGGAGCAAATGATGAATGCAGGAATTTGTTGTGCTTGACTATTCATATTTGTAATAGAGATTCCACCACTATCACCCCCAATGTAGGAGGTGAAGAGGTGGGAGGGAGAGAAAATAAATGTTTATTGATTGAAAGCATTTTAAGTTTAAAAAGAAAAAAAGATTTAAAAAAAACTGAGAATCCTAAGATCTCTTTGGCACCAACAGTTATACCATTTTCTAACCAAACTGATTGTTCTGATGATCATTAAAGTCAAGCTTCTAATCATTAAGTACAATCCAGGCATCTTAATGATGGAAGAAGGGGTTGCTGTCCAGTTAGTTAAGTCTAAAACCAAGATGGCATGAGGTCCAAGTTCCATCATTCACTGAATGATTATCAAGCTTATCAGAGAAATTACATAGACCTAGATTAAATTTCAAGGGGACTTTGTGGTTTAATAGAATGAGCCTTGAACTTGAATCAGAAGACCTGTTTTTTAGTCCTAGCTCTGCTAGCTGTGTCATTGAGCCACTCACTTTGCAAGTGAACTTTATGATGAAATTTAGTTTCATCATCTGTAAAATGGGGAAAGAGAAGCTACAGATTAGTATATTCCATATATATGTTTTTATATGTATATATAAATTTCTGGAGTCACAACAGGGGCAGGTGCTACATTTTGTACAACTTGGAATTCTACAACTCAAAAGGACCAACCCAATTCCTACTTTCAAAAAAAGAGCTCAGATTAAGGTTTAAAAATTATAGAATAGTAATTTTAAATTAAGTCCTTCCTGAATATTTGGATCCCTACCCAGATTTAGAGCTCCAATTAAAGTTTCTGAAATTGAGTAGAAGAGAAAATGTCATTCCTCTCATGATGGGAAAGCATATTATCCCACCCCAATTCAAATATCCCTTCACAAATTTATACCATCTTTATTTCCAATGCATGATTGGAATAAACTTTTTTTTTTTTAGGCAATTGGGGTTAAGTGACTTGCCCAGGGTCACCCAGCAAGTGTTTGGTCTGAGGCTGGATTTGAACTCAGGTCCTTCTGACTTCAGGGCTGGTGCTCCATCCACTGCTCCACCTCGCTGCCCGTCCTACCCCCATCCCCTCCGAATAAACTATTTTTAAGGAATATAAAAGTATTCCTTAGAATAAACTAACTTATTTAATAAATTCTAGAATGTTGGAATAAGGAACAACCCAATGAGGCCTGAAAGAGAACAAATAAAAGGAAATATTTCTTTCATGGAAATTGTATTTTTTAATGGAAAATAGAGTGAGCTGTAGGTCATAACTCTTACTAGCCTTGTGGTATTGAGCAAACCTTTTCACTTCTCTCAGCTTCACTTTTCTCATCTGTAAAATAAGAGGGATAGCAAGATTATCTAAAAGGGCCATTCCAGGTCTATGATTCTACCTTATGAAGAAAATGTATTGTCCCAACTGCTGTGCTAGGCTAAAAATATAAATAGAAGAAAATTTTAGAGAAGTTCATATATTTTACACTCAAATTTACATTAAAGGTAAATAAGGGATGTTTGGAGGTACAGCCTTATAGCCTTAAGAAGGATCAGAGAGAATAAATATCATGCTCTCTCCTAAAACATCCTAAATTGAGTTGTCTCCTCCAGTGATCAGACAAGGTTTTCTCATTGACAAAATAAAATAGGATGATCCAGAGCATTCAAGTGAATCAGGACTTGAGACCAAAATTAAAAAGGAGAAGGGAGGTGGGAGGGAGGGAGAGAGGTGCAGAGGCAGAAAGCATGTAATCTAATCTCTCTAATCTATCTTTTTCAGATCTCTACAAAATTTGAACCTGTTTCCAATTAAAGCAACCACATAGTGTCAAACATATAAAAAGCAAAGCAAAGCAAAGCAACCTTATGTGGTAGAAAGAGCACAAGATTTATTTATCCAGGGGGGGGAATCTGTGGCCTCCAGGCCACATGTGGCCCTCTAGGTCCTCAAGTACAGCCCTTTGACTGAATTCAAACTTCAAGGAACAAATCCCCTTAATAAAAGGATTCGTTCTGTAAAACTTGGACTCAGAAGGACTCCCAGGACCTAGAAGGCCACGTGGAGCCTGGCGGCTACAGGTTCCCCACCCCTGATTTAGTCCCTACTAATACAGAAGCATTTTCTCCCCATGCTCCAAGTTTCCATTCAAATCAAACAAGGCTTTCACAGCAAATATCTGGGACTGTGAATGAGGCAGAATGGTAATAAAATTATTGTGTCAAACAGAGAGGTTAATAGACCCTAAAGAGTGGACAACTGTTGGCACCAGAACAGAGAGGCAAGCCCAGGCAGCCAGATCAGAGAGGAACACAGGAGAAAGATCATAGGGATAGTGCAGCATGTTAGATGAAGGTCACCATGAACATGTAATCTCCCTCTCTCTTCAGACTTGCTGGAATCTCTGGCTGAGAGCTGGCAGCTCTATTCATTGTCAGTGAGAAAAACACTGTGGCTGCCCCAAGGGGAAACACTTGCCATTCTGCATAAATGACAAGCTTGAAGCTGGAGTCCTGGGACTCTGGGCCATGGAAGCTGGAGTGTGAATGCAAATAAAATGATCCTTTCTCTTTCTCTTTGAGATTTTGACTATGGAGTGAAGAGAGAACTTCCCTAACAAAAGCATTCAGACATCCTAATTACAGGTACAGAAGAGAATGAGAAAGGAATTCAACCTGCACTAGGCCAGATGGAATGCCAGCTACTTGAGGATCTCCAGGACACTATAATTCCTCTGGCAAAGGTGTAATGATGACCTTAGCTCTGACTGGGTGTGGAGACAGCTGACTTTTTACCTGATGTCTTAATATTTTGTCTGTTTGATCCTAATTTCTTGCTGTATTATACTATATTGTAAAATAAGTATGTTTTCCTTTCAGATCACAACATGTTCTTAGAAGATAAGAATCCTAATGAGACAGGGGCATAATAAACCTACTGGTGATAGACCTGTGAAATGTTTTAGGTGAATGATTTTATACTTTAAACATTAGTCCAAGTCAAGAAGAACCTGGGACAAAGCATGGGGCTGTTGCATCTGCTTTTAGCAACATTTCTTAAATTATCAACAGCTACAACTTTAGGCCCTTTCCTCTCCACGTGAGGATTTCTGTACAAAAGGACTCTTCTATACTACTTTACCCTGGAAATCTGGAAACTGTAGCTCTTGCACTCTCTGCATGATCTCGATCAATTTACAATCTCTCCTCTGGGCTTCAATTTCCTCATCTATGTAATGGAAGGAATAGAGAATGCCTAAGATCCCATCCAGCATTTAAAAAAAAAAAAAGCACAGGAACTTTTATGACCTGGGCCCATTTGCACCTTGTTAGGTAAATTGCTTTGGAGAGGAAAGCAGGTTACTATACTGGTGACCTTAATAAGGACAACTGATCAGTTCATCTGTTCTACCAACGACAACTCAGAATTCCCAAGCTCAAGTGATCTACTAGCTTCATCCTACCCAGTAGCATGGATTATAGGCACAATTTATTATAAACTTTGTTTATATTTTCAGGCATGATCACCCCTTTGGAACATCAATTCAATACAAAAATTAGAATTCTAATGACACTCCTACTAATAAGTAGCAGAGCCAGAACTGGATCCCAAGTTTTCTGACTCCAAGTCTACTACTCTTTTGTCAACACAACTCTACTACTGCTAAAAACTACTCATATTCATGGGAATGAAAGACAATAGCATTACCTTATATTGACAGTCCACATGAAGTCCACATGCATTTGCTGCTTGGTATGCAAAACCTCTAGGAAATGGTAGGACACTGAACATAGAAACTTTCTTTGAGAAACTCCTGGGATTGCTGAATTATGAAAAAAAAGAAAAGAAGCCAACAACTTCACAATCTGGGTAAAGGAGAAGTTTGTATTAAGTCCTGAAACTTCCTAGCCATTCCTTTGGTAGCAAGCCTTTCCATGTGCCTGGCTCCAACAGGTATCTGTCTACCCCATGCTAGTTGGATGGTTTTCAGGTAAAGAGGAACTCAACAATTAGAAAAGCTAATTCACCTGCTGTCCATTATTTACATCATCATCCCTTCTCTACTTGTGTAACATGGAATAAACATTCACAGTAGGTTAAAAACTTTTTTTAAAATTGTCTTCATATGGATAAAATGGGGTTCGATAAAAGAATAAGAGGGCCAAAGTATGCAAATACAAATAAACTATGTGTCAAGCACAAAAATGATGCCACCACAGGGTTCAGAGTCTGAGGATCTTAATTTGAATACTAGTTCTGCCACTTACTCCCTAAGTGACCTTTGGGAAATCACTTAGCCACTCTAAATCTGTTTTCCTCATTTGTAGAATGAAGGAGCTGGTCTAGATCACCTTGAATGTCCCTTCCAAACTCTAAATCTGTGACCCTATAATCTGTGATCCTATAACCCTGGGATAAGTACTGTTAATTGTTTCCAAAATTGCAGTGATGGATCAAGAGGACTCATTGCAACTCTTCTTGGTAACTCTTATTCCCAAAAGGATTAGGTTTGTTCAGTATCTAGGAATGAGGCAAGGATAGTCTGTGGAATAGTTTTCTCTATGCTAAATGAGTTGGATAAAAAGGCTCACTATCAAAGCCTTGGCCTCTTCTGCACCAGGGTCTAGTTGTGCATGTATTAAGATGAAGTATAGGGGCATGGAATTCATTCACACAAGAATACTACCAGAAGGAGGACTCCCAGAAAAAAGATGGGGTGGGAGATGGGATGTCCCTGCTTTCACTAAATCCTTCCCCATACTCTGATGTGTGTGGGTAGAAGAGAAAAGCTGTCAGTCTAGGAGTCTGTTTCTCTTGATACACAATATAGATTCATAGTTTTCAAGATCTATTCTAGCACCCAGATTTCACAGATGAAAATAACAGCAACTTCCACTTACATAACACTTCAAAGTTTACCAAGATTTTCTTACAATTCCCTTCTTAGAAATATCTCCTTTCTCAGTTTTCCTTATACTATATTTATTTGCAGACATCTATTCTTCCAACAGAATGTAAGCTTTTTGAGGATCAGGATCATTTCTATTTTTGGCTTTGTATCATAGTACTGTGTCTAAAACATCATAGGTTCTTTAATAAATGTACATTAAATTTCACAAAAGCCTCTGTGCTATCACAGCTCAGACCATTCTCTCTAACTGGAATGCTCTCCTCCATGCACTCCATTTTTGCCTTTTAAAATCCTACCCATCCTTTAAAGATCAGCAGGAATGTCACCTCCTCCACGAAGCCCTCATTTATCACTTTAACTAGAAATGGTCTTGGTAAAATCCTATGGTATCTTACTTAAACCACCCTTATCACAAAATGTCATGTGCTTAAGCTATTTGCATCCAAAAGATAAGAATCTCTTCTGATAGTCTGTAAGGAGAGGGAAGAGGGAAGGGAAAGGGGAGAAAAAGCTAGTTGAGTTACCCATTTTTCATGGGGGAACAAAAGAAAACATACTAATTATGCTACAAATTTAACTAACCCCTCTTTTCTCTTTCCCAGAGCTAGGGAATAATAAGTTTTCTTCTCCCTACAATCATCTTTCAAAGACCTAATGATTAGGATTCACTTTTCCTCAGCTTTCTCTTTCCTTGGCTACATCACCCTAGGTTCTTCTGCCTCCTCTCCTCCCTGTGATTCATTTCTTAGGTCTCT